>NC_134370.1:26337500-26640530 GCF_035582795.1 Mycteria americana
CTATCAGTGGTGCTGCACATGCTGGCAAGGGAGGAGATATTTTTTATTTTCCTCTTTAAAAAGACTATGTGAACACAGCCAAAGAGAACCTTGAAGTGTGTTTGGCTGTCTGCCTCTCTGTCTTGTTAGTGCAGAGGTGTATACTCCTACCAAGTGGTTGTAATGACACTAACTGCTGTATTTGAGGAAGAATGGAAAACCATCTTTTTTTTAATTACTGTTATAAGAATTACCGGTGGGTCTTTAGACTGTGGAAGGGCTAGCCTTTAACACCCTAAGCTTGTAAGCGTACAATACAATATAACTTGGCAATTCAGCCTCTCTAGTCAGCCTGTCTCAGAACAAGCTGATTTAGACACGTAACATGACATACTCAGAGAAATGTGCACTTTAATTATACATATAAATAAAAATTTCCAGTTAGGATTTAAAATTATGCATTTCATTATATATACACATATATGTTTATATATTATATATATGGCTAAAAGAAGCATAATTGTCAGAAGTGGTTGCTATATGAAAACAAACAAGCAAATCCGTGATTGCTAATAGTTTTTTCAGATATGTTTCAGTTTTTAGTATGACAATTGCTACGTTCAGAAAGACTTTCTCAGACTATAATGCTTACTCTGACCTATTATAATTTATCAGAGCTGATATCCAAGCTGTGCTGCACAGGACGATATGGACATTTTGATATTCTGACCCCATCTCTGAATTACAACATTTGATTCCTGATAAGATTCCATTTACTTCCAGTAGAGGAAGACTCCGCTTTGCCAAAAGCAATAAGAAGTTGCTTCATGTTCAGTACCAAAACAAGACAAGTTAACCTCTGAACTTTGAAAATTAGTTCTCCAAAAATGTGAAAGGTACTAATAAAGATGGATTTGATGGATAAAAATGCATAGAATATGGGATCTGGGTCATTTATTAAATATTCCTAATAATGATTAAGAGAAAGCAGTCTGGTTTTCAGCCTGTTCCTCTGCATCAACTTGCCAATATATCTAACAGCAAAAGACATCTGCAACTACAAAAGAAAACGGGCATTCTTTTTAATTGTATATTAGCATACAAAGTGTATATAGGAGAGAATCTGCTCTAAAGGCTTCCCCAAGGAGAGAGAACAATATAGAGCAAACAAGTAGTAAAACCCTGTGTTATGTATTCATCTGAATAGTGCTATGTTAGGAAAGTAAATTTAAGTTTTGTTCCAGTTAGGGTAGAAGATGCTACAGATGTACCCTATGATAGATAAAACCTTGTTTTATATTCCGACAAGAAGGGGTGGGGGGGAAAGTGTGTGGGTTTTTTTCACAGCTGGTGCTACTGAGCCCAGCTTATTAAAGGTGTTTCAGTTGGCTGTGGATCGAGCAGGCCATGTGTCGTGGCTTAACCCCAGCCAGCAACGAAGCCCCACGCAGCCGCTCACTCACTCCCCCCTGGTGGGATGGGGGAGAGAATCGGAAGGGTAAAAGTGAGAACACTCGTGGGTTGAGATAAAGACAGTTTAATAGGGAAAGCAAAAGCCGCGCACGCAAGCAAAGCAAAGCAAAACAAGGAATTCATTCACTCCTTCCCATGGGCAGGCAGGTGTTCAGCCATCTCCAGGAAAGCAGGGCTCCATCACGCGTAACGGTTACTTGGGAAGACAAATGCCATCACTCCGAATGTCCCATCCTTTCTTGCTCTTCCCCCAGCTTTATATACTGGGCATGGCATCATACGGTATGGAATAGCCCTTTGGTCAGTTGGGGTCAGCTGTCCCAGCTGTGTCCCCTCCTAACTTCTTCTGCACCTGGCAGAGCATGGGAAGCTGAAAAGTCCTTGACTAGTGCAAACATTACTTAGCAACAACTAAAACATCTCTGTAGTATCAACACTGTTTTCAGCACAAATCCAAAACACAGCCCCATACAAGCTACTATAAAGAAAATTAGCTCTATTCCAGCCAAAAGCAGTGCACCATGTTAGTCTGTTTCTTGGTGAACAGCCATTAACATCTTCGCAATTAACACAGACTGAAACCAGAGAATAGATGCTTGTTTTAAGTGAGATCAATCTCTTTAAAGTCTACATAAATTAGACCTCCATTTTTAGTGTCTTGTCTTGAGAGTACCTTGCAATAAACAGTGTGGTAATTATTTGGTTGTCTTTGAGAATGAAGATGTGAATGAACTCTTGACTAGTTTTGAACATAATCCAGCAAAAATAGTAGTTATATCTAATCTGACATTTTGACCTGTATGATATCTGCATTAAAGCTGGAAATCCAGTTGTCACCTATATATCTTTTTGTCTTTTTTGGGGGGACAGTTCTTCTGAATGAATGAATCTCCCCTGCCTAAGTTCAGATGATAATGTCGCTTAAGAAGATTCCGATGGATGCACGACAATGGATTTGGTTCTGTCCCCAAACACCATAGAAGGGCTAACAGAATAGGATATTTGGGATCTGTCTTAACAACTGAAGCACACACTCCAGAATGTCAATATTAACTCCATAACAAATGTGTTTTTTCTAAGATATTAAACAGTGAATGGGTGAAGCCGAGATAAGCTTTGTTATCCATCCCAGCCAGAGGGAAAAGCTTTGACAAAAGAAAGGAGTAAAAAACTGAGTTGCAACTGAGGTGGCTGTCAAGATCCCAAAGCTAATTCCATATATGCGTGTGCTAGAATTACTACTTTAAAATTAATTATTTTATCCTGCCCTTTTGTCAAGGTACTTGCAGTTTTGCACATATCAGTTTTTACCATGTCCAAGATAAACATTATTCGTCATGAACTGGGAACATCTTGGACAGTGAAGACTGAAAATGACTCATCTTTCAAAAAAATTTAAATTTAGTCCTCCATATCTCCCCACCTAAAAAACCCCAAGCCGTTCTTCTTTTCCTCTCTTTCACAAAACCAACCACCACCAACTTCTGATAGAAAATCTTGATTCAGATTTGAAAGTTATTTCTTCCCTTAGGAATCCTAGGATTCATTTTTATTAAAATATGTTGTTTGTCCCCATCAGGGAGTAGCGAACAGTTACCTTCATGCTGGAAGGAGTTCTTAATTTTAACTGTACTCTGATAGTGTTCTGCTGCAATATCTCAGCAATTTTTAAGAATCTAGAAAGATGTCCTAGTTGTGAAAAGCTGGCAGTAACACATGGATACTAGAAAAGCTTTTTCCTAGTCCTTGAAAGCCAGACAAAAACATTTCCTTACCCTCCCTCTATATTTGGCCTTTTTTTTCTCTTTAGTGAGGTAGGATTTTTTTTCTTCCTGTGTATACCATTGGCAGCTAAGTGTGAAGGTAAGGGTGGAAGTGGGTGCGGTTTCATTGTAGAGCTGCTTTGAGCCACTTGAGAGGAAATTTCTCCTATCTACAAATTTTCTCTGATCTTCATCAGCATCTGTGTCGGGGTGATTCTAACAGCATTGGTTAGGTGATTACGTTATAGTCTCTTAGAGGTGTTAAGGGTTTATTTAGTGCTTGTAGATTGATGGCTAATGGGCTTTGTTGGGCTGTTTAAATGGAAGTTTCCCACTATCTGATACTAAAATGGAGGCTTTGAGTGAAGCTTTTATCACTCTTTCACCAGTCTCATCAAGAACTTCCCTTTCCTCACTGGAAAT
Source organism: Mycteria americana (assembly GCF_035582795.1). Lineage (NCBI taxonomy): Eukaryota > Metazoa > Chordata > Aves > Ciconiiformes > Ciconiidae > Mycteria > Mycteria americana. The sequence goes on from NC_134370.1 coordinate 26,341,139, forward strand.
GGAATTTCATGCTGTGTATTTCTAATCCAAGTGTTACATCAATCAGCAATCTAGTAGAAGTTTGTGGTTCTAACAAAAAGAGCATTTCACATGCTGTGAAGTGGTTTCCTAGTCTGGCATTTATGTCTATCCCAGACCCTACGGAAACTACTTAAACTGGAACTTGCCTTCGATTTACTATGCTCAACTTTTATAACTTGATATCAGACACATTTTCACAGCTGGTTCTCAAAGCCTTTCCCACAATTAGAGAGATTATATGCAGGATGTGTTTGACAAGTGGGCAGTGTCCAAAGTCCGTGTTCCTTGTGTGGCATTAAAATGCCAGAGTAAACAAATCAGCAATGAGTGCAATTGCCAGCCCCAGCAAAAAGGAATACATGCTTGTTGTACAGCCCATTTGTGTTGTCAGCAAATCTCAGAGCACTTGGCAAGGAAGTCTGTGCCCATTTAAAAATGAAGAAAATGAGGTACTAAGAGGTGAATTGTCTTAATATAACAGGCTACAATTACAGTCCAGTCTCCTGTGTTTGGAGTAACATTAGACAACATTATCTCCTTTTTTTAAAAAAAGGCAAAAAAGTAAATCAATTACATATAGTAGTCATTTCTTCACAAATAGAAGAAAACTGTTTACCTTATGTCGTGGTTAAACCACTACACCTTAAGACATTTTTGTGAACTTCCTGATTATTATTGGGACATTGGAACTATGGAAAAAGTGGGGTACTTCAGGAAGTGGTACTGACATGTAATAGATGCTGATCTTCTGTTTGCTATTGGGACAACACCCTAGCACGTAGATAGGGAGCATTGCTATCATGTAGATACCATATTATACTGAAGTTCTGACTAGATATATGTCCCCCGTAGTACATTGTGAAAAAGTAGTAGTAAGTGTCAATTCTGATGCCAATTCTGTGAAAAAGCAGTCATGTCAATTCTGATTCTTAGCCAAATTCAAAGTTTGATAATCACTTCCTACTTGAAGTGAGAAGTGGCTACAGAGAAGTGGCATCTGCATGTCAGCAATGGCCCAAGAAACTGGAGTTTAACTAAGATGTCAGAGCAAATCTAATCTGCCTTGCTGGTAGGCCAAGAGCAAAGTTAATAAAGCCATTTTGCAAATATTCTTGAATTGACTTGTTGGTTAAAATTTTGAAAGCGTAGTGGAGAAGAAGGGTTTCACAACATGTGCTCATTGTGTCTTGCGCGTTTTTGATTTAAAGAACCTTGCTGTTAGTTTGGTTTGTTTTAAGAAATTACGATTATGCAGAAAGGCAAATTCTGGAAGGTAATGGCTGTTAACTATTACTTCTATAGGGAAAATAGTCATATGTATAAGTCTTAGTCAGGATTTAACCATGACTTTGATATTGTAGAACAAGAGGACGTGGCAGTTAAAGGTTAATTTGTTTCTGTTTGGTTTTGTGTTTTTTAATTTATTTTGCTTTTGTGTTGTTTTTTAAAAAAGAAATGGTGAATTATGAGGGGTTTTTTTAATCACATAAATATTTTTGAATGTAGAATGTGGGATTGAACTAAGTTTTTGCTTTCTGTGTTTCAGTTCCAATGTTGACCAGAAGATGTGATGTACTAGTTAACGTACATAATACACCTAATTCAGTGAGGCAGTCAGCATTCATAATGCCAACATGAGTTGTAATTTTTTTCAGGATCTGGTCACAGATTTATCAGTGCAGCCTCAGTTATTACAGTAGCTTCAAGAGGAAAGAAAAAAAACTTTATAAAAATATTATGAGGTTTTGTTAAGAGTAGAAGGCAAAGTTTTGGACAACTTTTTCTTTCCCCTTAAGCTTTTAGTAACCCCTACCTCACATACTGACAGGGACATCAGTGCTGTATGCATTTTTTCTTCAAAAGTTTTATCTCTCCTTCTTTCAGAAGAGTAATTTTTGAGGCAGCCATGACAGCTCTGTCATTTCACTCACACCTCTAAATTTCTCTTTTTGTTGTCAGTCAGCAGACAGCAGTCACAGTATCTTGATGATCGTGATTGATGGCAAAATATATGAGAATTGTAAAAAGGGCATTGAACATTATGTCTAAAACAATCATTTTATGCTTTCATTTTTGTAAGTACAATAAGAAGTTAGAAAACCACCTGTTTACCTGTAGGTCTTACATTTATGTTTTGCATTATATAGAATGGGGTAGATATACCTATAGATATATCTATAAATATTTTTTTGATCATAAACCTAAGAACTGAAAGTTGTCTGCACATTTAGTCTCAGTTCAGTATTTATGATATTTTGCCAGTGTTTTACTGTTTTTCAAATTTCATTTTAAATGACTAATTTCCCATCAAACTCCAGGGCTTAAATGACAAGCAAGGAGCTGAGAGCAATAGCAAAAAGAATCTGAGTCATATTTTCCTTGAAAGAGCTTTATGTGTTCTTGGAAAGTAAAACACATCAATTATATTGTAAGTAAATAAAACACATATTTGGGGAAGGAGAAATGGCTATTGGGCTTTCGTGTCAGCAAAATTTCTGTACAGGGATAGAAAACACCATGGGATAGAAAACACCAAAGAAAGCATTTTTTTTCCAGTTGGTCCTGTGCATGGAATTTATTACAGATTATTTTTAGGAAAAAAGAAACCAAGCTCTGTGAGTTTGAGTGGTGTACAATGGCCATTGGATTTTTTTCCATTTATACAAAGTAATTGCCTGTTGAACTTTGAGAGTGAGCATATTGCAGTAGCTGGTGTGCGTGCCTGTTAAACAGCAATATTTGAGGCTGAATAAACATCACTTGCACTCCATTATTACTACATTGTCTATACTGATGGCTATAGTCTTGTTGGTTTACAGGTATCTATATACAGTATCTATCTTCTACGTTTTTTGACAGCTATGAGGCAAAAGGCCTATTTTTGCTATGTATGATGATTAGTTGTGTGAGAATTCAGTTGTTTATTTTTTAAATGGTTGCAAGTGGCATAACCATGTAGGCAAATTGTTTAACATGAATACAGTCATACCATAAAGAAGTCTTGCTCAGCATATAACTTATTCTGAGCAGGGAACTGATAAAAGTTGTACCAGCAAAAGATCTCTTACTGATACAAGCCGCGTGTCCAGAAGGAAGGTGATTCTAGGGGTGATATTCTGGCAGCTATACTGGCAAACCCTTTTATATCTGGGTCATGTATCAGGAGAGCTGTCATGTTACCCACCAGTATGCAGTAATTATTAAATGTGGGTCCTGTGGAGACTGGTGCTGTGAAGGGAGGCACCTTCTAGATGATAGCTGGTAACAGGTACGGTCTAGGATTTTCAGAGGGCTCAGAGATATTTACCTACTCCTTTAGGGATGAGAAGTGAAGATACTGGGGAGAAGCCAGCAGATTCCAGTAAATTTTTTGAAGAATGCTGCTAAGTGAAGGAGTAGAGATTCATCTTTTCCATTTGGAATAGGGCTTAAAAGTGTCTCTGGCCACAAATTTAAAACATGCTCTAGTGTTGTCCAGAAATAACTTGAAAAACTTGTCTTTGCCATTTGTTTGAAATGAATGTTGTGCACAGCTTCAACACAGGGCATAGATTCCCTGCCCCTGCTGTAATGGGAATGGGTTGTAGTAGTTACTTTGTCTTGTGGCATAATCTTTCTTAGAGCTTTTTCTGGTTTCAGTCCCTGTTCTGGCTGAAAATTGAGGATTTTGTGAAACTCATGTTGTGAGGTTAGATAATAGGTTTATCTGCAAGACAATATAAAAGTATATTCTACTTTTAATAGCACATGTGCATCCCATCTGGGTTGGGCTGGGCTTACAACATCAGGGACTGAATTAAGTGTATTCCAGGCTAAAAGATGTGTGCCTCCAGGAAAATCTTACTGTTTTCAGTTTCTTAGCTTGTTTGCTTGGGACTGTTTGCAGAAATGCAAAAAAATGCCCTCTTCAAAGGACCTTGTCTTTTTTATAAACAACTCCCCTATTTCTTGGGAAACTGCAAGGTGGCATTTTGCTTCATAATAAAGTAGTCAAATTCAAGAAATACTAACATTACTAATGACACATATACAGTTAAAAAAAAAAGAATATTAAGTGAGTGAATACAAAAGGTGAATCTAAGACACATGAATCACTGAAAGTTCTTTGGCACAAAAATTACTCACAAAGTTGTTTAAAGACATGAACAGAAGGGTTGGGGGGGAAAGGAGATTTGTTTCGTATTGCTATTTGATTTTATATTCAAATTGTAGAAATCTGGTTTGATGATCATTTTTTGAACATGGAATCATGGGAAATATTTTGTTTTCCCTGAGAGCCAAGGCGATGTATTTATTTCAAGTTTTATTAAATGAGTTATAAATTTTCCTAGCAATTTACTCATAGCTCAAGAGGTTTAATTTGCATGTGTTGCCTTTTACAATATGCTTTTCGTAATGTTGCAGATGCTTCTTCCCTAGCTTCAGTAAACAACAGGCAGTTGGCCAGGTTTTTGACTGAACGTTTGCCAACTCTGGGAAATATTAGTTAACTCTCTAGTGGCCACAGAATTATTTTTAGCCGACTTTATCCAAAAGAATCTGTGAAGATTAGAAAGAATATGAAGTAAAAAACAAGATACAAACCCAGTAATTTGCTGGACTAAACACAGGAAAAGAGGTTTCTTTCTGCATTATAATAATTTCAGATTTTCTTTTTTTAATATTTATTTTCAAAATGGGTTGTTTTCAGAAATTTATTTCAAAATTGATGTTGATGATTATAATAATAAGCATTTCTTCCTTCAGATTAGTGAAGACTCTTTAGTCTTGCAGGCACTCAAATACAATGAGGTGTACCCCTAGTGTTCTGCTCTAATTTTGAAAAGCCCACAAGGAGAGTTTTTTCTTCAGTACATAGCAGTTTTTTCATCCAGTCCATAGCAGGGATATTTTGCAAGTGGGATGGCAGGTTGTTTCATGAGCAATGGAGCTAACAAAGTCTTGTTTCCTGTGGATTTATGCCTTAGAGTTGATGACGCAGTAGAGCTCAACTCCCGTCTCTGTGTCCCCTATGGTGCTTTCAGCTTTCTTCCAGGATTCTTACGTACTTTTTGGGGCTGTCTCTTGTGCAAGTCATGTTATATTCTCTTCTAATGTGGAGCTACCTGCTTGCTAATTGTTCAGCTACTGCCAGTGTAATGTGTGGTGACCAAATTTATGTTTCTTCCTGTTAGTGAGAGATTCAGCAGCGTTTTGTGCTCTCTCAGCCTCTCATCATCGTGGTATTTCTAGGAATGTAACGTGATTTCAAACTTGGTTGAATTTGGTGAATTTGTCCTAAAGCTATGGTTCAAAAGACGTGTGCAAGGATGGCTTGTCAGCATGCTTGCATAAGGACATAAGGCAATGAGGCCAATCATGAATAAAAAAGAAATGTCAAACATCTTCAGCATCTTGCATGATGTGCACTTGGAAATAATTACAGACGGTCCCATGATTAAATGCTGTCAACGTAAGTGGGGCAAAAGGACAGGCTGAAGGAATGAGTTGAGTTTGAATTACCTGACTTGACATTCACTACTCTTGAAAAACTTGTATCTGTGGGTCTGTGAACTCATTTTGGATAACTGTTTTGAACAGATGATCATAAATGAAGCATGGTGCAACATCCGTTGAAAGGGGATGAGACTTAAGGGGTGGAAAATTCTGAATTCTTTTGGTATTTATCCAGGTTACCCAAGGCTCTTTCTTTGGGTATCTGAGTATGTTTATTGGTGTTACTTTTTGCTACACAAGTGCTCTGATGATGTGTGGCTAGCTTTGGGCTGAAATTAAATATGGCGAAGGTAACCTGTCAACCAGTGATTCTTCATGCCTCATCCACAGCTATATTCCTCGGATTCATTTAATCATATTATCCTTTCCATAGACTTCCTCATTTGTGCAGAAGTATTACACTCAATACCTTAAGACTGTAATGGACTAAGAGAAATGAAATATTCTGGAGAGCAGATGATTGCTTGTACACACCCTTCCAAACTTCTTTTCAAGCTGTAAGGCAAAGCAGTGTCTATCTAAAAAAAAGGAAAAGAAAAAAAAGTTGTGATTTTACAAGTTTAGTGTTAGAAAAGTTCCCTTGTAGTTTCTCAAGCAAATTTAAAGTGAGGCTCAAGTGATGCCACTGTTAGGATCCCGAGAAGATGAATATCAGATGATTTGTTCTGTCTTTCGTACTAGAAACATGGCGCATGGCTAGCGTGATGTCATAAACTGATGTCTTAGTGCGTCCTGCAGGAATTATGTACCCTTTTACTTTTCTGACAAATAGCACCTATGACCCATTGAATTTCACTTAGACTGGATGAATCTGTTTTCCGCAACATTTCTCATTTTCTGCTTCCCTCTGTCTTTTCCCTTACGTGATACTGGGAGGGAGGAGTGTTGCTTAGCAACCAGTCAGAAACAGTCAATACAGGTATAAATATTAAACCTTTTCAACCATGGTGAGTTTATGGTAGAAAATGGAAAAGTGTCCCAATTTTTTCTCAGGAAAATTGAGGCAAAGTGGTAATGTAAATCCTTTTTGATAATCAGGAGAAAATTGGGATCTCAGTTTCTCTGAGTTTGACTCCTGTACATGGAGAAGGAAACTTTTTCTTCTCTCATAACTAAGAGGATGCCCATGCAGAGCCCCATGGACTTCCAGTATGGTGTTTTGTGTGGGGGAGTTTGGTTTGGGGTTTTGTTTGGTTTTTTTTTAAAATTGTCTTAGAGCCCAAGACTGTAAGTTTGGAGATTGGTACTAACTCAGTCATGTATTATCACTGCTTACTACAGAAATAGAAGTGTTTTTTTCCTAAATGTTTTTAATGTGCTTTATAATTTTTAGATGGAAGACAGTAGAAAATACAGTGCATCACTACTTGTTACCCTACTGCAGAAATTATGTAAGAATAATAAAACTCCACTATTGTGGTTTAATGCTACTGCTCAAGAGGGAGAAAATATGTGCCATCACACATGGTTTGAAAAATGTATATATGTATTACTTTAAGTGAATGCCTGATTTCAGTAAGGCATTTCCATTATAATACTCATGAAATCCAATCTTAAGAGAAGTAGAGGGACTTGAAACCATCGGTAACTACTGTGATCTGCTTAAAGCAAGCAACTGAAAGTGTGTGTCCCACAGTATGTATTTATTTAGTAATACTGTGTGAGTGGCTAGAAGACTCAGTCAAGACCAGGGTCCGTGTTTAGCTAGGCACCAAACATTTTGTGCCCCGTAAGGTGAGGGGAGTGCGTGAGCAGTAGAATAGCTTGCCAAAGATCATTTATTAATCATTTAACTACAGCAATAGAAGCCTGGCCTCCGGCTCTCAGTGTCCCAGTTGCCCAGCCCACACTTCTCCATTCAGACAGCATCACACCATTTGGGGCTGTCTGCCCCATGGATGTGCATGTGTTATTGATCTCAAATGTTACTGATTGCCCAAAAGTGTAAGCTGGAAAGTAATTTGAAAAAACATGTTGGTCTGCTACCTTCAAATCTAACTGGAAGTTGTTCTTGGAATACAGTGTTTATTGAAATGATATGTGCCATCATATTCCAATCATTTCATAACAAGGAAATGAGAATATTTAAGATTTTTCAAAAGTATTTTCTTGCAAAGCAGACTGTGTAAATTTTGATTGATAAGACATCTTAGAACTATAACTGAAACTGTATTTGTTACAAAGGAATGACCACTGAATCAATTTCTTTAGTATATATTTCTTTAGACTTGCGTCATTAATATTCAAAGGGGAATGTCTCTTACATTGTGCTGCAGTTTCTACTAATGTGGGTTCATTTGCTTTCATGTTATTAAATCACTTTTTTCTATTGAAAAGATAAAATGAAGCAGCATTGTTCATGTGCTACATAGAACTGTAGCAATGTGCAGTTTGGTATCTACTGCATTTCCAAAGCAATAAATACATGAATAAAAAATCAAAGATAGGAGGCAGGATTTTCCTTTGATTTCCACAGACACAGCATGCCGTTGTTATAACAAATCTAATAGGGAGATAAAAATTTGCTTGAGTTTGGTAGCTGTTTAATGCAACAAGTAGTCTGTATTATTTCTAAGATGATCAGAAGTGCAAAAACACTTCTTAACTCAAAATTAATATATGTTAGAAATAAATTGAATCTTGTTGCATAAAACACATACTTCTAAAACTGTTTTCTGTATTATAACACTTCAGGTGTTTGGCTCAGGCTGTATGTTTCACTGAAAGTCTATTTGCAACCATCAACACTTTTCTAAAATAACAATAGATGCAGTTTAGAATTCTCTTCTGCTTCTATCCTGCAGTCATGCACATGTTTAGCTGGATATATGTGACTAACCTCTTTGAATTAATTGAGAATTACTCTAATAAGTAGAAGTTTAGAACATACATGGCTTTATCATGGCTTTGACTTAAATTCTTTAATTGTTTCACTTAAGAAAAATTCATGGGCAGCCTGGATTCTTCCTAGGAGCCCATTTGCAGTGTTTCTGTTTGGCTGTCTCTGATTGTTCAGAGGAAACTTGCCAAAAGGAAATGTAACCCTCAAGGGCTTAAGCTGTCTGAGCATGGATGCTGCATCCTTAGAAAACTATCAGGGTCTTGCTTTTGAACTGAAAAGTTCATGTTTTCCTCCAGGTTTTAATGGAAGTAGGATTAATATTTCCCTATACACCTTAAATTTGAAAATGCTTTATAGATACGTATGAGGTGTCTGTACTGAAACTGTAGTTTAAAAATAAAACCTTTTCCTTCTACCCTCCCAAATAATCTTGTAAGCTGTAATGTAATACTTTTCCCTTTGGTATCATTTGCTAAATATCTGTAATGAATCTTAAAGGGGACAAAAAAAAATCTCCTCGCCACAAAAAGAAAACCTTCAATGATTATTATTTTTAAAACTAGAGATGCACCTATAGGTGGGAAGAGTTAGACTGACCAGTCTTTTTAGTAAGAATTTGTTTGGAAAACAAAATTTTCAGAAAATGCTATTTTTTAAGTATATCATTACAGAGCTGGCTGATATTTTATGCTCTTACGCTCCAGTCTGGGAACACTTAAATTTATATCTTTATCATAATGAATTTCAGCAAATTCTTGAATCTGATACCAATGCAGAATTGTTCATGCGTCTATACAAGCAAATTAGATGTATAAAGTTCTTCATGACTCCCAATTCTCAATTTTTGTCAGTATTTTAGGCTTCAAATAGTTTGCTTACATGCTAATGTTAATCAACAATGCTATTGAGAAATATGCTAGCTTTATCAATACCTTGTTTTATTTTGGTTTATGATGTGTCTTCTGTTTCTGTCTTAAATCTTACATCTTTGCTCTCACTTGTGTAATATGATCTCCTTAGTGCTTTGAATTAGAAGCGATAGTCTGGACATTCCATGTATACTCTATATATGCTTCCATATATATACTACTAAAGGGTCAATAGTGAAAGAAAAATGCTTAAATATGGTAGAGAAAATGGTTCTGTCTTGATTTTATGTGTTTCCTACATGGATTAGTGGTGAACTGCTGTCAAGAGGTCAGTCCTCTGCAAGCACATGCTGTGTCAGGTGATGAGTGCGTGCACGCTTACCATTCCTGTATTACTATTACTTTTTTCAAGGCTCTTGGTGGTTGATTAGCTGATTTTCATGCTTGATGTAAAGCTGCACACGTCACATATGTTATTCTGAAACCATTATATCCAATTGTATAGGCAAACACTTAAATATTCTGGTAACTTCTGGATCCAAACCAACAGGTTGTGAAACAGCTAGAAGAGCAAGAGAGCCATGCTACACTGAACTGCCTTGGCAATGGAGGCTTCACTCATGGAGGGAAGAAAAAAAGAGAGATGTAGATCTTGTCAGTATGTACTTCACAAGGCCTATCCCACTTGCAGTGAGGTGGTGAGAACCTGATGGTCCTGCTGCTTTAACAAGTACTGTCATTTGTCACTGTCTTGACATACACATTTCTGCATGAGGGACACAAAGAGAAAGAAGGCATTAGCATCTTTCATGCAGGAAGAGCATTGTTGTTTTTTGCACGTTGGAAAACATAAATCTTGGTTTTGCCACTGAACAAAACTATTCCTGTTAATTCAGCAGGCATCATTTAAATGAGAGATCTGAGAAATGAGCTTTGGATGCTTTTTAAAAAGCATCTTTTATTAACCTCTGTTTTCACCGTAATATGTGTTTATAGTGCAAAATAGTAACATTGCTGAAACTTCAGGAAATAGTCTTTGTAGTTAATACTCAGTTTCCTCCTGCATGAAAGCCAGAGGCTGTGGAAGTAGAACAGAACCAACTGTAGAGGTTGCTGCTACTGTGGGGGGGTTCTTTCCTCTCTCATGTGTGTGGCTTGTTGCGGCTGCTTACAGTGGTTACTATTTCATGATATTCACTACTGTAATGGTGTGTCCTTATCTAGCCAGGTATTTTTATTTTATTTAAAAAACAAATTTCGAGTAAACTAACTGTAACTTCAAGTGTTTAGGGGAATTAAGTGCATTGTGTGATAACACTTTGTGGTGTTAGGCTTCAGGAGTGAGATGTGAGTTAAAATAGTTTAAATGGGATCAAGATGCCGGGACTTGCTTTGATTCTGCTCACTGGTAGAGCTTCATATGAGATGCTGAATTTCAAGTTAGATTTTAAAATAAAATATATTAAAGTGAGGAGAAAGGGACACTAAGACCTTCCTTGATACCTTCTGTCAGTAGGACAACAAAATATGTTTGGTGAGGTTATGGAGGTTATACATACAGTCTTCACAAACATCTTGAGTTCCTTAAACTATTTCATTTCAAAAGAGATTTAGATAGGTATGTCCTAACACATAGCTAGTTAACAACGTGTGATCTGAGATTCCTCCAGATTGCAATGCTTGAAAAAATTATGGTGACCCTAAACACTCCTGAGCATCTATCCCAGCTGTAAAGATACAAAGCCAAGCTAAAACTTCAGTTTCTCTTTTTTACTTAGTTTTAAGCTAAGTTACATATCTTAGCCCATTCCAACTGCAAAGAGAAGGCACACAATTCAATTATTATGGCTCAGCTGATGAGAGGTTTGTCCCTTCCCTATTAAGGTGTACATGTACCAGGGGAATTAACAGACTGAAGCCCTTTCAACAAGACTGGTCTAATATAATACACAAATTACATGTCAAATGATGGAGCTATATCTATGCAGCCTTATCCTTGCTGAGGTTGTGTCATTCCATGCCTGTTGTTCAGAAACTGTCATTTTTAAGGCTCCTCACATAGATGTCTTTGGAAAACTTTTATTTTGTTTTGACACTTTCTCAATTTATACAGAAGGGGCAGTCATAGACTGGAGAAGGCTGAGAACAGAAAAATATTTAGTAATAAAAGAAAGACAGAAATTAAAGAATGCATAAAATATCAAGTGATTTTTGCAAGGAAAAAGAAAAGAAAATGGAGAAAAGAAAGAAACAGTGAGGCACCTAGAAATGTGAGATTAAACTGCTGATTTCTCTGAAGCTAATATAGGTCAGGTAACTAAACATGGGGAAAAAAATCACTAAGAACACCCCTCCAACTGTATGCATAATTGCATTTTATAACGATAAACACAAGTAAATAGAAATTAAGTTAAAGTTGCTAAGGCACCTTACTTCTTCCCCCGCTTCCTACCAACCCTATACCTTGTCAGTAATATTATTGTGCTTCTCTGATTTTGACTTATAGTGCATGCACTGGTGAATGACCAAGGTTTAAACATTCATTCAATATTAGCATGTGTAAGAAATGTAGGATACTTTCATTAATTGGATTAGGGTTATATGTGTTTCATTTAAAAGCTGCAGTGATCACTAATGGAATGACCTTGAAGTCATTATCTGTTAAGAAGCAGGAGAAAAGATTGTTCTTCATGTTCAGTTGTATTTGTCATTACTTGTGAATATAATTTTCAGATAAAATATAGTTCCAGCCCTCTAACTACTTTTTTTTTTTTTTTTTTTTTTTTAAGCTAAGGTTGAGGTTGGATGCTCTAAGTCCTTACAGCTATAGTTTTATTTTGTCACACTGACTCTAAATAGTGCATTCTTTGGCTGTCTTTATCTGTAAGCTGTGGTTTTTAAACCAAGAACACTGAACACTGTTCATTATTTCCTTTTTTCCTTTTGAGTCTTTTTAAAATTTTCATGTGATAGCCTTTACAAAGACAGTGTAGCCAGGAAGGCTACGTATATTTCAGATACCATAGTGTTACTCAGAGATCTACCAACTGGTATTACAAAAATGTGCTGTACCTACCAGGTGGTTTTGGAATTCCTTTGGGTTTTGTGCTTTTTCTAAACAAGTATGTAGCAAATGAGGATTGTCACTAGGTGACTAAGATTTTCAGTCTTGTTCCCCCCTTGCACCTACTGACATGCAGATCTTTTTGCTACTGAGAGACCAGACTAGTTGCTGTGATTCACATGATCATTTTATTTGTCTGTCACTGTTGAGATTGCCACTCAGCATTTGCAGAAATGCATGTACACAGAAGAAAAAAAAATAATTAAAAATGTACAGATTTAGTAATAGAAGTTATTTCTTCACTTCTCTCAGAAAATTTTCCTCAAACAAGGATCAGCAGTAACATTGTATGACTCAGGTGATGACATGCCCAACACAACATTGACTTCTGATGAAAAAGACGGTAGTACATCCATAGATTTCAGGGTAAAGAAACAATTTCCTGAACAGCAGTTGTATTACCTAATATCTGGATAAATCCTTAGGCCTAGCAAAGTTTAATCCTGACAATTTTCCTGTTCTGATTGAATCAAGTTAAGAACATCTTTGGACTTACCTTAATTTTATAACTCACCGCCATGGCCAGACCCAACTCTATTGAGTTGGGAAGAAGCAGACAGCACAATGAAGGGACTGTACTGTTGTTCCAAGAGACAGAGAGTGAGCATGTTGTGTTAATAGTGAAGAGACCACATCTTCTTCCCTTCACTAAAACTCCCTCTGATTCTTTGGGATAGTAATGGGGCTTTCTGAGAGCTGAGGACTGAAATATAGTAGTGCTTTTGGATATGCTGTATCTCTTTAGGACAGAGCTTTTATCTGTCTCATATAATGTGTTAGGTATTAGTAACAAATACAGGAGATTTTTTAAAAAAAAAAAAAAAAGTCCTGGATATCTACCTCAGCTTGGTGGTGAGTGTACCTTATTTAGAAGACTTTGCAGGTGCATCGCATCCATTGACCAAAGCAAAAGGCAATAAATGTGGACAGCTGGTAACTATTTTAAAAAGGAAGAAAGAAAACTGCTCTTTTCTGAAGGAAGAGGAATTAGGTGATTGATGAGGAAGTGCTTTCTGGGCACATTTTCATATCGAATGGTGACATCGAACCTGATTAATTTAAAAAATCATTTCTTGTTCTGGTAGGTTTTCATTAAGTTAGTAGAAAATCCAGGACAGCCTCCCTTGGGTGAGCCTTCCTTTTCTTAGTATCATACTTGTTTTCAGTTCTCATTTAATATTTAAATTTCCCCTTTGTCACCCTACCAACTGGGCATTAACTGCTGGTTTTCACAGAAGAGGGGAGATGGATGAAATACTTCAGGTGAGTCATCTGATCTAATTTGGAAAGGTTTCCGTGAGGAAAGAACAGGTTTTGATTTATAAGGGAAGGTTGTCTGTTATCAAGATATACATGTTGGAATTTATTATCAAGAATCTGCTTTTAATTTTAGAGATTGTTTACCTAAACTACTATATGTCAGAGCTCAGGACAAATTTCTGCTTAGCATTTAATTTTAGATACTTGCCATAGTGGACAGTAAAAAATGGGTCCCCAGAATTTGTGGCATCATTATGAATCTTACCTTCTGGCAGCCCCTGCCCGCAGTTCGTCTTTGAAATCTCCTTGGTGCTTGTTAACCCTACTCTGACATGTAAGAGCTCCCGTTTATTTATTGGACTTTGCCCATTTATGAAAAAGTACAGGAATTATTAATGGTTTAGTATCTATTAATGCATTACTTGGGTGGAATTCAAATTCCAGTATTTATGGTAAACCCCTTTATAATGAAATGAGCACAGAAACAGGAAGGCTGATTCTTAAAGTTAAGTGTCTTTTTCTATTAGAACAATTGTCTGTAAAATATGGTCTTGCTAGCTTTTTATTTATAACCATAAATAAGAAATAAGCACTTTATGTATGAAGGGAAATTATTAAGAATATTTGTGTAGATGATAAAGAATAAATAACCTGATTCAATGAACCGTTTATTGGGTACATTGTCATGGACTCTGGTTTTCTGTAGAAAGCTGTACTGCTCTCCATCTAGCAGGGAGTTCCTGTCACAGGATTGGGCTCATGTGGTATGCCAGAGCAGGTGGCAAGTACACCTTCTGTGTCAGATCTGAACGTCCAAAAGCTGAAACTAACGCAGGGAAATGCAACTCTTACGTGATTTGGGTTTGATCTTAAGGGCTTAATTTGTTCTCGCTTGCCCTGGTGTAGTAAGGAGGAATTTATACTCTCTTGCACTGTGTAAAATCCCATCTTTTTGCTTTCTTTTGAGGGAAGCGCATGAAGCCTTGGGCTTAGATTTTCATTGACAGCATCTTTTTCTTTTTAAATTATAGTATAGAAGGTAATGACAATAATGGGTTCAAACCAAAGGTCCATACAGCCCAATACTCTGTCTGACAGTGGTCAGTAGTGGAAGAGAAGAATACAAAACCAGGGAAACCTACAATGATACTTACTGTATGTTTCCAGTGATTTACAAAGACAGGGTGAGAGAGAGAGGCATTAGTGCATTTGAAAGACATCCTATTTATATGAGCACTGTACAAAAAATCAAGCGGTGAGTAATTGTGGTGTATATAATAGATGTTAAACTAGGAGAGGACAGAGATAGCTGTGTGAAGCAGAGTGGATGAATGTTGTAGAGTTTATAAATCAAGAGATGATGCAAAAAAGGGAGCAATTCTGTGTAATGTAAATAGCACTACAGCTTTTGTTCATTTGGCGGAACTTTTCACGCTGTATGGAACGTGCAAAAGTAGTGCTTTAAAGGTAACGGCATTTCTGTATTTTTATAACTTTCTTTTTTAGTAGCATTTTATTCAATGAAATGTTAATCTTGAAAATATTCATCATCAATGCTAAGTATGAACAATAGTAATCAAATTCCATGGCTCTTCACATAAAAGCCGAGCCCATCCATCACAAAGCATGCCCTATGGCTATATATCAATTTTAAGCATTAAAGTTACACAGTATTATCTTAGCATTAGGTTAACTGTCAAATAAAAATAAAAATTAATAATCTGGAAAAAAGAAAGAAGAGGAGACATTCCTCATTTAAAATCCTTAACTGATTTGGCATAATTGAAATGTCTTTTAGCAGAAATGTTAGCTTTAATTCAGATAAGACTCAGCTCTCAATACCATTTTTATGGTAGTCCAATAATTCCTGGGTACAAAACTACCAGGTATAAATACTGATAAAGTCCAGCCTTCTTCCTCGTATCTCACTGACAAGAAGCATATGTTCAGAATTAAAGAAGATCCAGGTAAGCTTTCAACCTTGAGATCTCTGCCTCTTTGCAAGAGGCACGTTTGCAACTGGTAAATGTTTTCATTTGAAGGGTGACTAGATTATGCAGTTTGGTATGGAGTGTCATTGGTATCAAGAAATAGAAAAAAAACCACCTCAGAGTTGATAAGATTATATGAATGGTTAGAAAATCAGCTGTTGACACAAGGGTGTTTGGAAATGGTGAAGGAACTTGTTTCAGAGTCTGAACCAAATTCAAATTAACATGAAATCTTAACTTCCACCTAATCTATTCTGAAGCATTTCCTTAATGTTGCTTAAGACAGTGTGGGGAACTGTATGGACTGAGAGTGACGACCCTAGTGCAGTTTTAACCCATTAATATTAGGCCAATATAACCTTGTAATAGAACATCAGCATTTAATATTCCTGTGTTCAAGACTGAGATAATTTTAGGTACAGAAAATATTGTGTCTTGTGGAACAGGAGAAATGAATCATGAAAGCTTTTGGAGCCTTCTGAGCCATGTCAGTTCACAAAGGAAGTGGGTTTTGCCAGTCTCAAAGTAGGTAACGCAGCCCACTTTCTCATCAGGAAATGTTCAAAGAAGGGTTTATAGAGACTCTTTTTGAGGGTAAAATTAGAAACATATTTAACTAACAAGACACAAAGTAAATGGCTAGGAAAATTCTTGGCTCTATACGTGAGAGTACCTCCAAATATGACAACAATAAAATTTGTAGAACAAATGAACAAACAAATGATGTAATAGCAATTTTAGTCATGTCCTGAATCAGTCCTACTTATCTATAGTATTTAACATGAATTCTACTTGCAACAGTGTTGTACCTGTTAGGCAGTTTCATAAAGGCACTATGTTTTTTATATAACATTTTGTCCCTTTAGAAATTATCATGACGCATGTCAGGAGCTTTCACACTGAAAAAAATATGTCACATTAGCTTCCAAGTTTCTGATTGTCTAAATAACACAGTAACTCAACATACAGCTGTCTGGCATTTTGACAGTACAATAACCCATAATTCTTTCTGCCACTCAACACTTCAAGGTTAGCATTTTGTAGTTTGCTCTCAAGGAGTATTCATTTAAATTTTCAAGAGGCAAAGAGTTGAATGCTGTCTTATACAGCTCTTTTGATTTATTTTTTATTTACTTTTCTACCGTATTCAATTTTTTTTAACCATATATATATATATGGATTTTATGTTTTACCTGCAACTTTCCAGGAGGAGGATGTTCATCTACATCTCTGTTTTTCAGAATACTAGAGGCAGTGAGTATTTACAGCAGAACTTCCTATAGCAGGAGTTTATCATACAATATTGGAAGCATCACTTCCCTTAGTATATTGCAGGGCACCATAGACTTGCTTAGTTATTGAGCAATTTCTTCACAGGAAAATGTGGAGCAAATCAGTGGCCTTCGGGAAGAGTCTCTTTCAATTCCAAACTTAAATCTTGAGATTTTGAGGCAAATGGAAATTTTGAAATTAATAATGAGATGTTTGAGCAAAGTCTGGTTTGTGAACTTAATGTAGTTTAATCTTGTTGGAACTGACTTGTAAATCAAACACTTAATGTTAGGCAAATCCTTCAGTCTTATAAGCTTTCAGATACAGAGACTGACTTCACTTGAGGTTTTAATAGCTCAGTCTCCTCAGTGGCAAAAGAAATAATTTTTCTTATAACACAAAGTTTCTGTTGAGAAATGGGGATTAGTAAGTAATGAGAGGTCTACATTAGAAATAATGTTAATATTGTAGATTTTGGTGCAGATAAAATTTTACGTTTTTGCCGCAAGTTATGCCTTAGATAAGTGTTCTGACCTGCATTGATGCATATCAGTATGCATGTCCAAAGACCTTCTACCATGTCTGACTGAACTTCTTGGTAAAGAAAACACAGAAAGATAAGAGATGCTGAAATTCCATCTTTTTTGGAACAATCCACCTGGGGCAAATTGTTAGAATTGTCCCATTAAGACAGAGACCCCACCTATATGTACAGATTCATGGTTCAGTGAAGACATTCAGGCATAAGGCCAAGCATTGTGTTATTTTTGCAAAGATCAACATACTAAAACTTGACCAAAACATTGCAGAACCTCAGAAACAGCAATGCTGTTGACACTAATTTTCTGGCTATTTTGAACTTAGACTGGCAAGCCACACCATGTATATTTATGGTCACAATGATTACTGTATTACAAAATAATAAGGTTTTGTTATTAGAAAATAAATAGGTTTTGTATATTGCAAGTGAATGAGATAAAATAAAAGTATACCATGATTTAGAACACAGGAATTTTTTTTTTTTTAATTGAAAAAAAAACCCCAAAACCAAAACAACCCACCAAAACCTTTCCATGCATTGCCCCCCAGATATTCTCTGGCTATCAAGAATTAATTACAGCTTTTAAAGAATCAAAACCCCTATGTATTACTAGTGTGTGTGTGCATGTGCGGAGTATAAATATGTCCTAGAAATGCACCAGAATACATTAAGTGGATTTTTTTTCTTTAGTGCGATTACTTTTCATATGGTTCTGAGAGGAATATAATTCAATCTTTTAAGTCTTGGGAAAACAGGATAGTATTTGAGGTCTTTAAAAGAGCAATTTGACCTGCTTTGACCAAAAGAATTGTCAGTAGCATATCTGAATAAACTGGGGTGAAATTAAGAACTGTTTAAAATTCACTGTTGAGAAACAAAACAGCCTCTATATTACTGCCAAGTTCCTCCCAAACACAAACTTTTATGTGATCACTCCTTTCTTTTCTTGTGCTATTTTTTCCTTTCACTTCTTGAGCTGAGCTGGAAAAGAGAGGACATACACTTAAAAGATTGAAGTGGTTAACTTAAAAAAAAAAAATCCTTGACTAGTAGTACAAATAGCAGAAATTGAATACTATTCCAAAATGTGCCTGAATACCTAGGTAAACACATAATGGTTGTTGTAAGGTAAGGCATCTGGGGGTTTCTCACCGAATTCTTGCTGAAGTGCAGTGTTATAACTTCTCAAGGCATAAAAATAAGTCTGTGGCTAGTGCCTTCTTCAAGGTGTAAACCCCAGCAGACAGTATGAAACATAGCTTAATAGAGCTTTATTGTGCTCCCTTTCCTTGTCCACCTTTGCTTTGTCTTTATCTCTTGCTGTCTCTCACTTGCTGAGTTCTTTTACTGTCATTCTCATAAGTTTTGATTGCTCTTTCTATTGTTACTCTTTTGGACAGGCTCTCTCCCTCTACATCTCCTCTTTAGCTTCTGGGGAACATAATTTCTGCTTCAGGGTTTTCTGTTCTTTGAGCAATATTTGTACGCGATGGAGAAGATGCTGGACCTCAAGATTATGTAAGTGACTGCAACATGCATGTACCTGTAATCGCGTGACAGGTGATAAGCTGGATATGGGGGCCTTTGTAAAGCAGGAGTGGAAATATTGCCTTGCAGCTAAAGAGTGTGCTCCTTATCAGGGCTTTGTTTGATCACAGGGCTGCAGTAGAAAGCGCATAGATCCTGACTTGAGAGAGCGCCCTGTTGTGTCGGATACAGCTGGTCAATGGGTGAAGCCACTGAGCTGTGTCTGACTTCTGAGATAAAGCGACAGAGAGAGGGGCCGTAGCTGTTCATTGAAATCCATAAGGTACAGGTGGGAGGGTGGCACAAGAGGTATCATGAGTCTTTTTAGAGGCCTCTTGCTTTTTGGATTTCTTACAAGATTTCATTTTCCTGTATCTGGAAGATGCCAAGTGTTCTTTTCAGTTTGTGGTGTTTTACGTAACCTACTCCTTCTATTTTTGATACTCATAAAACACTTTGCCTTCTATATGACCTCTTTAAAATTTGAGTAGAATAAAATAAATTTGTTCACAAATACAATATTGAGAATGGAGGAAAGAGCAGGTGCACGTTTTGTCTACTGCTGGGGATGTAGCTTGCAAATCTACAGGAATACTTTTACAATTTTTGTTCAGAAGAATAATAGCATGTTCCAAAGGGTACAACTGATGCATTTATTCAGCTTACCTGGCAAAACCTCCTATCCCATCAATATGTCATCACCATTTTGATTTCCAATACCTTTCAGATGTTTAAAAAACCTTTGCCTACTATTCTTATACTAAGCCTATATATTAGTTAACTGTGTGAACCTGTCACATCATGTCGTGGAAAATTGATTATGAAAGCTGTGACTTAGTGTTTCGCGATGCACTTGGCTACTAAAAATAGGCTTTAAGAAATAGATGCCATAAGGAAAACAAAAATTAAAAAGGAAAACATTGGAGACTGTGGATTTTAAAACATATATAATTATATGTTTCTTGGATGCCTTTTGACTGATTAAAAATAAAAATAAGATTGGAACAAAGCAAGCCTTTAAGTGTGTGCCTGCAGTTCCTCTTCTCCAAGTAATTGAATAAGGGATTTCTTCTCTAACCCTGTTCCAGCAAGAATATGCACTGCTTAGGTATTCATTTCAATGGCATTGACAATACTGACAATATAATTGACCTAAAAAGTTCTGGATTTCCTGTTAATGCACTTTAGAAATGTACATCAACTACAAAAAAATCATTTCTATCTACATTTCACTTGATTTCCATTTTCAAGAAAGGAGGTTTCATCATTATTATTCTATTTGAATAGCACTGATATCTTGAGAGATGGAAGGAGACTTCTATTGTATGCAGGAGTACTTTATTTCGATATTTTCTTTGTCTGATTATACATGATAAACACACATTAGTGACATTCCGTGCATGTTTTGAAGATAAATGGGATATCTCTTTAAACCATTCCTGACACTTCCTAACCTGTGGGCTTAATGGCATATTCTTTCTTTGATTCAATAATTTGTCTGTCAAAAAAGCTGTGCTGACATTCTCGTTGTTGTGGGACTGAAATGGAAAGAAATCTCTTATCTTTAAGATAATTTTTGAAAAATCGAGGCGAACATTTTAGGATAAAAATGTTTTAAAAATGATTTCAGTTGGAAAAAAAAGATGTAAGTGTTGACATTATACCAACTGCTAGATGGCAAGTGATAAAAGGAAGAATGTTATCTAAAACTGTAAGTCCCCTTGAATTAATTAGGGAATGTGTGAAATCTTAGAAATGAAGACAGTTTCTACTACTATGCCTTGCATAAGTATTAGTTCTGTCAAATAACTACTAACTTTTAAAATAATGGACTATAGATGTAGCTAGAAGAGTCTGGTTTGCCAAACCTATGTCTCTTCTCTGTGTAAGGCAAATATTAATATATGCATGCACACATGAACATGTACTTGTGTATGCATATTGTCTGTGTATGTATTGATATCTGTGCGAATATACTGGTACACTGTCTATCTAAAATAATCTACTTGGGACTATTTTATTCACAGAACTAATGTACAGAGAATTTGTGCAGACAGGCTATGCAGAACCCTTTCATTTTTCTTAGCACGGTCCTTTGTAAGGTGCTGGTGTAACGTGGAAAATAAAGGGCATAAGCTCTGCATGAAACAAAAATAGTCTCTCCGCAGCCCCCTAACTCTCTGGTTTTAATCTGATCAAGTAACACAGAACAATATCAGAGGCCAAGGGTTCAAACAGTGTTATATTATTGTGGAAGCTGCTTTAATGCTTTGAAAGTTTTCACTTGAACCTTGTGAGCCGGGTCTGAGTTCTGTCCGCTGGGCACGTGAATTTTACTTACCATTTTTGGGGGGCATGACAGATGTAGCAATTCTAATAGTTTTAGACTTAAAATATTATGCTTTTATGAGAGGTAGTTTAGGCAACAGGCTCCACAAGAGAATTAACTAATTCTGAGCGTTTGATTAAACACTCAGGTCTTCCTTTCTTCATTGTTTTCTGTGAGTTTCATTTTTGCCAATGAGGAGGACTCAGTGCTTTTTCCAGAGCTGAGGATTCCTTGGAGCTCCTGTCAAATGTGCCTCTGGCTGGATGGCTGGCTAATGGATTGATCTTGCACAGGGTGTCTGCCTTAATTTGTCTTTCCTGATGATTAGGCTTGTCCCATTTCCCTTATAATTGTGAAAGGCTGACCTGGTGACTGTAGCCTATAAGTTACGATTTGAGGCTGAAGCTCCTTGGTTCACAATGCTTGCAAGGGCTGGAGAGCTACAATGTGTTTTGAGGTGCTTGCCACCATGGTGGAGTTCAGAGAACTCAGGTGTTTTAAATATATCAGCCAACCAGCAGACCTGCTGGGACAACTGATAGGGAAGGAGCAAAAGTGGTGCAAACCTGTTGTCAGTTAAGAGAGAGAATACCAGATTTACCTGGAGTCCTCCTTTCCAAGATTCATAACAAGTAGAGTAGTCAGACTCTTGCCTAACTATGCTCAAAGGCAAAGAGGGAATATAGTTTAGCAACAGACATAAACAAGATGAAAACCCCTCCTTCAAATAATTCTTACCCTCAAAAAAACCCCCACAACCAAAACCAAAAAACACAAACCTAAAAAAGATGCAAGGGCTGTGTTGGTCTAAAGAAAACCAGGGAGTCAGAGATCTGAACACTGAAATGAACTTTGTTTATGCACTCAGAGTTTGAAACTTGTCTACCCTGTAGCTGCCACCATTGTAAATTCTAGTTACAGTGCTTTTCTAGACCACCTCTGACACCTATTATGGGGAGCCCCTTCAGTCAGTCGCAGTGGAAAGGTATTCTTTCTTCCTATGCTTGCATGGTTGAACAACAGTTCTTGAGATGTTCTAGGAGATAGCTATCTTGGGGTCTAATAAAATAATTTACAATCTAGCTGTATTTAGAAATCATGAAATGTGTATTTCCAGCTTGATAGTCTATTAAAGTTTATGATAATGTCTCTTAACTCTCTAGTAGCATTGTTCTTGAGTGTGAAGGTATCAGGCGTGCTAACATGCAAACAAAAGTTAGTCCTTTTGTTGTACTATGAGATATATTTAAAATAGCAGGGTATTTTCAGGAAAGATGTTTGCAGATATCTTACTTTTGAAAGGAAACGATGGCTTTTCCTAGTAGCACCACAGAATGTAAAATCTGTGGTCATATCACGAGATTCCATTGGCTGATTCTGAAATTATTCACAGACTTTTGGGAAAGCACAGTGTCGTATTTACATATGCTGTGACTTTTCCTTCACAGCTCTTTTTCATCCAGATGGAACGAAGTCTAAGGTCTGAGTAGTTTGGGAAAGAGTGTTACAGATTTGATACCTGGGAAAAAGGTGGTAGCTTGCTTTCTTGACAGTGGTGAAACTTGTGCACAAGCTGAAAAATCTAATTCAGCATGCTATCAGCATTAATAAGCAAATGTTTACATTTCCGAGGTCTGACATCACAAATGTTAATCCTTAAACCTAGACTTCACAGTTAAGCAGCAAAATTTGTTGGTAGATTGATATTTGGTTGAGAAATTTTTTTAATAGTAGTAACTAAGGTTAGGATCAATGTAAATGTTATTGTAAGCTTATCTATTTTTAATCTTTTCAGTCTGAACCAGAACTGGTGGTGTTTAGTTACCATCAATATGAAATAGTAGCAGTTTGTATATTAACGTCCTCTGGAATGAGACAAAAGCTGTTGATCTGATTGCGTATTAAACCTTAAGCTATTATTGCAGCAGTGTTAACAGATTCCATTGCTGTGAAACGGCCTGCGTAGGGTTGACTGATCTGTCTTTGCACTAACCAACTGATGAAGTATTCTAATAAAATGATCACTCATAGATCCCTCAAAGAAGGGAGTGGGGGAAAGAAGGGGGAGGGGGAGCTCCACACAATAAACAAAGCAAAAGCACTCAATCCTTTTCAAAGACTTATAAATATTTAATAATCATCTGTCTACGGCCAATCTAGAAAAAGAAATCTTTAAATAGACTGTTCCAAAGGCCAAAACCTGAATTTTAATTGAGGTGGTTCGAAGTACACATTAGTTAGTCTGGCTTTTCCTTCAATGTAAAGGCAATATTTTCCTGGGGCAGGGTGCGAATCTTTCAAAATGTAGATATGATAACTGAAGGCAGATTTGGATTTTTGGTGTGGAAAAATAATGCTGCGTGAGACAGTATTCTTTGCCACTGGAAAAATACTTTTAGCCTGGTCACTTTCATTTTGACTGAAGGTAAATCTCAGCTGCTGTGATTGTGTAAAAAAAATTCTCTCTCTATATGGATATATATAAAAAAATGAAATGGCGTGATCTTTAACAACATTAGCAAGTTTTTAAGAACTGCCTTTATTCTCCCTATCCTTTCTCCTAGCTCATATCACTGAAGGCACCTGATTCAAGTGTCCCCTTGGATGAACCTCTCGTATCTCACACTAGCCAATTTCGACAGTCTAAGTGCTCAAATTGAGCCATTTTGTTCTCTGTAAAATAAACCCAGGCCCATTATGCGTGATTTTTCATTCACATACCCCTCCCCTTCTCTTCATTTTCTCCCTCCTCTCCTTACTACAGCTCTGTGAATGTGGAGTGGCAACATTGTGAGGACCAGTGTTTTCACTCCAGGCATGTCAACTTCAATCTGCTGCGATTTGGTGTGAAATCTGTGCCATGGTGTGGGGCAGAAAGGTCAACCCCCCCATAATTGATGTTGCTTATTCATCTGCTTCCCGTGTATTTTTCTCTCCACACACTGGCCTTTGTTTGGATAAATTGTTTGAAGATTTACTGTAGTTCGTAAAGCCTGAGAAGCGGCTCCTGCTGTACAACTTCAGTGTCCCCGCTAGGCAGGAGGCTCAGCTAGGATGACACATAATGGCATTTAGACAGAAAGATCTTTTTCTCCCAAGACAAAACATAGAGGACATCTTCTGGCATAACAATTAAGGCAATTTTCAGACTAATTTACTATGGTATCACTTTGTACAGTCCCCTTGTACACTGATATTTAATATGTTAATTGCTATTAAACCCTGAAATATTATTTTAAAGACTTCATAGACTTCAGCGAGTCAGTGTATATCTGGAGAGGGTGAGAAGGCAGGGATAGAGAAGAAAGAGAAACTTTTAATTAATGTGATGATTTAAATTCCACGTAGGTACTTTTCAGATTATTAAGGAAAACCCTCAATGATCATAAAGAATCTGAATGTAGTAATTTGTTGTATTTTGGGTCATCAACCTTTGTTCTGCTTATGTTAGCAAATGGCATCATCTGAGGAAGGAAAAAAAAAAGTGCTGTTTAGATACTTGGAGTGGCTTAATGGAGATTTGAAAATCGGTTTTAGTAAATGTAATAATATTAAAATTCCTTGCATTTTCAGATTTCCAGTGAGCATACACATAAATATTTGAGCCCTGTGGTAATAAATACAAGGACATAAACCTACAAACTTTAAAGAACATCTGTCCTTGTGGCTGTAGTCCTGAAAAGGGTGCATAATTTACTGAAAGAAATCTTTAAAAATAGGAGAAGCGTTTGCTTTTTTAGTAAAGAAAAGCAGGAAAAAGCTTTATCACCTAGTAATCCTGCCTGTAGATTGAATAAAATGGTTTGAAATCATTGTTTTGATTCCCATTGACTGAAGGCTAGAGTAGCTTTATTGGTTAAGCTGTTAAATCTGCTGTGGTTTTAAACACTTCTTTTTCCTGATGCACCCTTGCTTCGGTTGACCTTGAAACGCATTATCTCATCCTTTTTTATTTTTCAGAAGAAAATGTCTATTGCATCAGATCATTTGAAACTGTCTTAAAACACTGAATAAATATGCTTTACTACTATTCTTCTAATCTTTTCAAGGATATTATGAAAGTATAATCCATGAGTATGTATTCTGCGATCTACTAGACGGTGCCAGCTCCTTGTGGTGATTCACTAAGGAGACTCTACCTGCAACTAGTAAGCAGAGTCTAAGATGTGTGTGGCACTGTGAATGCTTCTTTGGTTGAGTTACGGAATACAAATAAACTGCATCTGGAAAAACACCTGGCACATTCTTAGTGAAGGTGACCAATACAGGGCAATGCTAAGATGTCAGAATTCTGAAAAATCATTATCTTGATCAAGAATAATGGCTTAAAGAAAATCCTTTCAGAATTGAAAGTAATTGACAGTAAAATTCAAATAACTGAAGTGTTATAGAATGCCCATTACTCAGGATCTAGAGTAGGTTTATGGTAGTGCATGTACCTAAAAGCAAACCTCTCATGCAATCATATTGGTTTCATCTCGAGTGTAATTCTATTCATGGGCTGAAAATCTTACTAGCTGCTTTTTCAAGCTCGAATATAGTTACTGCAACATTTTTGTATGAATATCTTTGCAATATCTTTTTGTTATACGTCTGTCATAACGAGTTTACATGAAAAGAGTAAGCAAAGATTCTTATCATAGAATTTGTACTTATCTTAGTATTAGCTGTGGCATTTATTTTATGGATTTGGCATTTCTGTATATTCTTATTAGTCAGATTTTGTTTGTGCTCATTCTTTAAATTAAAAATGCCTGTCATTAACTGAAATCTTCTAAAAAAATCCCCACATGTCGTCTGTCATTTTTAAGACCACCACTATGCATCAATAATTGAAATTTCACTTCCTTTTTATTCCTTTTAAATAATACACATGCAGTCTTGGATATATGTGAAATTGTATTTTGAACAACAATAAATCTGAGATACAGACATATGTAGGACAATAATGAAACATTTCACACAGCTCAACCCAGTTTATTAGACAGTCTGACCATTAAAATATTGGTACAAAGAATCTATAGCATTGAAAAAATAGCAACATATACCTAATTTATTTTTATATATGTTCCATCTTGAAATGGGGGGGGGGGGAATCATATCACGTCTTAGATATCTGCAAAAAAAGTTAAATGCTTAGCAGAAATTACCCTTCCTTTAGCTTCCTAGCTACTTTAATCCAGGCTGTTCTCATCCCTTTTAATAGTAAAAAAATTGTAATTTATTCACATTGTTCTTCCTGCCAAACTTGGAATATAACCTTGCAGCATAAAGCTAATTTCCTCTCCTTTCTTCATTTAGAAGTGCTTGGAAAGCCTAAAAATATAGTATCTCTTTGCAGGGTAGTATGCCTTTCCTGTCAGGTGAACAAACAATATTTAAATTTATTTAGGATTATTTTTAGTGAAATGGCAGCTATAATGCAGGAACAACTGCTTCTTGTACACTTTTGGAGGTGCGCTATAGTGGATCTACACAATCTGATGGCCTGGATGGATGTTTTGCCAGGGCTCTGTTTGCTTAAAACTTTTAAGTGTTTTGGAGCAGGCTGGATTAACAGGAGAATTAGAAATACAAAGCGTGTTAAAATCCGGGTGACTGGGCTTTCTTGTGAGCAGCCTTGCCAAAAAACTGTACAGCTCCCAGGACTAAAAAGCACATATTTCATGTTCACTGCTATGCTTTATTGTTATATATTTGTACCTGCCTTTTCTTTTTGCAAATAATGAGTATGAGGAACACGCAGAGTGTTTTTTCCCAGGCAGTTTAGACCTAACATTTGTGGAAAAGAAAGATTCTACAGTTTTGTGACATGGGAAGTTGGATTTTGGAGGAAGGTTTGTTAGTGATAGGTTAAACAGATTTTTAAAAAATTATTTATTTAAATAGGTTTTGTCCATTGTATATAAACATATGGGACTACAAATTTGCCCTGTAGTCAGAACACATGGTAAATATGGATACTAGCTGCATTCCTAAATTGTGAATTTTTAAGACTCTCTACATAATAAATATACTTTATGGCATAATTTTTGGTAATACTAGTCCAAACCTTGTTTACTCTTGTAGTCTTTGTAATTCCTATCCGTTTTATAAGCACTAGATCAATTCACATTGAGATGGCTTGTTACCTCACATACATCTGTGCCCAACTTGTATTGCTAATAGCGAGACAGATATATCGCACTTTCTTTGGGAGTAGGATTAGTCATATTTGTTTAACTGAAGTGTGAATTCGGCATTGGTGAAAAGTGCCGGACTGCCAACTCTTGAAGATGAGCTCCTGGATCTCTGTGAACAGGGAACAGAATTGCTTTTCTCTACTGGTGTACCTCTGCCCTGACCTTGGACACATCACTGCTAATAATTGGGCAAGTTTAGTCTCCAGGTTGATTTTTGGACCTGTCTGCTGCTTTGAATCTGATGGCAAACTGCCAGATGAATTTGCTTGAGATGAACCACCTCACTGGCAGCTGGACCAAGACTACAAAAAAATATGTTTGCTTTGTCCATCAGATAGTCTTCAGTAACAACTTAGGGCAGTTTAGCTTGCTGCAGTTCTCCTGCTTCCTGCCTTCCCTTCCAGCTCAATTTTAACTGGATCGTATCCCTGAACTGCTTAACCATGGGTTTGCATGAGAGTCAGTATGTAGCTGAAGGGAGGAGGAGGTGAGGTCAAACAGTAAAAGCAAAGAACAGGAATATAAGAATGTGGCAGTCTAGAGTCAGACTGGCTTAATTATTATGACACTGTAACATTGCAAATTAGTGGTCTGAGCTTGGTTTAAACTAATAATTTTGGTGAAAATATCTAGCATTGACGTCCTATTATGGCAAAAGGCACCCAGCTCAGCTGTGTCATTCTAAAATGAGTTAAATAACATATATCCAAACAAAGCCTTACAGATTCTCACAGAAAAATTTATTTCGTCCAGCCTTTTCACTTTATATTGAAACTCATACCACACTGAATTATGAAGAAGACCCTTGAATTATTTTGTATGTGTGATGTGATTATATTGACCATACTGCATTAATCTTGCCTGTTGTAGTCCCACTATGTTTTCAAAAAGTTGGGTCCATCTGTGTCTGCTTGTTGGCTTCCCCCCCGCCTTTTAAAAATCTCACCCTGAATGAGTTTTGTAAATATTCAGTCTTGACTTCAGCTTGCATTGCGGTGTCATCAATTATGACAGACTGCTGCCTCTTCTCTCCACTCTTCATCTTTTCCCTGTCAAAATGCACCCTTTAGCGGAATATTTTTCAAGGGCTAAATGTGAGTCTAAGGGAGTCACTGTCAAGGTATTTTTCATAATTTCAAAAATATTTTTCTCTTCCTCTTGTTTATAATTACCTCTTGGAAACTTCAAATTGAAATGTTTCTTTACTGGTTTTTCATCACATGCACGCTGTACTGAGATGGCAGGGCAGATTTGAAGGTTATTAATGTATTTTTTACCCTTTGGAGTTGGGGGAGAAGACGGGAAAAGACTTATGGCATAGTATATATAATGTATTCCCCCCCTCACACCCCCACCTCAATAAACACTAAAGATTTTGTGAGTACCAAAAACTGGTCTGATATCCCTTTCGTGGGAGGGCTTTTCCTCCCTTCCTCCTATATGTTAAAAGGCCAGCTGCTCATGGTCCTTGCATCCCATAGTAGATGAATAATGAAACCCTAAGGCCACAGCAACTGTTTGCAGTCTGGAAAGAGCCACAACTGAATACCTAGGGAATATAGGGACTTTCTTTGTCCCTTTTCTCTGCTGTTCTGACAACTGGGGATTTGTTTAGATCCCAAGGTATCTAAAAACCTTGTAAGGTAGCCAAGTAAGTTTTGCTCACCAAGAGCCTATCAGATATTTTCATTTTATTTTTTGATCTCCTTAGTAATATTGCAATAGCTTCATTTGCACAGTCTCTGAAGCATTAAACGTGACACTCATTTTCCTTCTTTTGCTATAATATGTATGTTAACTTTGCCTACTGTGCTGCCAGCGTATCATTTCATTGTGAGCTTCATGATTATGGATTTTCTTTTCCCTAAAGTTTCATCTCTAATTTTTTGTTCATGAGACAGTTTTGACTGTTAATTGAAAAGAAGGTCTCTCTGATGAACAAGAAAGCAGTTTGTACATGCAAAACCAAGAATAAACAAGAAAAGCTCAAATGAAAGAAGTGACATAATAATTTGAGAGCTTATAATTTTGAAGCCAGTCTAATTATTTTGCACATTGGGGTGATACTTCAGCTTTGTCCATGAGAATGGCTCTATTAAAGATATTTGCTCAGGCACCCTCTTTCCATATGCCCTTCTTCTCTGCAGCTGCCTTTTCCCTGAAATAGGTTTGGGTTTTTTGTTTGTGTGTTTGATTTTTAATAAAATCTCTTTCCTCGTAGGGTTCTCATTTCATAAGGTGAAAGACCCAAAGACTCTCTAGAGAGTGTGTTGTTAATGTTGATTTTGCCTTAAAGTCATAGGCTATTTTAGTAATAGGTGAGGATACAGCAGGTTGCTTCTATCAGATTACATTAATATCACATTCTCTTTAATGATGTAAAATGTTGATCTGGGATATGGAAAGATACATACATACATATAAATTCACCTCTTTTTCATTAGATTCTATTTTTCTCCATGCTATGGCCCAAATTCCAATTTCTTGTAAATTTCAGAATTTGTAATGCTGAATTTAATTGGAATCTAAGAATTTTAACATTTGGTAAACATGAAAACCTGTACCCAAGATACATTATATTGAGTGTGGAAATAGCTGTGCTGTTTCTAAAGGCTACTCTGATGGAAGAGACAGTGTAAATATGTTTTTGCGTGGCTTACACAGCTGCCCAGGTTTGGCTGAGGGTTCCACATGATCCCTCATTTTGCTTGTGTGTGCCAAGAGCTGCGGTATGGTATTCTCTTAACTTGTGTTGGTTTTGCAGGGATTGCCTGACATTTTAAGACAATGGTGACCATGTACTAAGAAGGTGAGGAGACTAGAACCATTACATTAGGTGATTCACAGACTGTTGGTTTGATTTTTCTTTCTTCATTTAGCATTTTGAATCTATAACAAATTATTTGAAGGACTTGTGTTTGTGAAAAATCTTTTTTCAGCATTTCCATGGCTGAAAGGCTAATCCAATCTCCTGCTTCTAGGACTGTTGGTTATTGTGCATGCATAGAGGAGGAGTATGGCCTGCTGGTTAAAACAGGGAACTACTAGGATACCGACATACGCAATTCCTGCCTTTGCCATATAATTTCCGTGTGACCTTGGGCAAGATATGTCAGATAAAACTTACTTCACAGGGGCATAAAATAGCTGAATTGATGAGATTGTAATGCTTTTAGATCCTCTTGAGGAAAGTTACACAAAAAGAAATTAATACCATAGCAGAATAGTTGTGAAAGTAAAGTAGAAGAGCTGGGACAATTAGGAGACAATTTATTGACTTTCCTGTCCAGCCATTTAAAAACTTTTCTAACTTAGTTCAAGTTAGAAAAGTTGATGCCCTGTCAGTTTGTTTCTGTCCTTGGTATGCACGTGCAGCTCCCATTAGCGCCAGCAGGAGCCCTGTGCTTGCATCCGGAGAGAACAGACCCCTGTGCGTGTAATGATAAGTTAGATAGCCTCTTGTGGCTCTGTGTATGATTTCTGATCTATTGTGCCAGAGATACTACAGCATGAGAGAGAGCTGCTGTCATTTTCAATAGGAAGTGAGAACTTTAAGAGCTTGAGAACTGTCCTCTTTTTTGAATAGCACTTTTGCTGCAGGAAGTGTAATTTATTTTTATCACAGCAGGCATAAAGCTTCCAGGTTTTCATAAAGAAAAATGATCCATATAGTGCCCATGTCGATTGAACAATCTTTTGAAAACCTGTAAATTCAAAACACAGCCCTTTCTCAATGCAAAGTATTGTTCCTTTTTGCTGCAGCTTTTAATTTTTTTAATCTTGGACTTTCATTAGTACTTCAGACATACTATGAAACTGTTTTCATCTCAGTAATTATTTTTCCAGCCATCAGTTTGCCTGTAGCAGGACACATTATTTAATTATAGTAACAAAAACTTCTTCAGACAAGACTTTCTGTGCTTTCAAAATCTTTCAAGGCGGTACTTCCTAAACTTACTTTTTTTTTTTTTAAGTAGCAAATGTGAATCAATCATTAGAATTTGGGAAGAAACGGGAAAGGAGAGGAAAGGGTGGGAGAAGGGGGGAAGAGAAAGAAATTGTTTGCATCTTGCCTGATACACAAACACACAAAAAGAAAAGAAAACAAAGCAAGACCTATTATTAGTCCTACAACTTGTCAGTTTGATTAGTGAACGGTTGCCTCTCTCTCTTCTGAGAAAACACTACATCTTTAAATGATGTCCATTCTTAAATGTAGAAACCCCGCATTGTGTCTGTTAGTGCATAATTGGACTGTCTTTTAATACAAGCAGAGGCACTTGTTTCTGAATATAAACCCTGCACCTCAACAGGTCAGGGAGATAGTAAAAACCTGTTGTTTGGCTTTGTCTTGGGGAATAATGGAGTCACTAATCTACTTGATCTCTGGGAGTCAGATAAAGAAGAAAGTGAACGATGCATACATTTCAAAGATGGAAGGCGCTTGTAAAAGCAATTTCTTTGGAGGGAAAAAGTAGAGCAAAGGCTGTTGGAAACCTTTTAATTAGTACTAATTACCTCAGCAGAAAACGTTGGAGGCTTGAAAGGATTTGTGTCAGCAAGTGAAAGATCAAAGATTGCGGTGCTCGCATTTTAATCTGTTGGCTATAAAAACGAATAAGGGGGTGGTAATGGGGCCCATGAGAATGACAACCCAGGTGGTGGAGGCCTTAATCCCTTCTTTACTGCTAGCGCCTGAGGCCTAGTTCCAATTACATAATAAGATGATTTAATTTTTGCTTTAATTTTAACAAAAATTAAGTTTATTTTAGCCTTCAGTGAGGACGAGACAAGATTTCCAGACAAAATCCTGTCAATTTATTTCTTTTAATGTTTTAAGTCCAAGCCTTTATTTAGCCATTTTTTTCCTAAGTGGCTGAAGTTGCTCTATAAAAGGCCATGAGGCAGCAAAGGTGCTTTGATGTGGTCTCTGGAAACGGGGAGGGGCTGGCAGTGGGTGACTGGTGGCCACTGTGGCGGCGCTTGGAAATCCGGTAATACCATGAGTGAGCCTTCTTTCTTTTATTTATTTATTTGGTTGGTTTGGGTTTTTTTTTTTGTGCGTGTGGTTTTTTTTTTTTAAAAAAAAACAACTGCCTAATTGCGTCAGCAAGGAATAGTTCATAGGCACTCTTGCTGTGATACTTCACTTCTCTGTTTTCTTTCAAAACACCCCGGCTGGGTTCACATGATCATGTGTGAGGTAAATTACATCTTTATTTTTGTGGCTTGAGCAGATTATGTGCCCCTCAGAAATCTAATTGTCATCAAATTCCTCTACGGACAAAAGAGTGAGCGCTTAGGCTGAAGCTGAAGATAGGCTGATGGCTGCAATGTAGACTTCAAACGGATACATTTATGTCCGGGAATCTCCAGCTCTTCCACACAGCCAGGCCCAGCTGTTGTGTGAAGGGGGGAGGTAGATGCATAGTGAAGTAGCATTGGGTTTACAATTCAACTCAACGTGCAATCAGGTGTTATCTATACTCAGTGAAGTGGCAGGGTTTGAGTTTCTTATTAATTTGACTTGTACAAAAGGTTATATTATTTACGCCGTAAGGATTCAAGCATAGTATGTTGCAGCCGCTCATGTATTTTTTTAGAGATAATTGGACTAAAAATCTGGAGGCAGTGGCAACACAAATAATCAGGCCTCTATTCTAGGTTACACCTTTAAATATCTTATTCAATGTTTATTCAGCAACTAAAGCTTGAAATAAACTTTGAACTACATACTTTATTGAGTTTAATATTGAATTTTTATATTCAAAATATGTTAAATGTGTATATGGCTTAGATAATTGTTTGACTGTATATAATAGCACATCCTCAGCTATTAAACCTATTCTGCTTGTAATTCAGCCTTCAACCTCAGGTTCTTACGGTGTTGGATTTTATTCTGACGTGATAGAAAACAGTGTTGATTTTTAAATAACACTGTTTTGAATGAAGTCTTGTGGTCCCGCAGTAGGCTCTGTAAGTATTGGCATGACAGTAAAACTTGAAAAATACCCAGATATCAAAGTTCAGTGTTGTCTTCCTTTTGCTTGCCTTTTCCTAATCTGCAGAATATCTGTTTTCTTTAAGAGTGGTTCAAAGCTGTGCCAGGGGAGGTTTAGACTGGACATTAGGAAGCATTTCTTTACTGAGAGGGTTGTCAAACACTGGAACAGGCTTCCTAGAGAGGCGGTCAGTGCCCCAGGCCTGTCAAGTGTTTGAGAGGCGTTTGGACAATGCCCTAATAACATGCTTTAACTTTTGGTAAGCCCTGAATTGGTCAGGCTGTTGAACTAGATGATCGTTGTAGGTCCCTTCCAGCTGAAAAACAGTATATTCTCTTTCTTGGGCATAGAAAAACAACTGAACTGAGACCCGAGCCTCTTTCCAGGGCAGCGTAGGGGAATAACACTAGCTTGTTTTTTCAAGATGGCTCTTTCCTGTTAGAGCGCTCTGTCATGGGCCATGGTGGGTGACTATCCCTGTGAAGCTGCTCGGAAGGACCCAAGGTGCTACAGGGTTATCTGTTGCTCCAGGAGATGTGAGGGTGGTCCCTTTAGTCTAACATGATCCTAGGACTTTTTGTATTGGTGTCTGGTGTGAAGAACATTTGAATATGTACAGTCATAGTGACCAACTAAGAGTGTATTGATACAATCTGTGTTTCAGTAATTGTTCATCATCATCTTCTTCATACATAGGCTATCAAATCCACAGTTGTGTATCTTTTGAAGGTGGGATTTATGCTGGACTGTACTTTCCCAATCAGATTTTAGACAATGTTATTAATTTTAGGGATTGAAGGGGGGAAAAAAACCCCAAACAAAAAAGCCTGCCATAGATTCTCTAGTCCATCTTCTTGGAATATAAGATTGTTACCTGCTATCTTTCCCTGCCAGTGTTTTGTATGGTTCAATTTTAACTATACTTGCCGTGTAGAAATGGAGTACACTGACTGGAGGACACTATCCAGCATTTTTTTTGTGATGTGCCTGTTCCCTTTTTTTTTTTTAATTATGTATGAATTGGAAGAAATGTATTTGTTGTCTACCATGTACATTTCTAGGAAATTTTATTTGCTTACATTTCAGGGTTTGATAATCTTTGTCATTTCAGAGGCCGAATTCTAGAGTCTTGTTTTGACCAAATGCTTTTCACTATTAAATACTGTATGCTTCCATTGCTGAGGTAGCGTGTTAGTATCACTCATTATGTTGCATAATATGAGCAATGGAAAAAATGACCAAAATAAAAACCAAAATGAACCTTGAAGTAAATTAATAACTTTGTTTTGACCGTGCATCTTTTGTTTACCTATGTCAATACTTATGTAAACAATTTTAATGCATGTTGCAAGAGTTTCATTGAAATGCAAAACCCCTCAATTTGACTGAACATTTAAAGAACAGATTATTATATTAAAGCATTATCAAAAATAAAAAAGATACAAGCCACATGCTTATCTGTGAATTTGATCTCACATATATAAATCTTGGCAGGATTACTATAAGGCCCAGTAACACAAAAAAGTTGTATAAACATTTAGTCCTGAGCAGTTATCATGCAACAGTGTTTGACTGAGTGCAGTGTGTGGTAACAATTCCCAAAAGTCATGGGGTGTTTCCTTGCTTTCTGCTCTTTGCAAGGGTGATTTATGAGTTTACAAGTTCCTTCCCAAACTCCATAATTGCCCCGACAGTTCCCCAGATGGACTATATCCAAGTTGGTATAAAACAGTACTCATTTGCAGCTGGGCCTTCTAATTCATCTTGAGTTAGGTACAGGACTTCTTGTTCTTTTTGTCTTTATTTAGATTTGTTACCTCTCTAGAAACACTGTACCATGGTAATTGGTACTACCTTCCCCTCAAAGACCAGATACACCTGAAAGCAAAACAAAATTCTATTTAGTAAGACTTGGCCAAAAGCTTTTAGTTTTAGGAATGAAACAAAGACAAATACAAAACTCAGTCTTTGCATGTACTTAGCAGGTCACCTTTCCACTTGCTGAATCCATCTTCTCTAGGATTCCTGGAATGGATTCCAGCAGGTACCGCTTCAGGTCCAGGTGTCTCAGCAATGTGTCCTGCCATCAGTTCTGATTTAGTGCTGTCAGAAACCAGAAACTTTGGTGATCGTGTTTCAAAACTGTTGGTGATTCTGTTTTGTATTGACTGAGTGGCTCCTCCTTGCCCTGAACACAACTATTTCCTCTTTCTCCTTGGGAGTGTCAAACTGGCTAGTTACCTCCCACTCCAGCTGGACTTGTCCTTCTGTATGGGATTCATACTGTCCTGCTAAGTATTATACAGGACACATACAGACATCTCACAAATGATCTCCGGTATGCTGCTAGCTTTCTAGGAAGAGATGAAACAGGATATAATGTCAACACTGATGACAGACCCAGTAATACAGTTACTTTGTTTAAACAAGACCATGAAAAAGCATTTCCCCTCTTACAGCTTTTCTGGTGTTGCAAGCTTACACTTGCATAATGTACAATTCATGGGAGATTGCACAGACATAAGTAAAAGAAAAAGGTGTCTCTTGCTTATGTGTACTTGCATTTTAGAGTGAAGCGCGTCCATGTGGAAGATGTGCTGTTTAGCAGTTAGGTAGTCTCCTTGAAAGGATTGTAGTTATTCTTATTTGGCTCAGTCGTGCATAGATCTTGTATGCTTTTATCCTAAGTTTTATAGATCTAATAATCTGTTTACTAGCTTTTGGGGCTTAAATGCTAGTTACAGTAAGGAAATCTGTTACGAGTAATGATTTGTGTGCAAAAAGAAACATCGAAGAGTAAAGATGAAAATTTGCCTTACACTTGGAGATTGTTAAAAGATTTTTAAATACACCAAAAGTTAAATTTCCTAAATTGTTGTTAAGACACCTAAGTGATCTGATCTTATGAGGAGCAGTTGAGAGAACTAGGGTTGTTTAGCCTGGAGAAAAGGAGGCTGAGGGGAGACCTTATCGCTCTCTACAACTGCCTGAAAGGAGGTTGTAGAGAGGTGGGGGTCGGTCTCTTCTCCCAGGTAACAAGTGATAGGACAAGAGGAAATGGCCTCAAGTTGCGCCACGGGAGGTTTAGACTGGATATTAGGAAATTTTACTTCACTGAAAGGGTTGTCAAGCATTGGAACAGGCTGCCCAGGGAAGTGGTTGAGTCGCCATCCCTGGAAGTATTTAAAAGACGTTTGGATGAGGTGCTTAGGGACATGGTGTAATGGTGGTCTTGCTAGTGTTAGGTTTATGGTTGGACTCGATGATCTTAAAGGTCTTTTACAACCTATATGATTCTGTGATTCTTAAGGCACTAATGTCCCAGCTTTTGTTTTAAGGTCTATAAGAACTATTGTTTGCTCAATACATTTAAAAATAATAGTGTTCTAATTTCAAAACTAGACTTGTAGCTTCCTGATTCAGGCTTTGTTAGCTGTGTTAACAAAACTTGAACCTGCAAAGCTTGAACAGTCATCTTTTTGCCATCCTTGGACATCTCTGGACTGATATTTTACCTTAGACTTTTTTTTTTAAAGTATACTGTGAACTTTGTATGTAACAAGTGCTTGAGCAATAAGGATGCTGATGAACAAAATGTTTAGGAAGAGGATATTAAAAGTTGTACTGTGATTAAAATAAATATTGAAGGACAACCTAGATCCTTGCTTCGGAAACATAAGGGTGTAAAATATTTTTGAACAAAACTTTTAAATATATAACAAATTTGGAAGCTTGTGTGAACAATTTTGTTGGTGTGATTGACAAAACTCTTGTTTCAATAATCAGAAGCTATGTGATTTTTGGAAACTTACCAACAGTGGCTTACATGTTGATTCAGTTACTCGTATTTGTTTGAGAAAGTGTGCAGTTTAAGTAGATCTTATCAAAAAACATTAATACAATGAATCTCACTTCAGTACTTTATTAAATCTATTTAAATATGCATTAAAATATTTCAGACACGTCAAACTGAGGACACCATTGAGCGTTTAGAAAGAGATGAATGCAGTGGTCATTAAGTTTTAATTGTCTCTAATCTCTTGCTACCATGACAATAAAAATAAAAACTTTTTAGGGGAATATTCTATATAATGCATTATTTGCTGAGAATATTCTTAGTCAGCAAATTCATGTAAGCAGGAATGTATATTTTCTACTTTTCCATCATTTTAATGTGTAAGTTGTATGCTTCTAATAATCTTTATGTTTTTATCTGTATTTAACAACACTTAGAAATCTTTCTTAATATTATTGAAAGCTGAAATATCTTTTAGTCGTCTTCTCCTTCTTCCCTCTTCGCAACAAATTTCATGAGAAAATTAAAAATTTGAAATGAATCTACTCTATCTCATTTCACTGTGCAGTTCTAAAGTATTCTGATGAGCCTGGATAAGCTGATGCGGCCTTTAGGGAGAGACACATCAAATATAGGCAGACAGCTCCTATGTCTGGTAACAAAGACTGAGGAGGTCAAAACTATCCCAACAGGCCTGAGCAGGTCAGTTAGAGGCAAATGTTGGAAATAAAATTTGGTAGGGAGGGGAGTAAGGGGCCTGGGTCAAGTCCTGTTCAAAAAGTCAGCTTTGTCAAAAGCTTCAGTCACATTCTTACCTACAGGCAACCTCTGCTGATCCCAACTCATTAATCGAACTGGAGAGCCGTCTTGACCCTGGCTCCTTCCCTTTGAAGTGTGGTGTCCTCTGCAGCATGAGGAAATAATTTGCTGCCTGATTCAATGAGCCATCAGTAGAGCCAGCAGACCTAATGACATGTGAGAATATTAACCTCCTACCACGAAGAGCTGTGAATCTTGAGAGGCAGTCTATAATTCACCCAGCACTCCTGAGCCTTCCCTTTCTGTCTTATTCTTGCACTCACTTTCTCACTCACAGGGGGAGAGAGAGAGAGGAGAGACCCTCTTGTCGTAAAACTTTATTTTCTTCAGTAGTGGGAGTCTTACTGAGCTGCTTGATAATGAGTTACTTTCCTTTTGCAGTTGGATAAAATTTATACTGAAAACTAGACATCCGTCTTGCATATAATAATTTCTGTTTAAAATATGACACAGGCTACATAACTGACATCAAGGGGGTGGTAATCTGAATACTTACCCAAGTAGACTATTTTATGTTTCGTTATTTATTTTTCATCATCAAAGGAAAAAAAAAGTAAAAACAAGAAAACAAACATGCATAACAATGATGTTATTCTGTATAATGTGTTTTCTAGCTGCCCTCAGTCAAGAGGATCTTTCTGCAATCCCCTTCTTCCTTCATTTTTTTTTTTCTACCTAAAGGGAAAAACAGTTCTGCCTGGCCAAGCACTGTGTGTTATAGGCACACATAAGGGTGTGTTCTTGCCTTTTGATTCTTAACAAAGAAATAGATTGTTGGTGTAATCCCACTGCTTTAAAAGTCAGGGCTGGTTTTTCTCTTGTTGACTCCTTTAGCATTTTCAGTCACAGATTCAGGTCTCAATGTCTGGTAAGCTTCAGAAAGTGAGCCACTGTTATTCACGTGGCTAAATAACGAGAAAGGAAAAGCAAAAATGGCCCTGTGCATATATGCTACTCACTGTGAAAATGGTGGTGATTACCAGACTTTACACTGTTATATACCCATATACAGTAAAATACTGTAAGAGTTCTGTTTTGTTTTTAACATCTTTTCATAGTGCTGATTGGCACTGCAAAAGGTCAGAACTTAGAGGTTATGGGTACAGATGGGGAACAGTATCCAACATCGCAAATCCCAGACCAAAAGGACTATTGCTGGCAACTTAGTCTTGTCTGTGCTAGAAGGGTTGTGGGGTTTTTTGCTGTAACTGTACTGGCAAATTTCTTATATTTGGTGGAAACACAGCTTGCAAAAGCAAATGCAATTACACCAAGTGTGACCACTTCTGATGGTAAAATATGTTTCTCCACTGGGAGTGAAAGTTAGCGGTATAGTCGTGCAGCCAAAACCTTTCTGTTGGAAATTGAGCCCAAATTCTGTTGGGTTACAATTAGAGGGTTATTTTGATTCTGAGGAGTTGTTGGTAAAACTGCTGGTGTGTTGCGTGGATCTGGCTATGGACTAAGATACCATGCAGAGGGGATAAGGGAGGTTATGGAGACAAAGCAGGGTAGGTAGCAGAAGGAAATAATAAATAAATGGCATTTATATGCTGTGTTAGAATTACTACAGTGTCTATGGTATACGCATATGTAGATCCCTGTGATTTTAAGTTGTCCTAAAGATTTTTTTTTTTTTTTTTTTTTTTTTAGCATCGAAGGATTCGGTGTTACGTCCATTAACAATTCTCTGCTATCATGCTTGAGCAGTCTATTAGTCGTTCTCACCTCTTATAGCTGGTCACAAAGGCCAGTCCCCTTGCCTCTCTCTGCTTCATCTTTTTTATTAAGTTTATTAAAACTAGCCAGATTATACTTTCTTATGGCACAGGCTGTGCTTGGTCCATTCATTATGGTTTCTTATCTTGGCAGGCAATCTGAATTGAACGGCAGCTAGTCCATTATGCACATATGAAGCCCATCACTCCTCCAGCAATGGCCAATTCATCAAACATTTATCTTTTGCCCTCTGAGCAGTGCGTCAATTTGCTTGTCAATCCTCAGCCTTGGTTGTTGTGGAAGATGGGAGAGAAATTACTTTTCTTTTCCCCCTTCTCACTGAACTCTAGTAGTCGAAATGGGCTTTACTCTACTCACTCTACAGGCTTGTTACTCCCCCCTTCTCTGTGCAAAAAGGGGAGGGGTCAGGTTACTATCTGAATTGCAGAGTGACAGATTGATCCAAGATACAGTAAAGCTTTCATTATGGCACTGCCATTGCACTTGAATTTGCTCATATTTCCATTATAATACTGTTTTTTCGAGGGTTTATAAATAGGTTCTCAACTTGGCACATGCAGCTGAGAGGAGCTTTTAAGAATAAATACATTATAGAGTTTTAGGGTTTGTGGGGTTTTTTTTTGTTTTTGTTTGTTTGTTTGTTTTGGTTGGTTGGTTTTTTAAACAGGTAGGTTTCTATTTTGTAAACTCTGGCTTGTTCTTTTGCTATTTCTAATCACTAATACTTCCTTGAATTCTTTCGAGTTCAGGAAATGGCAGTGTTTGCATTTTTTTAAAAATGCCATTTGTTTTATTAGGATTGAAGTCTGTGTTAAGATTGGGGAAAAAGACAAATTAATCAGGAGACACTCACATCCAAGTTTTTCTCTTAACTCCTCTAACTATTTTAGCAGATGGATGCTTAAGTCCATGCTTAGGAATATGATTGAAGTGATGCACCCATTGAACTGCAGGGACTTCCTAGTGGTGGTTTTTCCAGCATGCCCTTTGATAAAATATGAATGCATACAGTCAATTGCTCTCTGCTTGGTAATTTTTAGCTGTGTTTTGTAACCTGTATTTTGTTATATGATACTTGTTCGATCATTAGATGACTAAGAGCTCATTTTCTGATCCATTTTGTATTCTTTTAAAATATTTTATATGGCTTATGTGAAAACCGCCTTGCCACAGGCTATAGTATTACACTGATTGTCATTTTATTTAAATTTACACAAATTTGTAACAGTAATATCATATAAAATCTTGGCATGTTTAATCCTAAAGATGTAATATAAAAACTTCAGCAAAAAGAAGCCTAACATGAAGGATAAAGCTTGAGCTTATTAATGGGATATCCTCTTGAGTAGAGCTGTATTAAATAGACATAGTGAAGTCTGAGACTTTAAGAGGTTCATTAGAAGAGAAGTTGAACCCCACCCCAGTCAGTCTGATTGCTTTGTGGTAGAGTTAGGCCAGGAAAATAAATTATCTTCTCTCTCTCTTTTTTTTTTTTTTTTTTTTGACTAGAGTCTTGGTAGGAGAGAATGGTGGTTAAATGACTGAACAGTTGACTCTAATATGTTTTTGTGAGCTACTGAAAACTGTAATTGGGATTTGTAGTTTGCTTCACCAGATAAATAATCCACTCATATGGGGCACAGCTGTAACAGTTTATTTTACCTTAATGTTGCAATTTCTTCTAATTTCATTGCAAGACTTTGGACAAGTAGGCTACGTTCATCCCTCCCAAATGTATGTACTTCACTGCGCCTCACCTGAAGGTCTGGTTCACCTTCTGGAAGTGCCCATCTTTTGTCGCTGGCTGTAAGGAGTTATGAGTAACTGGGCTTCTACAGATGGATGAGATAAATCTGCAGTGTTGCTTTTCAGATAATTCCATCATTTGAGGAGCTGCAGTTTAATAGCAAAATCCGTCTCTCTCAAGAAATTCTGCATTTCTGTTTTATAATTGGTAGGAAAGGGTTTGAAATGTTGTGGATGTAACATTTAGAATTCAAAAGGCCTAATCTCTTTTTGTCTCTATATATATTTATTGACTCTACTTTTGTTTGTGTTTTCTTTGAGGTTTAGAGGTGGGTGTTGGCCTGGAGGCGTTGAGTAGTTTGGGCTGGTTTTTTTTAAGCAGTGAAATTTGCTGCGTAAGACTCGGAACAAGACTGTAAAAACCAGATGAAGATTCTGGGTTTTCATGAACCCCCACCATTTTAATGTGCTTACATAGCTCTAGTTAATGATTGTTGTGCAAGATGTTTTCATCCCAATCTTTTTTGGTAATAAGGTGTCCCACGTAGTCTTGTATGGTTTCAGTGTATAAGAAAAGGGGGAAAAGGAGGGACAGATACTAATTTTATTGTATGTCTGAAAGTTAAGTATGATCTTCACGTGAAAAGACTCAGAAACTAATCGTAGATCCAGTTCATAACATAGGTTTAATCTTTTCTTATGAATATCTTCCCAGGTATTTAATGATTCTGCTCATTCATTTCTTTTCATTTTCTCTTTTGCTGACCATATTCACAGGCTCGCCTTAAGTTTTATTCAAAGAGCTGCTTCCAGATATTTTCTATCTAGCAATAGAAAGCTGGAAACAGATTGACTGGAAGTGATGTAAAATGCTGCCTCTAGATAGCCTGCAAAATACTAACATTCCCTCTGATATTAGACAAATCAAAGTATTTCATGTTTTGGAAACATTGGTAACCTTATTCTCCATTGAACAGAATTTCGTGATTCCTGTTTTATGACTTGTCTGGTCTCACTTCGGGCCTGGCCCACACTAGAAATTTTGGACATTCTTTATTTTCACTGGGGCACACTTTTGTTTGTTTGTTTGTTTTTTGTTTCTTCTGCTTTGGTCCAGAAGTTGTGTCATAACTGTCCATTGTATACTCCATTCTGTTTTCTTTTTGGATTTATTATCATGCAGAAAAATGGGTTTAAACACTGAGTAGGACTGCAGAAAAGAAAAGCTATTATGCTTGAATAGTGTAGAGGTCATTTTTTGATGCTTTACTTGTAGTTTATCTGCCATTACTATCTCTGTGTGCAGGAAATACATAAACCTTTGATTTGCAGTATTTTTGTGATTATAGTAGTGAGAGTGGGTTTTTTTCTGGAATTTGAACTGAATTCTAGCCACTCTATTTTCTTTAAAATGGGTTATTTATTTTTCTATACTCACAGGTGAGAGGTGTGTTTAGAGCAGAACCCCCCAAAGCAGGTTTGAGAGTATAATTCTGACAGAGGCCTCAGCCCGAGGGAGTTTGCACAGAAGATTCACTGAACCCCTTCCACTATCAGAACAGAATTGGAAATGGTTTGGGGTTTTCCCCTTATTTGTACCCTATATTTCAGATTAAATGGAATTTTAAATTGAACAGGAATCAAAGCATGTAAACCTGAAATGATGTTTTGCATTCCCAAGGAATTATGCAAAATCTAAATTTACACATATGTCTGTCTTATGTTTTTATATATATAGCATTTATTTATTGCTCTTTGTTTTGTTTTGGTGAGGTTAAGTCAAAGGACTAGAAGTCAGGAGCTCTGGGTTTTATTTCTTGTCTTTTAGAAAATTGCTGGAGGTCACCTTTCGTTAGTCACTTAACCTCTCTCTGCTTTACTACAAAATGGAATTTTAAGCTCAGCAGGTTTTTGAAGAGTAATTCATTAATGTTTAAAAAAAAAAAAAAAGCTTTTTGCTCCTTGGCTGGCAGGTGCTGGAGAAATAGAAATTACATTTCTGTTCTTTAAATACCGAAATTATCTAGTACTAGGGTTCTCGTGTTGATTCTGTTCTCCTGTAATTTGTTAAAACATAAAAGGCAAGAAAAAATGTATTTTAAAAAGCTCTTGTTTTGTAACAGCTCTGTCTTTAACTTCTGGTAATGGCTATCTCTTGTCAACAGAGTGCAAATCAATTTCAAGGCTAAAGCCAAACTTTCTCATTTACATATTGTTAACTGCTCTCTCTTTTCCTGTTAAACAGGAGGAAAAAGTCATTAGATATGAGGCAGCTGTCTTATTAATGGAGGGGTGGGGTAAAATGGGAGGAACAATTCTTTTTCAGCATATACTTCTGAACAGCTTGTTCTTCCAGACAAGGACAACTGCAGAGTACCAAGGTTTGTCCATTACTTGAGAGGCTTCTGCTTCTTTTCATTTATAAAATCTCATGTTTTCATTGTCAAATATTACCAAAATGAAGAGCTGCTCTTTAGTTTCATTGTAACCAAATCCCTATCAGGCCAGAGGGACCGTATGAAATAGTGTAGTTGACAATTGCCATGCATACACATAGGAAAAAAACCCCTCTGCCATGACATTCCTTTATGGTTAAAACTTTGTTACAAATCATGGATGAATTA
Organism: Mycteria americana; assembly: GCF_035582795.1. NCBI lineage: Eukaryota > Metazoa > Chordata > Aves > Ciconiiformes > Ciconiidae > Mycteria > Mycteria americana. The sequence continues at coordinate 26,385,320 of NC_134370.1, forward strand.
TGGAAAAGCAAGCTGGAAGAAATCATACTGATTAGCCAAAGGACTTAGGTAAAATGACATTTCTGAGACCTTTGTATTCTAAAGGATTATTTACTGTCTGCTTAGAGAACATCTTAAGTCGTTTTGCAGAGGGAGTCAGTTTCCTGTTTAGCGCAGTGTTTTTGTAAGCTAATGAGGGCAAAGCGTGAGCCATAGGCAATGATGCTGTGATATTAGCTGTGACAGGGAGCTTGATCATAATTATCTTAACGAGGATAGGGTTAATTACAGTGGAAACTTAAAGTTTTTTCTGTTTGAATGAGGCGGCGCTGAATACGTTGTGATGTTTTGTCGGTTTGATGTGACTTTGGAAATTGCAATGGAAATCTCTTGGCAGCACTTGCTCTCCTCTGGGAGCAGAGTGTGAGCCCTGCAATGAGGTAACTGAGATGGTACCTGTGGGTGAGATAATGGGCAGCTTTCATGTCATTAGAGCAGGGAAAAGCAACGTACAATACACCTTAGTGATGTTTATTAGCCTTTTGAAACTAGGGAAAACAACTGCCTGCCACTGCCCCTTCAGTGCTGGTTGTATTGTGGTGGTAAGATTATGCGTTTGTTTTAATATACCAATATGGAGAGACATTTTTTTCTGCTGCGAACTATGAGAAAACAACACAGATTTAATTTTAGACCGGTTCTCTTTCTTGGGGGATTTCCATCTTTTTATACTCATCTCTTTTAGGGTGTTTGTGTGCTTCTTGCTATGCTGTGTATATATACACACTCCTTTCCTATTTTATAATGGGCTCATAAGGAAATGCTTGGAGTACATTAATATAACTATCTCACCCTCATTAAAAATAAAAATGCCAGTATTTGGTACTGATTTCTACCTCAGCTTCTCAAAAATGCTTTCGACATACTAATTCATGATTGCAATCCTTTCTTAGGTAAGTGATGTTATCTCCCATCTGCAGGTGGGAAATTGAGGCACATAGAAGTTATGGGACTTGCTGAAATTTGTACCATAAAACCTATTGTGTGGATTGTACTTCAAACTTTTAAATTGTGGAGTACAACAGCCAGGCAATATTTCCTTATATATTGTGATGGTGGAGATTGTTGACTTAGAATTTAGTAGCTAGTATCGCTGAATGATAGCAAACACATTTTTTCCTTTTTTGTTTCTTTACCATCTTACCAATTTTGTTTTGGTGCTAGTTTTTTCTTCTGTTTAAGATGAAAAAATAAGAACTCTGTGAATAGCTAAATAACATATGGATGTAAATTTATGTTAATGGCTACACCCTCTCTCTATACTGTGGCAACCCCTCCCATCTCCCTGGTCTCTGAATTTAGGTGATTAAATCACCAAGTGCACACTGCTCTGATGACATGAAAACAACAATTAATAAGCAACCCCCTGTGTAACATGGCTCCTTTTTAACTGAGCAGCTAATAACATTACATGGCAAAAACTATCAAAACCAGACAGGTGTAAGGAGATTTGCGCACAATTTTCTCTGCCTGTCTATGAAACTAGTACCCTTGTGTTCAGCCCAGGCTTGTGAAAGAAAGGCTGTTTCAATAGGCAACTCCCTCTAGTGTTTCAAGGCCTTTTGTCCCACTTCATGGCTTGTCATTTTGTTTTATGCCTCCCCTGCAGCAGTTTTGGATGTGCGCTTTCTTCTCCTTGCCAGTTGCCAACCATTTGCTGATTCTTATGATAAGAGTATTATATTTGCATAACATAACTCAGGAACAATGTGTATTTTGATGCTGACACTGACCAGAGCCCAAGCAATGTTTTTTCACAAAGGACCTATTAACATCCCATAAGGCTCTGTGGTGTTGACAAGGAGGTGGCCTTCTCTGAACTCCTTTGGCAAGTCAAAGTCCTGCATTGAAATGTGAGGTTTGGAAATAATCCACTATTTATATAATAAAGAGTATTTAAGGGGAATTTGCTAAACTAGGTTTGTCAAATAAACTGAAATGAAAACTCGTAACAGCTTGATAAACTCACTGCTACTTCCTCTGGGTTATTTTGCCTTTTAACGGTACTTGGGGAAAGCACTGTCTGAAGTGTTTGCTGATCTCTCTTCTGATCTTGACTTTGGCAAAACCAAGTCTGTTGCGACCCTTTGCTGAAATAGCTAGCTTAATACAGCACGCTAGCACAGCTCTTAACAGTGTACAGTTTATGTAGGCTGAATCGAGTTTTTCCGAAACAGCTTGTTAAAGGCAAGTGCAAGAAGTGCAACTGTTACTGTGGTGGTTGTTGCAGTATAATGTTTATAATAGAGGCTTTTTGTTCTTTCAGCTTCTGAAATTGTAGTCTCAATGCATTGTAATGATATAGATATGCCATAGGGTGTAGGCATGGCAAATATTCTTGAGGTCTGGCTGCCCAGCATCAAAATGGCATTCTGAAAGGGAGGTACAACTATTACTAATGCCAAGTCAACAGACTGTGAGTGCTTTGGAGTCCTTGGACTGAAATACACTGTTTCAGTGTTGTGCAAATGTTACTTGAATATTCATAGTTTAGTGTACAGTACCCAGTGTAAAGGTCACGGACTTGATTTCTTTTGGTTGTTTGAACCCTCTGAGTTCAGTAAGGGGTCAGTAAGTTGTAGCTACAAAAGAGGTATCTTGTTTTTGTTGGACAGGTGAATGTTAAATTGTCTAATCTGAAACCCATATACTTTCTAATAACATTTGTATTTTCCTCCAGCAGTAGTGCCTGTAGAACTCTCTAACAGGACCTTGGCTGTATTTTGATCTTTGCCAAAAACTGGGGGGAGGGTGAGGAAATCCCCTCAGTATAAATGTCATTGGAAACTAAATAAATAGTATAGAGAGCATCTCCCTTATTAATCACATTTTGTAAAACAGCCAGTAGATACAGTGATGATCTTCCCACTGGTAGGCATAGTAGATCAGCTGTCAAGTCATGCCATCTCAGCATATCTTTAGGTGTCTGGTAGGTGAATGAGCTGTGAATGCGTGTCTGTGCGTATGCTCTGTATACCGTGTGTCTTAGTTGATTAATGTGTGTGGGTTTTTTTCCTGTTGGAACGTGCAGGCATTAAGAATCAAGTTTGGAATAGATGCCTTAACAAGGTACCAAAGTGTTCTTTTTAGTTTTTTTCCCCTGTACTTTGCTATCGGAGGAAAGAATACGTCCAGAATCTTGTTTATTTACAAGCCATCATCTGCACTTCCATGTTGTGAAATGCTCCTTTTTAAAGCTGCTCTCTGCAGTCTGACCTGTGGCTTGACAGTAAGTTCCGAAAAGAAAGCAAATGCCTTTTCTGTCTGGAGTAATTCTGCATTTTATTTTGTAGAGAACATTTTATTTTGTTTGCAGGGACTCAAGAAGCAAATTAAGTGGTTAATAAAAAGGGAAAAAAAAACCCCTTCTCCATTTCCTATTATTGCATGTAAGGTAACTGCTAAGAAATGATACTTGAAGTTGTATTTATTATTGTTAGCGGGGTATGATATTTCTTGGCAGAAATGATGGATGACAACTTAAATTTGTGTCCAGGGAATGAAGGTGAACTGTGACAGAGTTATTTATCTTGGGAATGGAGGTTAGGGTCAGGCAAGGCTGGGTGCCTGAAGGCACAAGACATTGACAAATTCATCCTGCAGGCCCCATATCTGAAGCCTTTTGTTTTGGATCCTGGCTACTCACTAAGTGACCCCCATCCTTCATCCTGCCAGCATGTGAAGGATGTGTTGCAGTGCCAGCACTCCCCTTGCCACTAATGCTTGTCATTCACTCTTCTGACAGGCCCAAACCAAAACTATTCCCACTTCTGAAAGGGAAGGTTAAAATATTTATTTCGGCTCATAATGGCCTCCCTGATTTAGTGGAGTATCATTTTTCCTGTTGCCTTTGTCGTTTGCAGGTCACTAGAAGGACTGAAAACATTCAGTTACTTGGAAGAGCTGATCTTGGACAACAATCTACTCGGAAATGACCTTCTGTTACCCAGGTTACCCCACCTCCATACCTTAACGCTCAACAAGAACCAAATATCCTTTCAAAGAAATACCTGCAAAATGTCAAATGAGTTTTATGTGTCAGCCAAATTAAAGTATGTGAAATATAGTTCATGTGCAGACAAAGCATTCTCTCGTTTGGCACCTAGAATACTTCATAGTAATTTATTATAGGTCATTCATAAATGAAATGCACCATTATATCTTCCTGTTGCTCCATTTTAGTGAGAGATCTAAGTTATGGCTCTGAAGAAATCTTTCCAATAGATAAAATAGAGAAAGAAAATAATGTCAATGCTACCGATATGTAGCAGTTCCTGTGTTTGCTTGGGGTTCTGTTGCAGGCTGACCTCTAGTGGAATAGAGAGTGCAGTGAAACTCTGTTAAGTTTTTATACTTTAAATAACCCTTAAAACATTAAAGTAAAATAAAATAAAAAAAAAACCCCAAGAAATGTAATACCTTTCTCTATTTTAATGAAGTTGGTAATATGCACAATTTGGTAGCTGCTGTGCAACTGCAGCTGTAAAAGCAAGTCACTGTATTCTCAGTGTTCCAACTCTGTATAAATTAATATAAAATGCTGTCCAAATCAAGGTCTTAATACATACGTTAAAGTATTTAGATGGATGGTTAAGTCCATTCATAACCAATCAGGCACTTGTCCATATGCCTGAAGTTAGTGCCTGCTTAAGTTTATTCAGAATAAATATTTCAGCATTTGCCGAAGTACGCTGCTGAATCAGAGCCCCTAGTCTGTAGGCTTATAGATAATGGTCTGTAAAAACTAATTATCTGCAAGGGCTGGGCATGGACTTGATTATGAAATAATTTTCCCATACTTTGACCCTTCTGGAGATTTGAAGTTGCGTAATATACGGTTTTACAAAAGTGAAGGGCGATCAAATTGTGGCCAAAAGGCCAACTGAGGCCTGCAGAGTCTTAGAGCACAAACCATGAAAGCCCTTTCCTTGTAATTGCAGTGTGAGGACAAGGCTGCTCAACTGCAGGCTTTTATTACAGACAATGTAAACAGAGAGCAATTTACCTCCTACTAAAGCAAAATCCTCCTACTGAGGAGAATAAAAATTACTGCAGATTCTATGATTTCTGTACTTATTTTTGACTCTATAAATAAATAAAAATCAGCAGAGTAACTTTCATTCTTGGGGCCCTGGATATTTGCCAAGAGTGTGTCTTGAGCAGTGGCGATCATTACTATAGTAGGTATTTGGCTAGATTTCTGGTTAATGCCAGGGTTCTGTGGGTTGGATTTGAGTAACTGGTTTTATTGTTTGCTGCCATGGTAAAATCTGAACTGGGCATGCTTTGATGAAGAATGTACAAGAATATTTTTGCTGATGCTGTGGGTGGTAGTATGTTTGGGGCAGCATATCTCCTTCTACAAAACATGAAATGTAAATTTGGCCATAAGACCCAAAAGCATGTGAGTATATTTGTCCTTTGGGGGGTGTCAAGGAGGAGCTTTGCACTTACCAAAAAGAGGTCAGGTGTATTGATTAAGAACTCAGTGAACAAAATCAGAGGGAAAAAATTATCCTGTCAGTAGTATTCTTTAAAGAGTTTCTGCTGGTCTCACAGACATACTTAAAATACTATTGTCAAGTGAGTAAGCTCTCAAAGTCAATGCTAACACGATAAGAAGGATTTGATCTATCCTGGGATTTTTTTAATTCAATCTTAAAACTATGAAGTTAGAGCTTTGAGAGGATTGAGCTACCCAGGTTATAGAAATAATGTATACATTTTGTAGTGTGCTGCCAATAATTTAACAGAGGAGTTGTGGAAATGCTTGTAAAACACCTAATATATAAAAACTGCCCAGAGAAGAAAAAATAATCGCTGTCCGTCATTAACATTTTGAGCCCTAGGGAGTAGTGATCTTTTGTAGGGAAGATACAGCAGTCTTCAGAAGCACGGAGACCTTCCAGATTCCTCTCTTCAATGTGGATACCATATTTGAAAAAGGTCTCTTTTGAACTTGAATCACTTCTTTTAATGAATGATTTCTCTATAGAATTCTTTTTAAATTGTTCAAATAAAAATGTACATTTAATAGAATAATGAAATACATTGCAGGAAAGATTATTTAGTACATGTGAGTAGCACTACAGAAAGGACACGAGTGAGCAAAGAATACTGATCTGAAAAACTTCAGTTGGTGGAATATTACCATGTATACATAAATATGTACACATGGGGAGAGAGAGAGAGATGAAAACAAACAAAAAGCCAAACTGACCCTGTGAAAACTGGAATAACAAGTAAACTTTAAAAATCATATGAGAGCTTTCCTGGGTCTCTCTTAATGTTACTGTACTCTTTTCTATTTCTCTCTTTTTATTTTGGCTTCATTTTGATCCAGATCCTGTTTTGATAGTTCTGATAAGAGCTTTCTACTCCTTTTACATGGTTCACTTATTGTGTGGCATTTTGTGTGTAAATAACATTTGGCTCCTCCTAACATAATGTCTGGATACACTGTACAAATGTGAAAGCTTATCTCTAAATCAGGTAAATACTTACAAGAATAATCTAGTATTTTTTTCTTCAAATAGTGGTTGCATATTTCAGTTACAATTAGGCCACTACCAGTTTTTCTACTAGAAGTGGAAGAAGCAAATTTAAATATTACCATTTTAAATAGTTTCCTACTGTTATACCTCAGCTTTTCTGTAATGTGTAATCTGTTAAAAATAGTTTAAAATGCAGTCTATATAGCTGAAATACATAAAGGATAGTTATCAACATTGTGCAGTATTGGATTACATGTCTCTCACATGCTTTTTTCATGTGTATAGTATGTTTGTTGTTACAAAAGTCTGATTTACTTTGGGAAACATATCATCTTAGTTTCTCTATCAGACACAATGGATGGCAGAAAGCAGTACAGACTAAGATGGATAGGTGGTAGGTAGGAAGTTGGTTTTGGACGAGGACTCATGACTGCAATCACCTATTCTCATAATGGGAAGCCTCATTTCTCCTTTCAAGTGTGGTCACTAGGTACTAAGAATCAGTCAGGAAACTTCTAAGTAGATTTATTCCTCTGCGTGTTTTATAGCAGTGAGAGATTTCATGGCTTTTCACTGTGCTGATCATGGCTGGTGTTATAGTGGGACTATATACTATAGACATAGTATTTGTTAAAACTACTCAAAGGGGCAGCAGTGATAGTTTGTCAACTATGTATACCTGTGTGCTGAAAATTAGATGGTGTTCACTGTCTCACTTCAAAATAGACAAGTTTGATAACAAACCAGATCTGTGATTCTCTGAAGTAAAACCCCTATTTTCTTTACTTAGTCCAGTGAGCTGGTCATCCATTTAGCATACATGCTATATACTTCCGGAGAACTGATACTAAAATTGATTTAGAATAAAGGTGTTGAATGTAGATGTAGAATGCAGACATTGAATCTAGGTCTAGGTTTTGAATGGTTTAGAGGAAAACCAAAATATTTCATGCCATAGAGTGGGAAATCTAGAGCTGGACAGAATGCCCATGATGGTATATGCACTACTTATGGCAAGAGTTTATCAGTGTGGTTCAGATCTAAAGATTATATGTTCTTGAGTCTTTGAAAACAGCATGGACCAAGTACCTCAACTGAAGAATGTACCAATAAGTACTTCTGGTATAATCTGTCTTCACAGAGGCCTTATCATAATGCCTAAGAGTTACAGATTTGTTTAACCCCCAAATTGTAGATTGTAATTTATTCTGCCTTTGTGCTTGTTCCTACATTGTCCTGAAGTGCTTGAAGACCTAGAAGTCCCAGTCTGACCAGAATTCCATTATGTTAAGTGCTGAGGACTCAATGTTTAGATTGAGTAAATATGTTAAAGATATTAATTGTCTCCTATTATGCACAGATCCCTATCTCCACTAAACAAAGATCTAAGCTGAAATGGTACAGCAGTCTTCCTGCATAGACTTCTGAGCTCTTCGTGCCACAGTTGTGGATTTGGCTAAATCTGAGTGTGGCTTGTTACAGAACTGCAGTACCTGATGAGCCAAAAAGTCTTTCTTCTAGAATAAAGTGTACCTGAAGTAAAAATTAAGGAATGTGTATGCCTAATGCAAACATCTATGGAAGAGGGAGGTAGTCTTCAGTCCAGGCAATTCCTTATCCTGTTCTACAGCAGTGCTTGCACCAGTTCAACTCCAGATGTCAGAACTTTTATAAAAACGGCAAGCTGCTGCTTTATTCTTGATTGTCTTTGTATTGCCTTGGAAACCTTGAGCAACATTTGGGCAGACTGGTGTTTAAAAAGAAAAAAAAAAGTCCAAAAAGCCCCCAAACTTGGAAAGAAAGGACATATGGTTTCAGGATGGATCTCTCTAGAGAGCCAGAAACATAATTTGATTGCAGGAATAAAAATATTTCTCCTTTTTCTCATGTTTGTATACCTAACAACCTTGAAACCTGGTCATCAAATCTGCAGCCTTGGAACCATGGGCTTTCTGAAATACCCTTAAAGGCACTGGCAACTCCAGCTACACAGAGAAAACTAATGCTGCTCCAGTAGGCAGAATGGGATTTTTTTTCCCAAGTATTCAGAATGCAGGAAGCTCTCCATGAGATGTATGGACTCGGTTAATTACCACCTGTGCCGCATGTTTTCCTTCTTGAGCAAAATGGTTTTAAAGTCAGTGAACGAGGCCTTATCTCAAGGCCCTATCTCCCTACCAGATAGGGTTCAGGCCAGAACGTGGCATACAAATGACTGTGCGTGACATCCTATTGCACATAGAGAAGGGGAAGATGTATACTTGCATATTGGAAGCTATTTCTGTGGTCATCCAACCTTGAAGACCTAGCACGTTCTAATGGAAAAGCGTTCAGGTGGCAAAGATCTTTTCACACTGCATTCAGCGGAGAATTGGTAACTTCTGCTTCAAGGCTATTTGCCTGTGGAATAGCTTCTGATTGCTACATCATGTTTGTGATAGATTTAATTGAAGAAAATGTTTCAAATGGGAATAAATATAGGTACCTTGCTCATTTCTGACTCTGGTAGATGTGCTATCCAGCTGTTTTAATGTTAGGTTGATTGCAGCACCTGCATGACAGATGGTTAGTTAGCAGAAGACTTTTGAATGACAGTTTTGGGTCTTTCTACGTGACAGTCTGGAATTCTGTGTGATATTTCTGATATTCTCTATGTACGTATTTCAAAAATATTTTTAATGTAAAGCTGATTGCTCTTTACTTTGTCTCTTTGCTTCCAAGAACTTCCAAAAGCTATAATCACAAAAGGTCATTAACACAAAAAGCTCTCCTGCAACTGTTTTAGGGAAGTGGGATGGCTAAAAATTTGAAAAGACTAAGTACAAACTTTTTGAAAGAAAATGGTGGAGCAACTTGGAAACACTGAGAGAGAGAACAAGAGTGGTTACTTTTCTTATAAAGTCGATGTATTTGAGTGTGCAACTAGTAAAAAGAACTCCTGGCAGAGAAAAAGGTTACAGAAAGAAATCCCAGATTGTCTTGCATACTTCAAACTATATGCAAAAAATAATTGAGCAGGGAGATAGGAAATATGTATAAGTTAGTTTGGACAGTTATATGTTAGCATAGCATTTGTATAGAGTTATATAGAATAATTTCATTTAGAAACTGTTAGTAAAGGTTGTTTTTCTGCATAGGTTTGACCAGCAGTTGTCCCTGAAGAACAACCATGAGTATGTTTATACCAAGAATACCAGTAAAAGAGGAAACAGTATGAAGTTTGGGGATGACCAGTATTAGTCCTCAGTATTTAAAGCAGCTGGACCCTTATAAAAGGATTCATGCAGTGTCTGTGCCCTGGAAATATGCTGGAGGGACTAGTGAAAGGACACAGCTAAAGAGACTCTTGGGAATACAGAGGTCTGGAATAGCGGAACATGTGAGACATCATTCAGTAGTTTCTGTGTGAATCCACACAACCTCTCAGAAGTATAACAGAATGGTCTTTTTACTGTGCTGGCTGTCACAAGACACAGCTTAGCATCAAAATGGCTGTCCCTGCTTGTGAGGTTCTCCTAAAACTCACTAAGCAAAGTGGCGTCAGAATTTACAACTTTGACCTTGTTCCAATGTAATATTCCCTGGGGACAATTTAACTTTGAATCATATCAATCTTTCCTTGATAGTAGTCTTGAATACTGTGGAACTAATCTTTGAAGGGTTTGTAAGGGGCCATAGTCCTGACTAGCACCAGAATTTTAAGCCAGGCTACAGGATTTTCTACAAAACAAACAAACAAAAATGTTATGAGCTTGCATAGACAGTTAATTCTTAGCCAGAGGAGGGAGACGCATCATTTGCTTTGGGCTTTTGCTCGTTCTTTTTGCCTTCTGGAGAACCTCAAAAACTGTGATATTTGGTACCAGATAGTGAGTGAAAATAGACAAGTCAGAACATACTTATTTGTAGGATTGTTTGGTTGCATAAAACTTGCAAAAAATTGTATTGCTCTGCAGCTTAACTGAACCCACCATAGTACTATATTTTACAAGTAATTCTATTGCTAATGTCTCAGCGTTGCTGGTACCATTTGTTTTTCTGAACAGAAAACATGGTGACATGGTTGCGTATGCTTGTGCATATGTATGCTGTGAACAGTCTACTGTAAATATGCATGTGTGGTATACGTACATGTAACATAATGAAGAGGCTTTAAAAAGTTGATCTGAGTATGAGATACACAGTTCTTGTAAATGTTTCCCTAATTTAAAACTAGAAATAGTGCAAGAAATCAGTATAGTCTTTTGATGAGGATAAAATTTTGAAGTATGTCAGTATGTTTCTGTTAATTATTCATGGAGACCAGGTTGTGTCTTTGGAGGGGACCATTGTTGTATAATTGCTGACAATTAATGTTTTAGCTTGTGACCTAAAGAGCTGAAGAGTTTAAAATTTTTATTGTTACGAATTTTTATTTTAGTCAACGTCTGTTAGAAAGGGAGGCATTAATAGACTGGTAATGATGACACTGTTGAATTAAGAGATGAATTGTTATACTAAGGCACTTTAATTGTCATAAAGCGACACTTTAAACCAGTTTTCAAACAATAGACTATAGCGTAAGTATTTGCATCACTGCTACATAGTCACCTGGTGACCAGTGACACTGACTTCAGAAAGATCAGTCCAGGGCTGTTGTCACAGAGCTTTAAATAAATAAATATTCACTAGCACTGTCCATGGATTTAATTGTGGCTTTCATTTTGGGAGAGAAAGGAGCTGAAATTGGTCTTAGAAATGGCACAGCAGGATTTTGCAGCTCTTTGACTCTGATTACACCAATATGACACTCCTTAGGCTGCAACAATAAACCATAAAAAGGAAGCTGGCAATAAAATTTCAGACGTGCTTTTGATTTTCTCCCTCTTTATTTTCCTAGCATTGTTTTAGAAAGACTTTACACTTTTAGTGGCATCGTATAGTTCCAGTATTGTGATTAAAATAAGTATATGACATGCTAATTAACTAAACAGTACACCAGAAGTGCACCGTGACTTATGACTCATCTCTGAGAAACACTTAATCATGAGAATTTGAACAAGATATCATTTATTTTTTCCTACGTGCTTTGTAAAACATAACTGTGATGGCAGGTGGATGAGGCTTCTTGGAAAAATAATCTGTACCTTGCATTTTGTTTCGTTTTTTAGAGGGATGAGAAAAGATAGTTAAAGTCCTAAAGGATAGAAATTTTAATTATTTTATTTATGATGTAACTGCTGATTCTGGCACAAAAGGTTGACTATCATAAGCCACAGGTTGGTTTGTTCTCAAGTGTTGCTGGTGTCCTGTTATTTTTGGGCTCTCCAAGCCTGCAAAGCTTAATCTTTTCTATGAATTAGTGACCTTCTACTTTTGAGGTGATTATGTCTGATTCTTGGGGTTTGTCCTGCACACGTTTCTGGTTTTGTTGCAGGTGAAACTGAAATAATGCTAGGATGCTAAATATCTATTTCAGGAGAGGGAGATGAGTAAATGATAACAAAGAAAAGATCTGGCGAGTCTCATGCAGAACTGCATGGTAAGAGGTCTGTGTATGATTCCTGGTCATCCTTGCCTGAGATAATTTTTAGAGGGGTGTTTCTGCATCTAAAATCAATGCTCAGGGTTTAGATATGAGATACTAGAATCTAGACACTAATTTCCAAATCTGGGGAGACTTAGATTTTTGAGATGTAGATTATCAACTACTGTTATTTATTTACCCAAGACTCTTAGTGAATTGGGTGTCTCTCCCTTTTGCTTTCCGTAGGACTTTGATGAAAAGTCTTACACTTTTTCAAATCTTGCACTGCTCTTCATCATTACATATCTAAGTACCTTTTGATATTTGCCCCTAAGTCTGCATGGTCAGGTGGGAGTTAGAATACATGTCATACTCCACATTCAGCAAATTGTTGGGGAGAAAAGCTTCTACCCCAGAAAAAGCTCTACTGAATTGACAAGCAAAAATTCTGCATGTTTACTGCATAGAAGAAGCAAAAAGTTTGGGGTTGTTTTTTTTTTCCTTTCGATAGGAAATGGCCAGATACAATCTAAGCCTTGCAATAGCTAAACCCCCATGTGTGATTGCTGTTATGGAAATAACTGTCTTTTGTAATAATTAATTATTTCTCTCAGGGAACCTTTTTGCAACTTAAGCAGTCCTGTAAGAAATTAAGTGTTTCTCCTGGCTGAGGGAGGGTGCCAGATTCAAGCACTTCTCTAACGATCTTAGGAAATTTTTAAAAAGCCTTTCACTTGAACGTGTGTAGAAAACCAGTTTGTGACCTTCCCATCACAGTCACATACTTCCTGAAAGAGCCATGAAAAAGTTTATGTATGTGTTTGAGGTCCAGATATGAGAAGACGAGAATTAGCACCAGATTTTGATTGGGAATTCATCCTGGCTAACAAAGAAGATTTATATCATGTGGTGCTACAAAAAGACAATTTTTCTTACAGTCTGGTTGATTACTTACTGGTGTATAGCATTCCATAATGTGGCTTTGCCAGATTAAAAGTTAGCATTTTTACCTTTTTAATTAGTTCATAGAACTAATTTCAAACCCTCATTTTTCTCAGTCATGCAAAATATTTGAGTATGATTCCTCAGACCTTATGGGACAGAATATTAACTATGAGTGTAGATACACTGATTTTAATATATTAAAATTAGTAATTGTCAGCATGATCTTTGTGTGTTTGGAAATAAAAAAAAATTCAGGCTTACAAAAGGAAGACCACATTTTTAACAATGAAGCTGCTCTTTCCATTCTGTATTGCTTCTGTTGCCCTTAAGATATTGAGGTGAAGAAATAAAGTAAATTCCATCAGCTAAAAATAACAAAGATAACAGAAACACATAAATCAAGTATAAATAATAGCAACACAAGCGAACAGAGGATTTAAAATAGTTGCGGTCTCTAACAGCAGGAGTGGATAAAAACAGAGCAATGAAATACCCTTTAATGGTTTTGAATAATTATTACTATTGTCTAAGTCAGTCAATTTTTAAACATTGAAAACTTTTTACATGCATATGCATGGCATCTTTTTTGAGAATCATGCCTTTTTCTTTGCATGTAAATTGAAGTAAGTAAGAATGTATAGTTCAAGTCTTAGATACTGTCACACTATAACAAAATAATTTGCTTTATTTGATCAACTAACAGGGTGCAAATTGTTGAATATTGTTGTTGTGCTTAAACCTAAGCTGTGATTTCCAATATCACAGTGGTTAAAAGATAGTTTAACCTTTCTTTGCTTGTTTGTTTTAACATAGTTTACAATATTGAAGGTGTATCATCATTATTTATGTTCTGAGGAACACAGTTAAGGAGGAATTCCTCAGGAATCCTGAGGAATAAAAAGCCTCAGGAACACCAAAATATAAGGCTATTTTAATGAAAAATTTTATGCTTTACAAGACTTTTAAGCTTCATATATAAAATACTTGTAACACTGAAGTCTTAAAGTTGCACTTAGTGAAGCATTAATTCACATATACTAATTGAGTAATTACGAATGTGTGGCTGTGGCACTCAAAGCATCTATATGCTGGGAGTGAAAGTGGGTGGTTGTGGTTGGACTTTTTTTTTTTTTTTAAAACTCATTTTCCAGTGGGCTGAATATATTAGTGATGAATGTGCTGTGAAACTAACTGTTTGTTTCCATGCTGGAAAAGTTTCATGGCTCCAGCAATTGCTAGCCATTTTACCACACAGCATCCATCATTTTGTCAAAGTTTTAATGTTTTGTAGTGAACCACCTTGGAAAGAAAGGAGGAGAAAAGAATGACAAAACAGCCAAATTCTTTCATTCCATGCCAAAAAACTGACTGAAGTTTATCCCTGTTTGCCCTTGGAACAATTAATGTGACATTTTCCCGAATGCCATACTAAATTTGATTGTCAGTTATTGAAATGTATGTTTAAATCAGCAGTGATACAACTCTAAATGCTTTTTACATTAATGTCATTGAATCCTTAACCCACAACCTCTGACACATAACAGAATTAGAAAGCCTTTTGGACCATTTAGCTGAAGTTGTGCCCTCACTACAGTATCTCAGTTTGCTTGGAAACATGGCCTGCCCAAATGAACTGGTCTGCAAAGAAAAGGATGAAGATGACTACCAGAGGTACAGGTTAGTGTTTTAATTTGTAGATATGATAAAGTATGTCAGTTTTGTTTTATTGCTGGAAAAATATTGAACTAAAACCCACTCAGAGTCTCAAACAAACATCTACTTTATTCTGAAAGCATTGTGGCATATTCTGCCATGAAACACCTGGGAATTTGAGTAACCCCATTTCAGCGAGTTCACTCTCAGGAACCCTATTTCAAGAAATTTTTCAGTGCTGTATAGAACACGTTTGAGTTGAGCAAGTGTGCATAGGATTTCCTGAATGTGGGTGCTCATATGTGCCTACTTATGGCTTTCCTTCTTTAAGGCCAAGGTAAGGCAACATTTACATACATTAAGGGTGACAGTCAATTAAAAAAAAAAAAATCACTACACTCAGATAGCCAGTTGCATTGTCTTCTGCTAACATTCGATTTAGGTGATGAGTTTCTTCTACTACAGTTATCAAGGCACTATTAAAGAACACATAAGAAAGGACTCCTTCTGTATTGTACTGCTTTACTCAGAGCAGTTAGTGTTTAGATTCAAATAAAAAACCCCAAACTATCTCTATAATATAATTCTAATGAGCTAGACTACACAGAAGGTCATCTGGAAATTTTATATGGAAGCCTGATAAAATACTATATGTCCAGTGAAATTTTGCTAAAAATTACAAGGGTTATTTTTTAAAAAAATAAAAATACTTGTGACTGACGATGACTGAGTATAGATCCAAAACTTACAGAATGTCTGCTGAAGTGACATAATTTTCACAGCTATAACCTTTAGGCACATGAGATACTGATTATAAAAACAAAAAAAAGTCATTGTCATTGGATTTACTTTTCCTTGCTCACATCTGATACAAGATTTCAGTCTTTGTGTGCTGGCATTTTTCACATCAGCTGAAAATGGCTGGCTGTGGCACATCAGAGCCAAGCAGCACTGGTCACCATGCTGCTGACCTTGCAGAGTCTGAGCTTACTTTTTGTTGGCAGATCAGCTGCAGTATTCAGAGTTTTATTATATAACTCTGATTTTATCTTCATGTAATCCAAACTCTGCTGTAGGAGTTAGTATAAGACAATACAAAGTGGTGGAGACGGAAAGCAGGTTTATGGGGAAGTGGCATGAATTTGATGCACCAGTTTATTGCTCATAAATGCTGTAGGTTGAAACAGCAGCACAGCTGTCCTCGGTGTGCATATACTTTTTCCTTTGTTCCAAATTTTTGAGAAGGATTTTTAGGTTATCATTAGCCTAAAGACTTTCAACTTTTGCATCTAGCTTAGCTGTAGCATTTAGGTTTTCACCAAGTAGAGCAGCCTAGATTTAATAAAATATTTTCCCATTGCTTTCACACTTAAGTGGAAGGTATGCCTACTATCCAGCTTATGAGAGTCTAATAGTGCTGTCTCTTTGTAAATTTATGTGACATTTGCGCTAGAGAATTGCTTAAAAAATGAATGATATTTCTACAGTTTACTGTTTTTCACTTTAAGTATGTTTTCTGACAATATGTCTCCTATTAATCATTTAAGCAAAAGTAGTACGTTAAAGGAACCATTCAGAGGCAAGAACCCATGGTTCATTTAGTGCTGTCTGAAAAAATTCGTTATTGATTGACATCCTCTGTGGTTATGTGATGTAATATTTATAATATGTCACACAGCCATACATCAAAACAAGCATGTCTGTTGTTTCATTTCAATGCAAAAATGTTGATTTCAGGGAGGTCAAGGTAGTTTTAGGTCACATCGTGGCAAACCACTGTGTCAAAGTGTGAAGTGATTGTATTTATGCATCTGCTGGAAACTGCAGCATTGCTTCCATTTTCTTTCCCCTCACCTTTTAAAAAACCTGGGGTTTTTTTTTCCATATAAACTAGGTTAATTACAGCTCTTTTAAGAAGAAGAATGGACTTCTAATTAGTTGAATGATTTATTGTTCTGCTGCTATAGTGAAGGCTTCCTGATCCTTTTCCATAATTATTTGTTACATTATATGAAATGTGTTTGCCAGACAACATTAGACTCAAAAACCAAAAGCATCTATCTATCTATCTATCTATCTATCTATCTATCTTTAGGGGAATATATTTACCTACATGGTAGAACTGATTAAAAGTGCTCTGCTAATTTTACTCTGAATAGCTAATTCAGAGTTTTGAATCTTGGACACAACTTTTTTCTTCCTTCCTCCAAATGCACAGATTTATCTCACAGATTTAACAGCAGCAAACTCTCCCGAGTGAGAAAGTATTTGTATTTTATCAAATGTATCAAATGTACATATCAAATGTATCAAATCTCAAAAGCATACATTTGAAATGGCCAGTTTCAGAATTGTTTAATGGTTTGAAGTAACTTCTTTTTATAAGATTATTTTTTTGAGAAAATTTGTCACACAGAAAGCATCAAAAGATTGCATTTCAGTCAACCTGAATTATGTAAACATTTTGCTATACCATAAACTTTAACTGGTTTTGTTTTGTTCTGAATAGGAACTTCTTTTTGTAAATTTTTGCCGTGACCATTGGAACCACAGCTTCATTTTTCATTGAGCTTTAATTTCATTCCTACTGAGTTCAATTAGAGTTCAGGCTATTTAATTCCTCAAGCAGAAAGAGAAAGGTGCTAGAAATCAAAGCTTTACTTAATCTTCTCATTCCAACAAAATGAAAAGATCTGTAAAACCCCCAAAATCTCAGCCTTAAAAAAATGTGGAAAATCAAATTTTTTAAAACTCAAAGTCCAGTGATTTACTGTGATATTAGTAACAGAGATAAAAAAGTAATATTACATCTTTTAAAAATAATTAGGGTTTATAATAAATACTTGAAAAATGTATAAAACTATGCTTTTTGTCAAGAGGTTACTATGTGATTCCTTAGGTAATCCATTGGTGTACCATTTCTATCAATTTCAATACTAAAGCTTTTCCCTAGTTTTTCATTAAAAATAGGTTTTATACAAAAATATTGTTGTGACTTTTTCTCAAAGTAGTTGTTTTTTTTTTTTGTAAGAAACATAGTAACATTTGAATGGAATATTTTTTTAGAAAAAGAAAAAAAAAACCTATTTTTTTTTCCATCCCTGTTATTCTTCCTTACCTTTCAAATGTGTAGGAGAAGAAATTGATGAAAACATTTCTATGTTTGTTATTGGAATTTTTGCTTGGACAGGAAAAGAAAATTTAAAGTTCCCTTCTGCGGTATTTTTATAAGCAAACTTGTCTGATTCATTTTAAAAACGCATGGTTTTTTCCATCATTGTAAAATGGCTTTTGTTTCTTTCTGGGAAAAAAAAGTGCCATAAATTCTTACTTTTTATCTTATTTTTTAAGCTTTCTGTATTTGGGAGGTGATATTTTGTAAAGGGATATCTTGGGGGTGAGGGCAAGAGAAAGTAGAATATCTAAAATATAATGGTGATAGGAAAGTTTTAAAAGCTTGTAGCTTAAACAGGAAGCAAGAAGCACAGAAAAATAGCTTGCAAAACAGTGCGTCCTCTAAAATAACCTATTCTACAATCTCTACTTTGAAGATTGCATGAAAGCAAAGGTCATGACCCGGAGATCAAAGTAACAGAAGTCAACACAGTAATTGCTGGTTGCTTCTGTTGTACCCGCACTTGGTCAGTCCTGTGGGTGTATTGTTCCCCGTGAAAACTTCAAACATGGTGTTACTGAACTGTGAAAAATCATCTGGGTCAGAATGTATTACAAAGCATTTGCTAATGCTGCAGGTGACCTCACCTATTTTCATTAAAGCGATATGATTGTGAACGATGTATGCCATGTGTGAAGTTTTCAGTGCTTGTTCATTCTTCTTTGCTCCTTATTGACATTTCCTGGAATGATGCATTCATTAAGTGCTGTTGACATGGAAACAAGGGCAAGTGGAAACAAATGCCTGAGTTTATTTTAAATTAGCTTAAAAGTACATATACTAGATATGCTATCTTTAGCAGGGGGAGCAAATGGTGATAACCTTATGAAGTCCTCTTAAGATATAACAACAAGAAAGGAAGTGCATGCATTTTGTATGGATTAACTTTTCAAGCTACATCAGCTACTCCCATCCCACAGGTTTGATTCTGTGAAATGCTGGGTCCTCTTATAGCATTTTCAGTTTCCTTGCAGTTTTGTTTTGTTTCATTGTGGTTTTGTTTTGTTTTAGTGGTTTTTTTTTAATTGAGACAGAACCTACTCATCTATTTTAAATAGTCTTGTTATTGAATTTGTATGGTAATATAAATACATAAATACATTTTCAAGAAGCAATAGGAGACTAGAAGTCCTCACTCAGTAATGAAAATAATGCTAATATACTTGGTCAATATCAGTGAACTTACTGTTGAGGTTCTGTTTTAGCAGGAGGGATTGAAGTCTGTGGGACTTCTGTATATGTTTTTTATGTACTTCATGAGATGATTAGAGTATTCCCTTACATCTGTATAATCTGTGAATCTGTGCTACTTCACTGTTTGCCTTGTAATTTCTACAGTACCTGGAAGAAAAAACCCCTGTATTTGATGGACATTGAATAGCCATACAACTTCCACCTGAGATTAGCCACTGTAAGGATTTATGAGCAAGGGCTATTATACTGTTTTTGTTCAGCCAAATAAATTGAAGTCCATAATACCCCAAATTGCCCATACTAACACAGTAAGTCAAGACATAACTATAATTATTGTTACCTGTATAGAGAGATATTTTTCTAATTCATAGAGCTGTTTGCTACATTGAAGTAGAACAAAGGATGTTAAAGTATTAGGAGGCACTCTGGATTTCTGAGTGACTTGAGGGCCCCTCAGAATTACATGGTCATCACCAAGCAGTGCCAAGGTTGCACAGAGGCTATGTGATCCTCTAGCACACCTCATGCCAACATCATGGCCTCTGTTCTGGAAGGTGTTGGTTTAAGTTTCTGACCTGGCTTCCTTAACTCTGTGTTGAGGAAGTTTTGTTGCAGGTGGAAATTCTGCAGCCAGCTGCATGCTGTTTGGTGGGGTAAGGGTGGGGGTAAGGGTTTATCTTTTTGGTCATGCAGAAGAAACAATTATAGGAGATAATCTAGTTCAGTGCCATAAACACGTTTGCTCAATCCTTCTGATTTTTGTTTTCATCTCTCCCAATTTGAATGCTGATGTAACTTTGCCAACTTCAGGTTGTTTATTATTTCTAGTTTACAGTAATGTAACTGAGAGCATAATCAGCCCTTCAAAGTTTGAAATAGGTATATTATTTTTATGTTCTATGATTGTCAAAGAAAGGAAATACAATAGCATAGAAAACAGAAAAATGGAAGTAAACACTTGCTGAAACAAGGAGCGTGTTGCAGTTATGATACGGGTAGAGCTAGACATTTCAGCATTCTTCTGGGCAAATATTTCTCAATGTTTCAGTGCCAGATTAATTTCGTGTTTTAAACTTAAATATTGATTGTTATTATTTAACAAAAATAAGGAGTTGACATAAAAGTGATTTACACCTGTGTGTTTTGGATCAGGACTGACAAATTTCTTGCATATGTTTAAAATAGATTTGTTCCTTTCTTCCATGTGATCCTTTAAGGAACACTTACACATTCTCTTTGAACCCTTTTGCTTCACCTGTGAAACTCTCTCCTAAGACTGTGTGAACCATCACTGATTTTTTGGGGGTGAGGGAACAACCCAAGGACTATGTTTAAATAATGACTGTGACACAGTAGAGAACTAGAAACATACACAGAATATACCTGTAAGGTAACTGATAGGTCTTAGTTTCTGTGTTTGTAAGGCAGACTTAAGATGACAAGTCTGTGATTCATTAAAGGCTGTAGAGTAAGTCAGTATCAGAGACAGTTTTTCTTTATATTAAAACTAGAGTCATGTATTGTTTAATAAATAGCAATAGCTGATCTCAAAGCTGTCTTTGTTCTGTCCCTTTCTGAACTCCAACATGTTTCCTCAAAGGAAGGCTTTGCCCCCTTGAGCTTTTGCCAATGTCAATAGCAGCCGAATCCCAAACTCACAGCATTCCTTTGCAAATGACCTCTCAAGCCTGTCCCTCTTTTCCGATATCTTGACAGGTCTGTGTAAAAACTGTTAAAATAATACTAATCACATGCAAGACTTACAAAATTGTAAATGAATTGTTAATCTTTATTGTAATTTTCACTTAACTAAGGCTGAAATAACATGAAACGTGATATTCTCTGGTTTTTTTCCATCTCTGAGTGTTCCTGTTTGTGTGTGATAGATATCTGTTATTAGCTTATTTTCACGGGACTCTTGGCACTGGGAGTCAAGGTGGGTAGATGATTCTGGACAAAAGAAGATGCAACTTTACTTACATAGTTCATTTCCTTAATCCATCATGTATTAGAAGATCAGTTTACAGGCAGTGATAAATGGATCTCTAAGCACCTTCCTGTGTCTCTGGTTTTTTTTTTTTCTGTCTGGAGGTCAGCTTTATCCTCATCACTGAAGATAATAACCTTTTTTCACACCACTGCAAAGATGTTAAAACCCAGTAACAGCAGTCTCAGAACACATGGAGCAGTGCTAAGTTTCAAAATTATTAAAAAAAAGGGGGAGGGGGAGGGGGCAGGCAGGGAGACCCTGCCCCCCAACCTCTAACCTAAAATAAACCTTTCTAAACTTATAATGTAAAGTTTAGATGGATCTTTCTTCATTAAACAGCATTCCCTTAACTAGTGATTTTACAAGTCTAAAACGGGTGCCATGTGTCATGCAATTTATGGATTCTAGTACCTGCCATAAAGTATTTTATGATGGCTGCATTCTGTGTTATTAGTAGCTGTCTTTTTCTGCAGCCATTGGTGTTTGATAATAGTCTTAAAACACCCAAAATTACTTACCTGCAAGCAACATTCCAGATAGTCCCTGTTGACAGTTTGAATAAGTTTAGTGCCCTTTTGTTGTACTTTACCTTCAAAACAAACTGATTGAACCATCAATAGCTCCTGAAAGCTGACAGAGGCATGTCATCTGGTCTAACCCTCTGATAGTAGGTTATCTGTGGGAGTTAACCTCCCTGCATTGTTAACTGAAATGTTTTATGTACTATGCAACTTTAGGATACTGCTGTGATAACCTTAGTAACTAAGTCATACATCACAGTAAAGAGATTTTGTGCAACAAATAACCCTGGATTAAATTTACAAGGGTTGAATTGATATTGTAAAGTGTTCATTCCAGGGCTTTGGTAATCCTTTCCTGTATTTTTTATGGCAAACTTGAGTTACATTTAGATTGAAGCTGTATCTTCATATTTCTAGCTAAAATATATCCAGGAAGCCTGATGCTTTTCTTCAGCCATTTAATAAAAAAGTATTGTATTATTTTCATATAATATAGCTTCTTTTTATCCCACATTTAGTAAAAGGAATATGAATAAGTGGGATTGTATTTTGAATCACCTTTTAAAAGAATTAATCACTGATATTCCTTTGTTCCACTGGTGGCATAACCTTTATGGTACTTACTTTTTAATACTTGCTCTCCTTAAGGAGTGCAAGTTTTAAAAAAATATCAACCCCAAACCTGTGACTTGTGGTGTAGTTTACTGTTTAGTTTACGTGGGTAGGGTTTTTTATTTTGTTTTTGGAATTGACAAGTACTGGTGCTAATTCTGTTTTTCGAAGTGCAGTCAGGATGGCTTAAAAATACAAAAATACATTTGTATCAAGGAATGCTATTATAATTTTAAGCTCTTTTGAAATGATTGAGAGACTGACATTAGGGCTGTGATCCAAAGTCAGCATAGATGACAGTGCTGTCTTAGTCTGTTGTCATTTTTGTTGCAGCCTGCTTTTCAATGGCATATTTCATTCCATCATTAAACATTTGCTGATTTTCTAATACCGATGTTTTCTTCACCTGAATATTCATCTTTTCTCACCCTACACTTAGTGGGTGTCTTTACTCATTTTTAGCTTCACTCTTCTTCCCTCTTGACATATTGTTTCCTTCTGTACATGTCTTCATTTGAAAGAATCTGTTGTCATTAGAGCTTTTCTGCCAGTAATGCAAGATGGATAGTTTCTCCTTCACTGAAAGATAAGGACCAGCCAAATGCCAGGGAGGACTGGAAGGGCAGCCGGGAAGGCTGGGAGGAGTGTGAGAATGTGCCAGTCTCTTTGATCTGTAGCTGTTGTTTAATAAATGGTCTTAGGACACGTTCTGTTTTGTAAAGTGAGTCTCTTCTTCTTCTTCTAATATCATTGAAAATCATAGATTGAGGATTCACATTTAAATTGTCTGAACATTTCAGTACTGAGCATTTCCAGTTAGCTTCTTAACAATTTACGAAGCTGTTGCCTCAGAGGAAAGGTGTACTTGACGGAAACGTTTCTTTGCAGCACTAAATTTTGCTTGGTTGCAGAAGGGGAGTCTTAGAGCCTTTTTCATGTGTTTATCTGGTCTTGAGAACAGTATTATAAGATAACTCTTACCTTTTAAAACACGTTTTTGTGTGGTGTTCTTTTTCAAAATGTTATGTTATGCAGAGTTTTCTACTACTTTGATTTCTTCCTCCCAGTGTCAGAAGGGATTGGTATGATTAGGAGGCTCTCTGACTGACTGGAGTTTTATGCAAAGCAGCTAGGCATGGGGAACATCATCAATCACCTTTCTACCCCCTGCCAGGAAAATTCTGGCACTTCCCTCACTTTGCAATGTCTGCTTCACATTTGGTTGACTAAATGTAAATAACATGTACTTGAGGTGGTTAGATATTTTCACTTGCCATGGTTGCGTGCCTTACTTTGTTTGTGATCTGCCACGTTCTCTCCCTCTGCAAGAAAGGAGCCAATGGTATTTTTTTTTTGAGGCTAAAAAGCTGCTGTACTTTGAGTAAAAAGGAAAAATAGAATGTAGTACTGATGGATCCTAACAAGAACTTTGAATTCTTAAAATATTTTTCATAAAAATAGTCTCTTCCTGTGTGCTTCTGCATTTAATCCTAAGCTGGGATCCATATGCCATAAGGACACCTTGTCTCTCTGGTAGGACCAAATTGGAATTCTCCTTCCAAATGATGCCTGTGTCAAAATGTAGTCCTGGAAAGCAGAGACCAGGAATAACTCTCCATGCTTTCTCTTGACAAATTCTTTTTATAATGTTGTTTTGAACACTGACATACACTTCTTTCAAGATTAAGGATGGTGTTCTTGGATGTATGGTAGAAAACAAATTACACTCCTCCCTGATTTGCTGTTCACATGTCTCTAATGTTGCCAATCATTGTGGTTTTAGGAAAATATAATAAAAATCTGAAGAAATGTTGGCAAATGAAAGTTTTCTGAGAATTCTTTCAGAGAAGATAGCTGGCAGTTTCCCCTGTCTCCGATTGGTTTTCCCCTGCAATGTGGGATGGAATCTTTGGAATCACTCAAAAGTCCTTTTTCCAAACTGGCAATTCAAAACAATTTCCAATTTACTCTATTTCTAGGTATACTTTATACCTCATTAATACCTATAGAGAACGTACATGCCCATGGTGATAATTTTCTTATCTGTTTGATCCACCCAGTATTAAATTGTTATGGGCAGCCTACAACAAGCTTCATTTGAGAGAGTAAAGTAAGTATAATAACTTTTTACATAAGATATGTTGCATGAAAGAGGTGAACAGAGAGAGGAAACAAAGGCTGTTGATGTTTATTACTGTTATTTTTTAGTCATTTAGTCTGTGAGTATGTCTTTGTTTATTACTGGATTTTAACTGTGTGCATTTTGCTCTCTGTCAGATATTTTGTCCTGCACAAATTGACAAACCTGAAATTTCTTGATACTCGGAAAGTAACCAGGAGGGAGAGAGAGGAAGCCTTGGTAAGAGGTGCCTTCATGAAAGTGGTTAAGCCTAAGGATGCTAAGGTAGGAGAGTAAATGGAAGAAGTAACAACAATGTGATTCATTAGCACTGTTTTAAGATAACTCCAAAACCTTGGTTGCGTCTTTCACTAAAGTAACAGACAAAACCTTTCAAATGAAAGGACTGGTAAATGTGGTCAGGTGAGGGACAAAAGCCTTAGTAATTTTTCTGTGGCTTAACATCAAACTTTACTGTACATCTGGTTAATGGACTGTGGTTATGTTATCAAATTTCTGGTTTCCAACTTCTGTTTCATGTAACAAAATAACTAATATGTGTCACTGATCTTAAAAGAATATTTTTACCCTGTCTAAAGATATGTAACAACTGTGTGATACGCTTTTGTGAAAGAATGCAATTTTTCTGACAAGTTGTCCCCTGCCTTGTATGTTAAACACAAACGTCTATCGCAGAGCTCACACCTATGGTGTTTATTGGCTTTTAGTGGACCAGCTGATTCTAATTTTGTAGGATGTTACTTAATGTGGTGTCCTGCTAATAAGCATTGACAACATCAGAGAGACAGTTTCAGTAATCTGAGCTTTTGATACCACTTGCGTCAACTCTGGGCATCTTGCATACTGCTGATGCAAACAGAATGTGAATTCTCCACCTTACCTTCTTTTTCCGTTGTTGATCAATACACAATAACAGCAATCTGAGCTACAGAGTGTTGTAGTGCTGCAGATCTTTCTTAAAACTCCACTCAAGTTTTCAGTCTACTTGCTTTCTGTTTGCTGTTTTGTTCTCTAAAATATACCATCAATAATTTATTGCAGATTTCCAATAATGCTGAATAATACTGTAGCAGTTATGGAAATGCACTGTTTGGTAGCATAACAGTGTTGCTATATAAATGCATTATCACAAGTACAATTGCAGTGCATAACAAATTAATTCAGACTGATTAATTTATAACTACTAAAATGTTAACCATTCTGATATAAGCATAGCTTTGATATATTGTTTACCACTGCCTTTAGTTATTTCAGCTTCATATATGTAATAAATGAAATTATTTCTAAGCTGTTGTGGATATCTTATTCACAGCAAACCATCTTTGCTGAAACTGGCCAAATGCAACAGCTGAAATGTGTTAGATATAGCACACATATGTTGTCTTCTTTTATAATTCTTCTTATCTAATCAGATTTGGGACCTGGTGAAGTTTTTTTTTTAATTTTACTAGCAATTAGATTTTTCATTTAAGAGTCTGCTCTTTGCATTTTAACCAACTTAATAGTGTAAGAGAAGAAAAAAGTGTCTGTTTCTTAAATTTGAAGTTCCTTTTCTGGATGAAACCTCTTTTTAAGTCAATAGCTAAGGGTAAATTACTTTACAAATGTAGGGATAATATCTTTATCTTTTATATCTGTAATTGAACCTTTTGTATATTTTTGAATTATTTACCCACTAAGTCTTATGATAAAGCATACATTTACTTCAGCAAATTTGCAGAAGGCTCAAATTTACTGTTGTTATTGCCATACTAAAGGTTTTTTTTCTTCTTTATAAATGGTTTGGTACAAATTACTGATGGTAAAATCATTGTAAATGCTTTTCATGGCATGAATTAATGCTTCTTAAGGTGCTACAAAATTACCCTCATCATACAATATTATATACATATTACAGAAGTGGCTAATTTAAAATAAATATTAAATTGGATGCAGAACAGATATTATAAACCTCTCAAAATTGTTTTGAATTTGTGCTTGTTTCCTAGGATATTCATGCTTATAGTACGCATGCATGCAAACTTTTTATGTCTGAGAACACTCATAGAGTCCTCTCTGCATATATGTTTTCAGATGCAGATATGTATGTATATAGCTATGTATAGCTATACTCAGACCTAACAAGCAGCATTCCTCTATATATCACAAAGAT
The DNA here is from genome assembly GCF_035582795.1 of Mycteria americana. Lineage (NCBI taxonomy): Eukaryota > Metazoa > Chordata > Aves > Ciconiiformes > Ciconiidae > Mycteria > Mycteria americana. The sequence goes on from NC_134370.1 coordinate 26,411,741, forward strand.
GATGTGCACAATAACTGTACTTTCAAATTCTATCATATGTTATATATTGAATACATAATGTCTTTTTATTCTTCAGTGTTCAGGTTTCCTGAATCTTGTGCTGTCTGTTCATCAGTTCCCCTCCTATATAGTTGTTGAGATTTTTTATGAGCTTCAGCCAAATTTAACAGACGGCTAGTGGTAATATATTCCAAGCTTTCTGAAACTAATTAGAGGAGAACAGATCTTGATCCAAACTAAGAGGAAGACCGCAGCACATCCAGTATTGGTCATCAGAAAAACTCCTTAAGAAGTTGACCTAGTGATATAAGACCCTGCTGATAGTGAACTTTCTAAGAATGTTTTTTTCCTTCCCCCTAAGGTAGTAACCACTGTGTCAGCCTATGCTTGTCAGGAATGGAGTTGGAGTGATTAGTATTTATCTTGGTGGATGCCACATGGAAATGTTGTTCTGCCAGATGTAGTAACAACAGTGAGCCTATCAGACTTGCTTTTTCAGAAAAAAAACCCCAAAATCCTAAGTTAGGTGGTTTTTTTTTCCCCCATTATGATAAGCAGGAGATGGTATGGCTTATTCAGCATAAAAAGCAGACTGATGATCTAAAGAGGCTGTGATGTGGGGAGTTGTTTTCATTTTAGTCTTGACATGAAGTATTTGGGAGAGCAAAATACCCCACCAGGAAAAAATACACAAAATGAGAAGAAAAGCAAGAAATTTCCATCTGACTAGCTTGTGTTTACTCAGATGCAAAAGTATCTAGCAATCACCAGTCATCACTAAGTCATAAATATTTTATTCTGTATAAGTTTTTTTACTTTCATTTTTCCCAATTTTTTCATTTTTTTTAACAGAAGACTGTACTTTCTTGTGCTTTGCTTCATTTCATCCTTTGTTTAAAATGCATCTGTTTGTGATATGACTGTCTTATGGAAAGATGCAGTCATTTATTAGAAAACAGTTTAATGTTACAATGCAGTGTTCCATCTCGCTATGTAAGTGAGCTAAACTTCATTATTCTGTGATATTTATGTTTTCTTTTGTCAAAATATTGAACATTGTATCATGCCTGATTTTAATAAAGATTGGCTAAGCCCGGCTGGATAAGAGGCATTGAGCCAGATGAGGAAGCCTTGTTTAATGACCAGACCATGACCTCATTTCACTGGCATAAGTGTAGATCAAAGTGGAAGATGCCTGTCCAGTGTGAAGTGTGTTTCGGGGCATGACAGCACTTCACATCAGAAAGACAGCTCAAGAATACGACAGTCAAAATTGCTTAATTATGTCCCAGCTTTGTAATTATTCATCCCTGCTTCCACAAAGAGTACAGTTGTCATTTCTTGACATAATTATTTAAAACTGTACCCTTCTTTGGTTTATAGGTATATGAATTGTGCTTGCAACTGTTTCATCTTTAAAACTGAGAGATGCAAAACAGAATGCGATTTGAGAATACATTTTAGTACTCCATATTTTTACTTTGCATATGATATAAATAAAATGAAATTATGACGTATCAAAGCAGATCATAATTTCATATGTTAAAGGTCTATATTCATGATCATTTAATCTAGATGATAAAATGTGGACATATCCATTATATCTAAAGTGTGTTGCTATGCATAGATACACACTGTCGTAGGTCTCTTTAAATATAAATTTAATTGCTTAATACTGGGTCAATGCACTTGCTTTTATGAAATACATATATTTCCCAGTATTTTGCAACCCCTCTGCCCAACAACTGTTTTTTAGCTTACTGCATTTTTAAGATTAACATTTTTATCAGTTATATTTATAGTGGCAAAAGCAAGCAGTGTGCATTTGGTCACATGTAACATTCTTGCAGCTTATAGGACTAAACCATCAGAGGGTATCCATGGGTATACTTCCAAGTAACTGATTTAATATTATGTGGAGTTATTCTGCTTTCTTGCAACTTTAACAAGAGCATCTTGTCCACTGGGTATAAAGGAAATACTGTACAACAAAAGATGACAGTATAAGTGTTTTGAATTTCCCCCCCCTCAGATGCATTGTTTTCATCACAAGTTATAATTATAAAACCTGACATAGCATTTGTTCTCTAAGGAACTGAGATGGAGACACTTAAGCAAGTCTAGGAGACACTTAGGCAAGTCTAATATCTGCATTTCACGTAATTGAGTGTATGTGATTCTTGCTCACACCATTACTTTGGAGAGTAGAGGGACATTATTTTATTATGATAGGAAGAGTAAATATTTAGGCAGTACAGCTTAAGAAATAAGGTGAGGTAAAATCTAGTGTTGCTTTCAGATCACTGTCAGTATTCTTGTGTTTAAGCTCGTAGGAGAAGCTCATTATCCAAGTGACCAATGCTGATATATGCTTTTTCAAATTCTATCAAAATAAGATGAGGCATAAGGAGTGATTTTAGTAATTTTTGTCCTTAACTATTTAATAAGAATAATATTTTTTCTTAAATAGATATATCCTATCTGCTTCCAAGAATTTAGGCAAGGTATTTTTGCTAATGTATCTCATGGACCTTTTTCCCCCTCCCCAAATTAGGAAAATGGGACTGGTTTTAAAATGTAAATAAAAGGTGATAGATAAACCTTTGGAGAACATCTGCATTGCCCACAATTTTTTTCCTTTTACCAGCACCATTGTGTAGAGATTTTGGCTTAGGAACTTACAGCATTTGAAGTAGATGTAGAGCAAAGGGCTTTTAAAGTGTAAAGAATCATTGTGTCAATGAACTGCTAGCTAGTAAGATACCTCTTTGAGAGAGCTTCTACATAATAGGGTTTCTTATCATCCAGATGTCAAGGTTTCACGTACTAAAACAGAACAAGGTCACGAATTTAAGACTCCAACCTAGACTGCGATGCAGTAAATAATATTGACTTCAGAGAAATTGTAGCAGTCATGCTACTATTTGGCACACTGAAGTATCCATTTTGCTCTTTGGAAAGTTTAAGTATTTTAAGCAAGAGTCCATAACATGATTGGCTCATAATCCCCTAATGACTCATCAAAATTCAGAATAAAGAGTAATTGAAAAAAAATGCCAGAATTTATATTTCTATGTATGAACACTTTGGCAGTTTAGAAGAAAACATTGGTGAGTAGGATCTGCCAGATACAAGAGTCGTACTTGCTAGAACCAAGCTGACAGAGCTAAGTTCAGTCATTTAAAAATTTTCATTTTTAAAATCCCATTATCTCAAACAAATCCCATGATCCAAAACAAACATAAGAAAACATACCCATATAAAAATTTTATGAAATAATTGTGTGTGAATAATATTTGCATATTTTTTTCTAGACTGGTGGATTGTACTTATTTTCTAAAACTGGGACATGACATCTTGAACTAAGCCTTTCTTTGGCCTGCAGGGGAATAGGTATGGTGATTAATGTGGGAGAATAAGAAATAAGAAAAGCATTGTGAAATTCCAACATTAAAAACTGATGAAGGTGTTGGAGAACTGAGAGGTAACCTTAGGTTTTTCCTTCTGTTTTCCGATTCCTTATGGTACACTGATCCACATTTTCATTTTTTAATTTGATTTGGAAGTTTAGATTCTTGTATGTTTGCATTATCCATTTAGTTGAAACGAAGACAGAAGAAACTTTTGGATATGATCCAATCCTTGAAACATCAAATAGTATTTTCTACCTCTCTGTCTCTGAGAATATCTGTATGTCCTCTTGATAGTCACATTGCAATAATAGCCATCTACTTGGTATGTGTATGTGTGCGTGAGCTCACCACGAAGCACAGTGAATCCAGAAATGGAATATGAGCTGTGATATTCATAAATTCAAGAATACTTTGTTCAGAAGACTTTAAAAAGGTCACTAAAGCTGTCCTCAATTTTTGTAGCAACAAAAAAATCAATTCCCAAAATATGGATATGTCTTGATTCAATGTTGAGAGATAAAATCTGCTATCACATCTCATGGTGTTTGTAGGGTAAATTAGTGACATGAGATTTTAAGAAATGGGAAATCTAATTATTGTAGCTGTGCAAGTGATAAGGGGCTTAAGGGTGTGACTGAAAGTTATATACTAGACTAAAAAGCAGAAAGCTGGTAGTTCATCAAATTGCTAATGAAGTTCTGTAGAAGACACCTGTGAGACACTGTGAAGAATGATATGTGGACCTGTGAACATACAGTTACAGTATATAAGGATACGGATCAACAAGCAGTGCTGCTGTAGTTTGGATCTTGCCTAGTATGTAGTCTTTGGATGAAATAATTCAGTAATTAGCAATATGTGATAGCTGCTTTTACATTTCCTTTGATTATATATCAAATTAAACGTGCACATGAAGGAAAGCCATAGACTCCATTCTTTGGTTCAAGTTATTGTGTAATAGATCCCACTGTCTTTGCATATGATCAATAGCAGACCAGTGTTGCACTTACTACATAGCATGTTGTCCTAGTGATGAAACCTAACAATAAACTTGATCTGGCTGTGAATTTGTGCACCATGTGAGGAAGCTCTTGCTCCTGGAAAAGGTGGAATTAATACCAGGATCTAGAGCAGTCTGCTAAGGCCAGTCAGTAAAGAGTTGCCTCCAAAGTGTCTTCAGGGGCAGCTGCGTTACAGCAAACTGAAAGGCAGGCTTGGGAAAAAGCAGCCAACAGAGGGAAGAGAAGGGTCAGTATCCAAAGAGGAAGCAAAGACAGTTATGATAGTAAAGTTGAAGATGGAAACCTGAGCTACAAAGAGGTTGGAAAGTAAGAAGCTTGCATGCAATACTTGAAACTGCAGGCTAAGACATTTAAAGGGACTCGATGGGTTTTTTGCTGTATTTTGTGTCTTCACATATGACAGGTCACATGATTAGAGAAAGAACCTCAGTCAGTAAATGAGAGAAAAGCAATGAGTTTAAACAGTAGGGACTAAGCTGCAAACTTGCAGCTGCTGAAATAGCGAAGGAATGTATTCTCTTTGCTTAGTCTGCTGTAATTCCAGCTGTCAGGAAGGAAGAATAGACACGTGTGGGTCATATGTGTGTTAGGGTAGGGGGAAAGACTCTTCTTCACTGTTTATTCTTGTGGTGATAATTCTTAAAAGCCTGATATATATTTCGTTCTTTGGGAAGGTATTATGTGTACTACATTTCAGTATTTAATTGCTATTGAAGATACAGAATGCAAAAGGTGATGTCTCTTTCCTAAAATTATTCCTTTAAAAAAAGGTATATGATTGTCATGAAGCCAGTGTCCTTTTAGCCATTAATGATCCCAATGCACTTTTCACATAGGAAGGGGTGTTACTTCTGGAGCCCTGGCCTGGTTCCAATTCAGGTAATTACATTCTGCCTCCATGGATTTCCCTGCAGTCTCAATTTACTAAGGCATTCTTCTCCACCTTCTGCCCTAAACTGTTATGTAGTGTTGCAGTGTGCTAGTTAACCAGCTGCTACTTTGCACCTGAAAGGTGTCTGTCTTCCAGTAGTAGTGAGCAAATTGATCCCTTTGTAAGACTTATTTAATATTTGTAAAGTACTTGGAGGTTCTCTGATGGATGGCAATACGCACTGTATATCATTAACACATCCATTTAATTGAAGAAGCTAGCATGACAACTTGTTTATTACTGCTGTTATTTTTTTGTTAATTTTTTTTTTCTATTTGTGGGTTCAGAATTATGGAAACTTCAATTATTAGATGCTGCAAGCATATGGTCTGGCTTTTGTCTTGTGATCAGCCTATTCAGTCTACTTAACAAAATGCCATTCAGCAGAATGTAATACTATGATATCAGACAGTAGGCAAGAATCATGATTGGTTTAAATTCCCAATGGATCAATATGGCTAGAATTTTATCCTATAAGTTTTGTTTGTTTTTCTTTTGGAAATGGAAACAATGCTGCTGTAGAAGCAGAGCTCACTGCATTCTTCTGTAGTTCCTCTTTTTAGAAAAACTAATGTAATGGATCTCATTATCAGATGACACCACTGTTAGGCATAGGAGTTGTTCATATGTTGCATTTTGTAAATAAAAAGAAAAAAAAATTGTATTTAATATGGCATTGGCAAAACTCTGGGCCAGCTTATGTCTGTTCGTTTGTTCCTATAGGCGAGTCTTTTTTTTTTTCCTGGACTTTGAGGCACTGTATGTCTCATGTACTCTCAATCATGTTGATGAGTCATTCCCATTGAAATAGTAGTAGTCTTAAGTGTGATGGTTAGAGTATACGTTAATTCCTAGCCATGAAACAAAGGTCCAATTATAAAATATTCTTTTTTTTTTTCCTGAAAGCTGCTTGTCACAGCAAGATTTCTGAGAGAGAAAATCAGTGGCAAACTACCACTACCAAAGAGTCTACTTGTAATTTTGTAAATGTGAAGCACCTGGTTCAAAAGTTGGAAAGAACTGTCATGGCTGAGTTTATATTTATTGCTTGTTTTGACTATGATTGGATGTCATATAGTTTTCACAGCAAGCTCTGCAGTGTGTATGTATGCTGTGTTAAGACCTGGCTTCACTGTTTCATTGACCCATCAAAAGGTCACTAGCTGGACCTTTTGACCACCAGCGGTCACAAAGGCCACTGCAAATGGAAACAAAAATGATTTGTTGTTGTGATCTTCTCAGTAGCATATCTTGCAGTAAGGGACAACATGCTATCAGGAAGATCATGATGTAAACAGAGTTGTATTTTACATTAACTTAACCAAGTTCATTGGCAACCTCCCTGGCAGAAGTTATACTGCATGGTTTTTAGAAAGGTGATTCTCGCATACAAAGCAACATCGTGTGAACTTTTAAATAATTTTTTATATCATGCTCTCACAATTATGACCTGTTCTTTCACACCAACTTATGTTGCCACGTAGTTTTATGGCTTGTTCTTTCACACCAACTTATGTTGCCATGTAGTTTTAGGTTGCTGATATTTTGAAGAAGGAAAAAAAAGCTAAAGGTTTATAGAGTTTTAGATAGTAAGATTTGTTTAATTGAACACCCATGTTCAATTTAACATCCATGAAATGAATAATTGCAAGTCGCATTATACAGATTATTATAATTGCTGGCATTACCTCTATGTGTACCCTTCTGTTTTTCAGTAGTCTCTTCTCTTGTTGGTAAATCCTAGGATCTAAATTACTGAAAGCTTCCCCCAGTGTTTACAGGGTAATTTTTCTGTATTTCATGGCACTTCTCTATTTCTCTGCTGTAAATTTCCTCCTTAATTCCTTTTGCCTTCTTCCCCAGTCCTTGATTCTTAAGAAGCATGGAAGCTGAACAGAAAGTATTTACTTGGAGCATTTTACCAGATCTTTGTGATTCAAATGACTATTCTTTTTTCTTCTTTTCTGCCTTGAAGTAATACTTTCCTTCATTAATGTAAATCTTTCAAGAAACTTTCTCTTGTGATGTAGCTGACATCTTTGTGGTAGTGAAGTTTCTATATCCAGACCAAAGAAATAAATAAACAAATAAGAAATAGAGTGCCTTCAACATGTCATTCTCTGCAAATTGTTATTCCCCTAGTATTTGGTTTTGCTTGCCATTAGCAAAATGGTTTTGGTTGCACAATGACATTTTTAATTATATCTATGATAATGCCATAGTCCCAGATTCTACAGAAGTGGATTTTGTCTTCCATGTGTTTCCTTTTGACATCAGTGGGATCGTGGTCAAAAAGAACAGTCTACAACGATCTGCAGGTTACAAGTTCAGGTGTGAAGACCTAAATTATGGCAGGGGACCATGTCTTCATCATATAAAATGTGGTGCAAGCACATCATATAGTGTCTTGTGTGAAATGAATGCTGGATTGTTTTTAGTGTTGCCATAGTCAAATTAGATGGATGGAATAAGAAGACAGGAACAAAAGGGGAGGTAAAATGAATGCACCTGGTATCAGCTAATATTTCTAATCACTTTGGAAACAATGCAAGTACCTAAAAATAGCAGTCTAGTGCCATTTCAGATACCCTAAAGTATACAGCAGGTCCTTGTAGGGATGGCAGATAAGTATCTATGGGAGATGCAAGCTTTTCTGGAGCCACCATGGGAGGCCAGGCCCAGGTACTGTAGGGTGGCTAAAATGGCAGTAGAAGCTTGTGTTTAAGCAGCTGAATCCTGCCTTTCCTGTTGCACTAAAAGAGAGACCGTGTGCTGCAAAATATTGATAGGTCAAGAACACCAGAACATTATAATAATAATCCTCCCCTGCACTAACGTCAGCCAGAGTGTGGTCCAAGAGGCACATACGACTACTAGTGATGAGGTCATCTCCTAAAAGCTCAAGCATATCGGTCATTCTCTCTTCGTTAATGACTAAGAACATGAGTAATTTGTAGCTGGTTTATGAGTTATTTCAGGAAAAAGAATTAATAATTTGTTTTCAGAGAAGGACTAATATTCCTCACCCTTACCAGAAATGTATAGGCCAAAGGGATATTTTGTAAGAAATACTGAACTTTTTTGCCTAATGAGTTTCTAAAAGTGCTCCCTTTGTCAAAGAAAAAGGACGCAGCACAGTTTCATCTGCTCCCTTAAAATCATATTGGACTTACAGATTCTGGTTCCAGTTTCTGAATGTTAGTTGAACCTGATGCTAAGCTCATCGTGTTAAAATACAGGGAGAATAATTTTACTGAATTCTGTGCCTGGTTGCAGAACACAGTGCTAATTATAGCTTGTCCTAATCAGGCTGGCCATTGAAAATCTTACCAGTTTTGAACAAAGCAAGAGATTTTCAGTTGACTTCAGGGGCAGTGCAATAGTCTTTATACAGTCAGTTTGCACACCTGGAGTCTTTATTGAGCTAGGTGAAAGGCATACACAAACTCATCCTGATCCAAGTACCCTTTAAAATTCTTAAGAAATCTTCCACCAAAATCATGTTGTGATTTCTCTAAAGTTTGAATTCTCATTTTTTCTTTTTTTTTTTTTTTTCCTTTTTAAAATTTTTCCTGTCCACTTTACAGACCAATGTTTTAACTTTCTTGAAAACCTTGACTGAAGAGCATTTTGCCCATCTTGCAGACAATGGAGCTGACATGAAACATTTAAGATTTGGTGACTTTGGTTACACATCATTGTTTCAGGGGAAAATGAGGGGTTCATTGTGTGGATAAAAAGCTTGTGACTGAGCGCTGGTGTTCTGTTTGAAGGAATTAGTGAGAGTATAAAGCTTTTGCAGTAAATTGTTGTCCTAATTTATCTTTGTTATTCACAGCATCCAAGGACAAAATGTTCATAGGAAAACATACAAATTGTAATCAGCTCTGCCATTAGGAACTTCTCTGATAGATAAAGAAAATTTCAATCACATTTCAAAAATGGCATTGCTTTGAATCCTGTTTTGTGAATGATCTGTTTTGGAGCTAGGGTTTCTGGTGACTTTAGCAGGCAGGGAATCTGTCGTTAACTTATGTGCATTTAATTTTTAAGTGTATTTAAGGTATGCTTCAGTTTTAATGTATCAAATGTCATTATATCAAGGCACCTAGTAAATGCATGTGCGTTGTCCCAAAGATAATTCATTTCTTTTTCAACCTTGGTGGGGGTTGAAAACCTTAGGCGTTCTTTCTTGTAAAAGAAACTGTGGGATATTTGCTTAATGATTAAATTACAATTGCCTTTGTGTTTCTAATTTATGAGCTTGAAGCAGAAGGAGATGAAGTTTTCTGTTATGTCAGTACAGCAAACTATCCTACATAGCTTACTCTGGCAAGTTTCATTAGGAAATGTATCATTTGGGTTAAAATAAGAAGTAAATCCAGGATTGAGAAATTAAGACTTTTTTTCTTCTTCCCACATTGTAAGACTAAATATACAACTTTGTTCATGTAACGGTTACAAACAGTTCACTGTGTAGGCCAAATGCTCTCTAATGCAGTAAAATTAAGAAATAATATGCTTTGAAAGTGATTTATGAGTGTGGTTAAACTGCCAGATTTACAAAGAAATAGTTCAGATCTTGGGAAGCCTCAGGAGTCACGTCAAAAATGAATTTGACCATGATTTAAACTGCTACTTTTCTTACATGACATTTAATATGTGTACTTTGGAGGCCCATATGTCTTTAATAAAATAGCATTAAGTTTTAAATATGATATGAATGCAGTCAGTTTCTAAATTCATAACCTTTTCCACAACTCCAAAATGCTAACCAATAAGGGAGTCATACATGCAATAAAACATAAACCTTAGAAAATAGTTTTTTATTAGAATGGTTAGACAGTTGGCAGCTGTGTTGTAATGTAATAAATACATGCAGCCAATGTGGGTTTATCAGTCTTTGTTTACACTGTAAGCAACTGGGACCAGACAACTAATTATAACTGAGGACCAAAGGTCATGAAAAGTATATTTTGTCCAGTGAATGTGTACTTGCTAGGTGAACCTTATAATGCTAAGAAAAGTAATTTATTAAATAAGAAACACTATAGTATGCTTCCCAGCTGAATTTGTCTGAGAATATAATGTTTATTAGACAGTCACATACTTTAAGACTGTTCTGAAGTACTAAGTATTTCAAAAATTATGAAAAGACATACACAGTTTACAAAGGATTTCAATGTTTAGCAAAAGGTGGCCAAAAGAGTTCAGTGTTTTGTGAAAACAGATATATGGGAGTCTGGTATATGCTGAAGTTTATACTCAATAACAAAAGAATGTTAGCATATTTTGAGGGGTATTTCTTTGCAATGTGAGGTATTTTATTAATTTCGTTAAAATAATGTATTTTAAGATTACTTTCTGAAACAGAAGCTAGCCCACAGCAAAATCAGCTTTCTAGATAGCTTCAGATTTTATTCAGAACAACAGATTCTGGTTTGCTTGCTGAGTTACCCATTTATTCAACATGCATAGAACAGTACTGCAAGCCTGATCACATATTCTAGGTAGCGTGACATTCTAATGAAAGCTATTGAAATGGTGTGGGAGTTGGGAAAAGACAGATTTTCTGTGTACTCTTAAGAGTGTGTGGGGGTGGGGGATAAAAACTTGATTGTGGTATACTTTTTCCTCCAAAATGCTTTCAATGATTTGATTTCTGGTTAGTGTGGTTCTAGAAAAATGGCAAAAAGTAAATTAAAAAAGTCTGCTTTCAGATGTATTACAAAGCGTATATTCAAATGCTAATCTGCAGTCCTCCAGAATTATGGGTTCCCTAGAGCATCCAGAAAATTATTAACAGCATGTAATCCAGCTCAGTGTGAATGCATCTTTACTCTGTTAGCCAAATCTTTACATAATACAAATCATTCTACCTATAAAAGCACAAATATGTTATTGTTCTCAACAGGCAATTTAATGCAGCTATAGGGAGGAGAATAAGAGAAAAGAAGATTACAAGCTAGCTGATCATGCTTTTATTTCTCTTAAATCTCTCAGCATTTCTCTGTGGTTGTACTTGTTTAAAGATTGTACACAACTGTGCTGTCTATATGATTTGGAAAGCAAATCAGCCTAAATATGAAGTTTCAATGGGTGTAGTTTTTAGGGGATTTGATACATTTAACACAAATATACATTCTACCCCAGAAGCAGTGCTGAACGTGTAATCTTTTTTTCCTTATAATTCTATTGAAGACTTAAGTTTTGCTGTAGAAAGCTCATTTGTATTTGCCACCCAGTCGTGCAGCTTTAGCTGCAGAAGAGCTATTAAAGTTAATTATTTTCTGGAGGATTTTATCAAAAGGACTATTAGTGTGAATACATACAGAAAGTATATGAGTGAGGAAGTAAAACATTTTATTGTAGTAGTACACAACTATTTCCAGCCACGCTGTGGAGTCAGGATCCTGCACCAATGGTATTATGTGAATGTGACTGAGTTTAACTGGTAGTTCTTGTAAGGAAGGAGGTGGAACCACTGTAGCATAAGTGTACGGATTATGGTCATCTTTTATTATTGCATTCTGCTATTTTTTTCCCTGCTATTATTTTGCTACCAGACTGCGGCTTGTGACTCTCACTGTGAAGTTTTGCATCTATATGAAAATAATAGTTTTGCTCTTTGTATTGCTTTTGTTATTTTCCACTAAGCATGTGTCATTATGGTGTATGGGTACTACCTAATCGCCAATGATTGGAAGTTTATGTAAAATGTTTAGATGAGTAAGCAGTCAGCCTATTATTATTATTAGTTGCCAACAGAAAATGTGAACTAAACGTTTTGTTTTAAAGTGAAAGGTGGAGTACTAACACCAGAGAAGTCGTCTCTCTAGGAAAAAGAATGGAGTGGTAGAGGCAATGAACATTCTTGTTCTACCTGTTCTCATCAAGCCCATCAACCATGAACTGAAAGAAACTGTACATAGTTGTGTGGAAAAATAGCATTCCTGAGTTTGAAACAGGATGTCACTTGCATGTTTTGCAGTTAGCTACAGGTCGAGTCCATTGGATTGTTGAACATAAAGCATAAAATATTTGTGCTGCTGGGTCTTACAGCTATTCTTGGAGAGCTTGCTCACTTTGCATACATTTTGGCAGGAGTTTTGTGCTTTGTTTCATATTGCATATTGTTCCAGAGATGTGTAACAGGCCACAATATTAATCCATTGCCCCAGGTCTGCCCAAATTTTTAACTATGTTGCTTTTGTATAATGTCCCCCAGCTTTTTCCCTTCCTCCTATGTAATGATTTTTCATATCTTTATGGTCTGAATAAGACTCTACAGTGCTATTTACTTCTAAATAACAAGTCAAAGATGTTGCGTGCAATTTTGAAAGATGGAATGCTGTAACAGGACTAGGCAAAAGCACTGTATGTGTGGCACAAAATTCTTCTTTCGTATGAAGAAAACCTTTGAATCCACTTTTACACCTGTTGAGTAGACTCTGAAGGAGTAGTCTACTGTGTCAATGTGAGCAAGAGAAACAAATGCAGATCTGTGCCATGTCAAATGGTCTTTCCAAAGCAGAACTCATTAAAATGTCTGCACATGTGATTCTAGTTTCAAAACAACCAAACAATCATTCTCTAAATATAAATATTGCATTGGCAAGATTTTCAGCAGCAGCTATACAGGTAATGTGCTGATAGGAGTACTTTGGATTTTATTGTTTATCTCTGACAGTAGAGAATTCTTACAAGGTGAGAAAATAATTCAGATTGTGAATAGAAAACTATCTTTAAATTGAGTTCATGTACCAGCCCAGAATGGCACATGGTTTCTCAGTAAAGGACACACCTAACTTTCTGGGAAACATTGCTGCAAGGCCATTGACAGCTGCAAAGTAAGGAAAGAAAAAGAACAGAATGGATTTTATTTTCCTGATTTATTTTTGAACATGAAGCTAGAGATGTTATTTTTCATAGCAACTTCTTGATTTCAAGGCAACAGCAACATAGCTTTTGGGTCTTTTTCTCCCCTATATGTTTACCAGTTTCTCTGGAGAGAACTTCTGAAGAACTGTTGTTTATGTGAAGTGCTCTCTTTCTCCGCCTTCTCCTCCACCTCCCCCCAAGTAGAAATGAATGGATATGTTGTTGGTAGAGAACTTACTTGGTTTGTCCTCTTGAGGTCATATTTTGGCAAGTGGGAAGTCTATTTTTTGATTTGATAAACCCCTAGTGGAATATGGTTTGGCTTGTAAAAACTGCTGTATACAGAGCCAATGGTTGTCTTGTCCTTTACAGCCTGGTCTTCTACCTTCTGCCCAGAATGCAGGGGAAACCAACGATCACTGGCTCAGGCAGTGTCATAGTAGGACTACTGAAAATTTATGGAGCTCTAATTAAACCTAAAATGCACTAATTCAAGCCCTATTAATCTTGTGTAATGCTGGTACAGCGAAGTTAACATGAGGGCTGGTGTGGTCTGGGAGAACAAGGCACATGCCTAATACTCTTTGCAGTTTTACAGCTGGGAAGCAATTATGTTGCAATCTAGACTGTCTGGTGATCCCAAAGAAGGTTTATGGAACTTAATTTCAAGTCTATTTTCAGTCAGGGGATGTCGAAATGTTGTATGTAGACAGACCAGCTATTGCAAATTTGAAAAATAAGATATCTTTTTTTGGCTTATATGTGGAGAAATGGTTCAACAGAAGATTTTGCCTATACTGTAGTTACCTGAAGAGAGTAGTCTCTTCCAATCCCTGTATTGATAATAATGATGAAAACCCTGCATTATCAGGGCTAGTGTTTAGCTGGATACATGATATATCTGTTCTGTGTGGCAGAAAATATTATTCTTTCATATGCTCTCTAAAAATATAGGTTAGTCAAATACTAATATGCCATGTAAATTGAAAATGGTAGCTACTTGATCTCAAGATGGAGAAGAGCTTAAATCACTGGTGTGTCATTTTCTCATCTATAATATTGCCATGGTGGAATAGTTTTAGTTGGTAGAGACTTGCTGTAATGGGAATAAAATAAATCATTTACTTATCCTGTGCTGAACTTCTGGGCCTAGGCTGAAGGGCCACCCCTTTGTATCTGTAGTAAAATCCTGCCCGCAGTGCAGTGGCTAGAAACAATTTGCATTATCAGTGGAGACAGGATTTCATGCTTTCTCTTCTGCACTATTCAAATAAATACTTTTCTGAATGTAATTTGTATTGGAGAAGACTTTTTTTTTTTTTTTAAGGGAGAATGGACTGTGTGTTTGGCTTTCATGTAGGCTTTCAGTGCTGGTTCTTCTCCACTCAGAAACAAGTCAGAAAAATAACATAATCACTTTTTCCTTTGTTAGGGGCATGGAAAAAGCTGTCTAAAGAAAGGCAGATGGGCCAGGTAAGAAGAAAATCTTGTAAAGCAGCCTGCAAGCATAAGATATCACTGTTGGAAGGCTGGTAGTGTGGCCCTGATGTGAATCTTGTGTGCAGATTCAGACATATGTTTGTGTGCTATTACCAGCCCTGCAGGATTTAAGAGGGGTTTTTTGAGGGCTAAGAGCTGCATTGTCTTTACAAAATCTCTTCTTTCTCCAAGTTCTGTATATGTTGAAAAGTCTTTTAAAGCCCTGTGTCAGATCTGGTCTTTGTGTGAAGTCTTTATAAATATTTATATAGCCCTACTGAGGAAGAGTCAATCCATTAGAATGCTTTAGGCTAAGATTAGCACTCGTGAAGCCTATTTAACCAGATACGAGTTTACTTTATTTAATAACATTAAAGAGATAGTAAAAGAAAGCTTCTTTATCAGATAGTGGTAAGATCCATGAAACAGGTTTATTAATGTCTAACTATCAAATTATACTTGCCTCAGAATTCATGGAAGTAGCAGAGTAATTGCCTATTTGATTTGAGGCAGATTACCATGTTTGTTAATGTCGAAGCTGCTTCCCATGTGTGCAGGCCCTTGATGAGGTCATCAACAGCCAGCCCTGCTTTCTTGACTCCTGTACCTAATGGAGCAACGCTGGCCTGAGATTGTATGGCAGCTAATGCTGATTTTTTTTCTTTTTCTTTTTCCTTCTCAAATACATACTATTCCTGATTTTATGGCGTTCATGCAGAAGTATCTTGTGATTCATAGTTGACTCATGCAGATATCTATAAAGCAATGAATATTTGCCACAGACAACTTGCACACAGTAGAAGGGGAGTGAACCAGCATCAAGGTAGTGATTTGGGGAAATGTTGGTCTGCTACTGGTCCAACACTGCTAGCAGGCTGAAGGTTCCTTGTATTACTGTTAGCTTTTAGTATAAAGCAAAAACAAAAGTGTATTTTTGCACAGTACAGACCTCCAGCAACACTGGAGACAAATGTCCCAGGCAGAAGCATAACTTTAAGGTTATTCTTGCAGACCTATGTAAAGGGTAAGTATACTTTGGGTTCAGTCACATATGCCACAGGAGGGACATCAGCCATCGCATGTGTGGATGTCTATTTATAGTAACCATCCAACCACAGACCTCTGCAACAAGCATTTTCTTTAATGTTATATATATTTATTATCCCTGAATCTCTGGTATGTTTTCAGAATCTTACAGTATTCACTTGGCAGTAATATAAATGAGAGGGTTGTAGCTCCTTAAACCATCATATTGGCATATTTTAAGTGTATCCTTGAGTTGAGGATTATACAATCCAGAAAACAGGTCTTGCTATTCCTTTGTTCCCCCCCACCCCGAACATGTTGGTCCCAAATTCCTTCTATGTCACTCAGAGAAAGAGGCTTTGAGAGACAATTGTTGCAATGTGAATCAATCTTTATTCCTTCTAATTACTCTCTCTGAAATAAGAATTGATGAATGCAGTTCCTCAGTTCAGAGCCACGCCCACCACACACACTTTTTTCTTTTCTTTGGAACAAAGATATTCAGATCTCCCTTTCTATCTTTCTCTACCTGTCCTTGCTTCCCAAAGTAGGGCAGATTGACTCTCATATAAATGGTAGGATTTGGAATGATCTTAAAGATGATGTCAGAAGGGCACAATCAAAGTACTTTTCTAGAGTGGGAAAATACAATAATACTGAAACATTTCTTTTCTTTGCAATCACAACAGTTCGGGTTACTTTGCCTTCTGCTGTGCCTCCCCTTTGCCACCCCCCAAGAAGAAATGTAGGCTGTATTAGAAAAGCTTATATTTTCAAGAATAACTTTTTCCCTGTTTAATGTGCTTGTTGCAGCCCTAAGAATATAAATGTCGTAGACCGTTTTAATTTCATACATTTGACTTTTTTAATGAACCTCCTGCACACAATTCAGGAACCACTAACTACAAGTTTTATAATTATCTCCTCTCTTAGTTCTTTTTGAGTTTTCTTCTGTTAACTGGGCTTTTTTTCTCTTTTTCATTCGTATTTGATTCTGTAACTAAGGTCATTACAGGAAGTATGTCTCAAAGTAGCAAGTGTAGGAGTTTAACTTTTGATTTTTTTACCTTAATTTCATTTTCTGAACATTTCTAAAGTTAGTTTGGTACAATCATACCTCCAGGTTCTTCCAGATGAAAAAAGTTATTTTTATTTCTCTAATTCTCTCTCTTCTTTAACTGACTCTAAAATATAGTAATTTAGTTTGTAAAGGGAGATCTGCTGTTTTTTGTCACCTTAGATCTGCACTTTGGTAGGTAATGAGTAGACTAAACTAGAACAGCAGCAGCTGCTCTTCAGAAGTGAAAAGAGGCTGTAGCTGTGGAGAGGAGGTGACTGGCAAAATCTGAACAGTAAGCCCACTATCCCTTTTTGTTTAAAATAACATGCCTATAAATTGCTTTGAGCAGCAATGATAGAAAAAAGTTGTAAAAAACCCAAGAAAAACATAGAAAAGACAAGACTGAGTGTTAACTGGATGGGAGGAAGCGAGAAGTGTAAAGCAGTTTATATTTATTTATTTTGTAGGATCAGAAAAGTACATCATCTTGACTGAAGTTAAGAAAATTTTAGATAATGCAAATGTTTCCATTACAGAGAAGTTGCACAGAAGGAAAGCCCTCTCTGAAACCTTCTTAGCACAATTCAATTAAAGAAGCGTTATGTTTCCTGACCACTTCAACAGCTGAAATACACCAAGTTAACACACATTAATAGAAGTCAGGGACTTTTGTTAATTGTAATTCAATAGATACCAGTTTAGTTAACAAATTCTATCTTTTGAAGAGCTGTGTCCACAGGTCCAGGTAGATGGTGATCATAACTGCTTATGCCTGTTTTAAAGTACTTCTGGGTGAATTTAATCCTATCTAGTATTGAAACCTCTTTAAGTTCTATTTAAAATATAGCATTTCTGCGTAAGCCTCATTCATCAAAAGTGAACATATTTTTAATAGAAACTCCATGAGTGTTGTGTTTTGTCACTGCATTTGTCTGCCTAATATTAAGAAAGATTGCCAAAACCCTTTAAGTTTTACATATCATCTCAAAGATAACAAGAGGTCACACAGCAAGCCCTGTGTCCGCAGGTTAGTTGCATTTGAAGAGCTGAGTCATGTTTTTCATATAAATCATATGGAATGGCCCATTATGAACACCTTGTAAAACTCAAAAGGCTTTATGATTGTTAATAGCTTCTGCAATAGTGATTTACTGGCTAATTTGAGACAAAATATGTTGCAGTGTGGGCTAAGAGAATGTGTTATCCTATCTGCATAAATAATAGTATGTTATTGGTTGTGCACTTCAGAAGCAAGTGGAATATCTATTACCTTATATCTTCCAAGTAGATTTGACATTTCAACTTTTACTTATGACTTAAATCAACCTGGTTAGTGACAAACTGTAAAGTTGAATCATGCATTAATTTTTTTTCCCTGCATGTTATCCATCACTGTACTAACCTGTGAACTAAATGTAAGTTGTAACAATCGTAATCACTCTGTAACTGCAATTTATTCAATTGAAGACCATCTTATTAGTATAAAAATAGTTTGAAGCGACATTTGTGTAATGACTGTGATAAAACTTTGATGTATCCTAAATGTGTGCAATGTAAGACATTTATAATGGCCCCAAGTGTAATATTAACATAGCCTTTTAATGCACGTAAAAAGAGATCAGTTAGTTTTGATTATATTACCCAATATAGGTTAGATTCTCTTTTGGAGTTAAAGCATTGCTTGCTGGTTCTAAATGTCAAAATTAGTGGAATTTCAAGACAGTTAAATGAATTCACATCTTTTCAGATGTGCTGGACAGGTAGCATTGCAAAGAGGATTTAGATATTCAGTTCACGCACATGATGGCCAATGTCACTTTATCCCTGCTCTGTATACATGGGCTCTGCTAGGGTACTGTGTCCTATATTGAAAAAAACCTCAAGAGTTGTAACTGCCATGTCAGCTCAATTCTCAGCTTCTCTGTTCGAAATGTTAAAAGCATAATGTTCAAGCAGTGAACAGATATGAATACTGTCAATAACATCGACATTGGTCTCTGGAGAGTGTTGTAATGGGATCTTGCCCACTACAGATCTGGTGATAGATTCCAAGTGATAGATCAAGAGGTAAAATATCCCATCATCTTGTGTGGATTCTTGAATATAATGGGATTTTCTGCCTTTTTTTTTTTTAATTTATTATTTTAAAATATTTACATTATGCCCTTGTAAATACAAGCAGGAATTGAAATTCTCAGAACAGCTGAAGTGAGCAATAATGATTGGCTTTTGTAGAAAACTTCTCCAAAAGATACAAAGTGATGGGAAAGAATATTATCAAACACTTCCAGTTCAAAGATTGTCTCACAAATTGTGTGCCTCTATATCTGCTGAAGATTTTGCAAAACTCCGCAGAATCTCTTCTTAAGATTCAAAGTTTCTTTATAATCTTCCGATTTTAAGAATCAAAGCCCCTCCTGCCCTTCACTAAAAGCAAAGAGATGCCTTAATGTAAACTTACATTACTAACACATGATTTTTCACTTGGAATGACATTATTACATTAATGTTTCTTTTTAATCCTTCAAGTGTGTCACTTTTCCTAAACATTTCTTCAGTGACCTTCTTATCTCCCACAAATTCACCTTTTGTTGGAGAATTTCCCTCATTTTTCTTTTTTTCCTACCTATGATTAAGTTTCGCTAAAGTAGCCAAGCACAAAATTCCTTGTATTTCCAGGAAATCCATCTGTATTTGATAAGCCAGTAATTGCAGGTTATTTTTACTTCTGTGTAAGGTGCTGAAATAATTAATCATATTAACTGTTTAAAGTATTGTTGTTAGATTTTGGATTCTGTATCCTTTAGATAAATGAACTTGCCTTTAGAGTGGTTGCATAACAATTTCGCTGAATAAGTATGACTTTGTGGTAGTCTGGAAGATAGTTGTGTTGAGGGGGGAAAAAAGGGACAAAAAATTTCTACTGAAAATAGGGGTTATTTAAGTGTATAGTGTGTCAAGATATCCCCAAAAGCCTGTTTGCTGTAAATACTGAAGATTTCAAGAAATCACCTAATTGTCACATGGCTTTGTTGTAAGAGTATATTTCTCAGTGATTTTTCTCTCATAGTAAAATTCATAGTAGAACAGCTGCACCAGTTGTTCAAACCATTGTACAACTGAATCCCTTCAGAGTTGATAGTGGTTATGGATGAGGTTTGCTCACTGTCAAAAGAAACTAGCATTTTGGCATTATACAAGACACATTTTTATTTGTATTCACATTTTAGGCATAAAATTCTTCAGTTTACTTACATTTCATGAGAAATATTTTAAACATTAATTTCATTTAACAATATTAAAAATATTAAAACTATGTGACAGACTGCTGAATAATAGTTTAAGTACTTCCATGCTTTGTTTGCTGTGCAAACCTCATAGTTTCTTTGTGAAGTAGGTAAGATATCTGGAGATAATACTCCTGAGGTTAAGAGCTATTGTTCATCAGAAGACTCATTCTAGGATGGTTATAGTAGAAAATAATTTCCCATAAACCTTGCTGTAAATCACTTGAGTAAAACCCACTATGCTTATTATAGGCAATCTGTCTTATCTGGTGATGGTCTTAGTAAGCTGTGATGGGTCACTGGCAACATGTGGAGGTTCGATGGGAGTCAACTTCCAGAGTTAAGATTCTGCTTTCATATTCCCGGATATGTGAGCAGTCTGAATTCCATCTCAGGAGAGAAATAATTAAATTTACTTTCCCAATTAAGATCAGACTGCAGAGCAGCAACTGGCTTCAGAAAAAGCCTACTATTATTCAAGCTAGAAATTATTCTCAGTGGCCAGGTCTTGGCAGATAGTTGGACATCACTATTTTTGAAGGGACCTGCTGCCCCCACCTAGTACAGAATGGAAAGTTTCATACCTAATTTAATAAACTCGTAGTTAGGCTTGTCAAGATTTCAGTTATGTCCCTAGTTCAAAAGCTTTATATGTACCAATAAGAAATAATTTTGAGCTGAAGCATCTTCCCCCTGCTCCCTGACCCGAATCTCTGCCCAAGACATTACTGAAAAATAAATGCAAAACCTGAATGATTTATTTGTACAGAGACAACTGTAGAGAAAACTCGTGTGATTTTAGGATTTCTGGAAGAATTAGCTGTTATAAATCACAAAAACATGTACATATGAAGAAAGTAGCTCAAAAATAATGCAAAATCTGAGATAAAACATGCATTTACAGATACATATTACTTAAAAATGCAAACTAAGGAATATAATAAAAAAAGATGCTATTGTTGAGACAGAAAACCATTAACATTATACTGTTTCTCAAAGTTTATAGAAAAATACAAAGTAAAAGGTAATTTTTACCAAGAAAGATACAGAAGTTCCATTAAAATGTTTTTTTATCAGAATATTTGTATGAACTTCCCACCTTATCACAGAAAAAAAAAAAGTCATTCTGTAGGTAAGAAATAACCACTGCATGCCTCCCCAGACTTTCATCAGCTAAATGAGGTAGCTACCTAACAGTTAAGGACAGAGGAAAAGGAGTATGAAACATGATAAATTATAAGTCTTTGAATATGAAAAGCCAAATTGTTAAGTGTACCTTTTTAACAACAAATAGAATGCTAATGTATGCTTTGTATTAACTTTATGCTAAGCAAAATTGCAATGTGTAACAGGAGATAACATCTACAGGCTGATTAGGATTTTTTTTCCCTTTCTCAGGCATCTTTTGAATGCAGTAAACAAAAACAGAACTTCATAATTTCAGCAATGAAGCCCAGTTTGATATATGCTACAGAAAAAACAGTAATCTAAGACTAGTTCAACTCCTGTTACTTTTTTTTTTTCTTCTTTTATCTTGGGTATCTCTGTCCACATAGTGTTCAGAGGAAGCTGAATTGCATTCCCAGTTTAGTTTCTTGGTAGATCAGCTTCCAATGAATTATTTTTGTGGATGTCTCTTTGTGTGCTTTTAAAATTTTTATTCGGACAAGGTAGATTGTAACTTGCTATATAGTAGCAAGGCCTACATCTAATGCACCATTAAATAATCTTGTTCTAATTAGTTCAACAAACCTGAATGCTATCAATGCCACTGAATCATATAGTTTTCCACGTAGCAGTAGTTTTGACTTCTAAATGCAAGTCTGTTTCTTTGGGTCTGTACTTCACAAAGTACAAATACCTTTGAGTGTTGATGCCTTACAGGTTGAAATGTGGACTACAAACAGTAATGAATATTTCTGTCTTGAAACAGCAGCCACATTCCTGTGACAATGCACAGTATTCTTTTAAGCTTCTTCCTCCCATTTCAGTGAGTCAGAGTGTTGTGTTATTGTTGAAATGCCTACAATCGTCTTTAGAGATTCCCAAGTCAGAACAGCCTAAAACTTTCTCAGGACATGGCTGACAAGTCCTATGATTTATGAAGTGAGCAGCATGGGAAGGAAAGAAATTCCTAACAGCAAATTCTCCCTTTGACCATTTACCTTAACAGATACAATTTTTATGGTAGTTACTTTATTTCTTAAATCTCTGAAGCTGGTTAGAGATTTAAAACTTCAAGAAAAAAAATACTTTCTCTCTCTCTCTCTCCCTATATATATATATTCCCAGTTCAAAAAATAACCTCCTCTCACTAAAAAGGTAAGGCAAGTAGTACTGAGTGGTTGGTTTTCAAGTGGAAGCCTCAACTTCTATGGGAAATCTGCTCAATTTTTCTGTACATTTGGGACTATGTTGTTATTTCTCGAAAGCTTAGTAATGTTTATATTATGCACAGATGCAGGAACTGTTAAGAATTCATTTTATGTTGCTACTGTTCAACTCTTATGCATCAATATTGGTGGGAAATGTGGAATGGTTACTGAGAATTTCTACATTTGTGAATACATGACAAGACGCCTGGAATCTACATAGCTATTCAGATCTGTTATTTATGTTCTGAAGATGCATGCCACCTTCATGGTGCTCAAGATATTAATCTCAAGAGTCAGCTTTCATTTTGTAAGGTAAAATCACGATACCTCTAGTTGCTATATCTGTAACAGGGACAATTTTGGCTGTGCCTATACTGTAGTTTTGATTTGGGCATAATTTGGTCTTCGATTTTTAAGCTTTGACCATGTGAGTTTACCCTCTAAGTTGTTCCTGGGAGGTGGGTCCTGCTGACTGGGATTCTGCCATAAACATTGCCTCTGAGCAATGCCTGTTTACATGCCCCTGTTGCTCCCTACTGTTCTGGCTAAGCTTATCTGATTGCAGGCATGAGTTTTCATAAGATGGGAGGAGAATCATCTGAGACTCATGCTAGCACTTGAGTGTCTTATGTTTAAATGCCCTTGGAGCAGAGGGTGAAGATGTGTGTGCTAGTCATAGCTGAGAAGCAGTCATTTTCGCTCCCCGGCAGAAAATGGTTCCTCTCCGCACCCATGCCTCCTCCGCTATGCTTTGTTCTAAACTAAGCTGGTTTAAAGACACTGGCAGAGCAGAATGGTCATTCCACTGACTTTATTGGGGAAGCACGAATTAGTGGCACTATTTCCTACCTGAGTTCAGAGCCCATTTGCATAAGCACAGTGACCTTCTTCCTAGGAAGGGGCACATGTTGATCTCGATTCCAAGTTGGTCCTGTTTGTTCCAGCTTCCCATAGATGTAGCAAAGAACGAGTATGTGTACAGTCAAGCTCTGATGAGAAGCAGCAGCTAGAGCTTTCTAAACCTCCACAGTTATGACCTGCCATTTTGCATATCAAAACTCAGTATAGCACCATAGCCCTCAGATTCGCACAGCTTAAAGGGGCTTAAGCGGGGGAATACATCCTGGACTTTAACAGTATAGAAGCATGCAAACCGTGGCACAGTCTGTGCTCAGGATGAGGGCAAGTATACAATACAGAAAAATAGCTTGCATGTTCCCCCAGGAAAAGACTAGGGAATTATTTCTTCTGCTTCTTTTAACCTAAGCCAACTCACTGAGACTGAAAGAATATAGCCACTTTGTAAAGCTATAGCAACTTTACCTATACTAGGTAAAGCTAGTATAAGACAATTCTTAGAAAGGCATAGCACTGTAAAAAAAACTGTCTGTAAAATGAAGACCTCAAAGAGATATAATCAAAATTAACTCAGAGTAAGGATAGGTAGACGGTTGCATCTGACTTGGTCACATTTTTACAGAAAAATATTTAGGACCCGTGAAGTGTATCTAATAAAGAGACCAAAATTATAACATTGAAGCAGCAAAAATGGTTCCTCTTGCACTTTTTTCCTCTTGCTCCTTCCAGACTCTTGGCACATATTTAGGTGTTATCTAAAAAGCAATTAGATTACTTGTCTTAATGAATTCATCTTTGGTGTTTTTTTTTACGTGAGCTTTACGCCACATTTCTAGTGCGTTCCATTCATTTTTTAGGAAGGTGTGTTTAGTATAATGTGTATTTATTTTGCATGTTTCCTCTGTTGGACTTCAGCCATATAAAATAAATGCCATGTTTATTATCCCCTTTGACTGCAATATTTCAAGGACTTTCCCTCTTGGCCCTTCTCTTGGAGGCTCCTTTCCAAGGGTTCTTTATGTCCAGGCCTGTTAGACTTTACAAACTGGGATGAAAAGATGTGTGTTTGACTTGCCTCCCTTGAATGCATGTTCACGTGTTTCTGAACTAATAATGTGGAATTTGGAACTGTTTTGATAAAAATTTAAAAATTCTTAGAAGGTTTGGTGCAAAATGGGCAGTGGAGTAAAGCTTTTTGGAAAGTAAATTTGCCACAAAAATATACATGTACATATAAAGTATTTCTGTGTTGTTGGAATCAATATGCATTATCAGATACTTGTATGACTGACAAGTTCTGAAATTAAACTGTTTTAAATGTACACTTTAAAACAGTTATTTTATAATCATATCATTTTCAGGAAATTGTAATTTTTTTGTTGTCTGTTCACGTGCTTTACAAGGCTGGTGGGTTTTTAATTGACACCTCATCCAGAGGACCTCGAGGCTTCCTTTATGCTGGAACAGCAACTCAGATGGTACTAAGAACCAAAGAAGCTATAGCCACACAAAAATTAACTTCTGAGGAGGGGTGTGAGCTGAGCTACAGAGCTTCTTATGTTGGTGTAACTCCAAGAATAGTATGCTGATACAGTGTTCTCTTAGCCTACATTTGGGATTCACATTTTAGGACACTTAGGTTGCATTTATTATTTCAGCTGCTTGTAAACTGGACTTAAGCATCCTCAAACCGCATTCATAGTTTCAGAAGAGAGGGGATGTGACTGTTTCTTGGAATGAGATTACTTTTCCTACACACTGTTTTAAGGGGCTAATATTAAGTATTCGCTTTACGAGTAACTGCTCTTTCTTATCCTAGGGCTTCGTGGTTTTACTATAAATTTTACTAAAATAAAAATAATAGCCACTTTTCTGAAATTTGATGTTCTGTCTGTAAATGTGAATCAGCTACATCTGAATTTACTTTTCACTAATACTGAAGGATAGTGATGTGGAATGCAACTACAAAATCGGGTACAAATAAGGGAAAGGATCATTTTTATTAAATAGAAACATTAAAGTGATAAGAGTACGAATTGTAACAAAGCCACAGTTGAATAAGCTTTTGGAGAAATCTGGAGGAATTAAAAAAAAGGAAAGAAATGACTGAAGTTCCCCCCCAAATTCCCAATTCTTTCTGTTCTCCCTCAAAAGCCAGGTAGGTCTCAAAACCACATTTGACTAAGATTCATATCCAGTTTCGGCACGTCAGAATCTACAGGGCAGTTGATATACTGTTGGAAGCATAGGTGAGTTTAGACTTTTAAATCAGTCTGGAACATACTTTCTCTCAGCTCATACTGTGTACTGAATAGAGAAGTGCAAAGCTGAGCAACTGTGAAATACTGGTCTTGCCTCTAATGCAGCAGGGATTGCCTTTCATTATGATGGTTAGGCCTGGATTTATAGCACTGTTGAGGCAGAGTTTAAGAGGTATCTTGATAGGCTTAGAAATCCAGCCCTGGTTTCTCAATACCCATTCCAAGTCAGTGGGAGCTGTGTTTCTATCTGCCTGAAGAGTTACTAGAAATCTTGGCTGGCATGTGTCTCAATATCTGTACAGATGTAGATCTTAGTAAATCAGAACATTCTCCTACCAGTGGAGGGGTAATTGTGATTAATGTTAACCTCTACTAAGGTTGCAAGTGGGGCAAATGGTTTGAGAAAAGCTATGTGATGGTGGAAAATGACTAATTTTAGTGGGAGTGGCTTCATGGCAGTGGGTAAAGAAATGATGGATAGTTCTTAAAGAAAAAATTGTTCTTCTGTCTTACATTGTTCTTCCAGATGCTCCAAAGGTTCATTTCTTTCCACATTTATCCCCAAAAGTGTGGACTGTGCAATCCTTTAAGAACCCAAGATTTTAGGAGCAATGTTAAATTTTACTTGGTATCTTGAGTCTAAAATTGTCCAAACACTAGGCATTGTTGGTTCCCAGCAAAATCAGTGAAACCTGGGAATGCTTGGCAGGTGATGTGTTGAAACCCCATAAAAGTATGGCATAGATTGGCTTCATATTTACTGGACAGATGTGGTCTTTTAGAATAAAAAAAAATACAAACCCGGTGTATTTGACAGTACAGATACAATTGCAGTGTGCCATAATAAGTGTACCAACTTATAGGAGACAGTATGGATTTATTAAGGTTTATTTTACAATCAATCTCTGATTCTTTAGGATGATGAAATCCTAATTTAAATTCCATTTATCAAACCTACTAAAATAAACTTAACAGAGAAATAGGAGCATTAAGGAATTGCTTTCCCTAATCTTAATTTGGAGATCGCTATTTTCTTGACAAAGTGCTGCACCTGGCAAGAAAGTCAAATCAGTGTTTGATATATGTAGCCTGTTTGAAGGTATTAATGAACAATTTGAAATTACAGTCATTATTTACTTTATTGGAAACCTCTTAGAGAATATGATTTATGCCAGCGACAAGCTTTTTGGTGCAGTATAAGAATCTAGAACTGCAGGCTAGAAACCAGAGAGCTTAGACTACAGAAAGTTCATTTGAAAGTCATGTTTCCAATATAAATTATATGCAGTTGTGCAAACATGTCAAAGTTTGGTAAATTGGATTTGTTTAATGTAAACAATCTTTGACCAAAATAATAACATAGCTTCAGAAAAAGACATTATGCTCCCACTTTCAGAAAGTTTGTATAACTCAATGCAAGAAAGAGCTCAGCTGTAATTCTATGGAGAATTACGATTTATTAGATCCAAACTCCATAAAGCAAGCTCATAAACATGGTTTAATTTCTTTTATTGGTGTATGTTCTAGAGACAGTATTAAGACACAAAGACATAGATACATTCTTTTTCATTGGTTGAAATTGCTTGGACGTCAGGGTTATAATAGGTGCTGTTAGAACTAACTGCTTAAACAAAGAATTAATTTGTGCAGGTATTGGCTAAAAGGATGGAAAGTAATTTAATAATAGCCATGTCTTCCAGAGGCAGCAAAAAGCAGTGTATGTAATTTTACTTTTAAAAAGGCATATCTTCAATGTGAAGAGGCACCTACAGTTGTAGCATCAATAAATATTATTTTTGGATGAGTCAATATTATTGCCACTCTCCAGGTTTGTGTGTGCGCTATGAGCTGTATAAACATGGAACAGAAGTGGCAATTTCTCTCCCAATGAATTTAACATTGAATATGTTGACCATGGGAGAATGAAATTTGCATGTAGGCCTAGAACTAATCCAATTTATATTTTTTTTAAAACATGTATAAATTTGTGAACAAGATTGCTGACAATTACAGGGTTTTGGGTCGAATCCCATGAAGCATTGAGTATTATGGCCCTAATCCAGGACATTACCGTGGCATATTGTAAATAGTTCAGTTGATGTCTTCAAAAACTTTATCCTAAATTCCTAGTTGTCTGAATGAAGGCTTTTCAAGATAGAAACTGAGGTGAATTAGTGAAATTTTGATTCTTGTGGAATTGAGGAAGAATTCTTCATCTCAACCTGGTTCAAAAGAGTAGAGTCCAAAAACATGGGGCAATGAACAGTGGGTTCTTTCCAAAGAAGTCTGTGCAGTGTCACAGTTTGCCAAGAGGCTGCCAAGGGGATTAAAGGTCAGTACATACCAAAGTAATGAGTCTAATCTCATCCCTGGAAGAAAATAGGCTTTCCAGCTAGAACTGGAAAGTTTAATTACATTTTGAATTATGCAGATTCAGGAGATATATTTTCCCATGAACTAGAGAGGCTGGGAAGGGGCTGCAAAGTGAAAACCGGATGAAGTTTGTTGCTACTGGTTTGAGGAGGAAAGGAGAGCTCTACCAGTCAGAAGATGTCTGAGGCATCTGTACTGTCTTATACTAATAGGATCTGAAATGTCTGCGCTGAATCTATCAGGATTTTTCAAAGCAGAAAAGGGAACATAAATTCACACTGACCTTACCCTCCCCCAAAGTAAAGTTAAAACTCACCATCGCAGTCCCATTATTAGTTAATGAGTCATTCATCTGCAAACCTGTGCTTAACTGTGACATGGGGCCTACCTTTTACTTTCCCTTTAAAAGGGGAGCAAATGTATATGGCTGTTCCAGTTTATCAGCAGCTGAAATGGCTAACTAGTATGTATCGAAGCATGCAAAACTGTATGGGCTCAAAGTCAGTCTTCGTGTCCTCATTTATAGGTCAAATCCCATGCAACTTTACTTGTTTTGCAGTTCCAGCTACCACTTGTGTGTAGATTCTCTGGAGAGAGCTTTGGTTTAAAAGGAAGAGAAAATGCTGCTCTGTTGTTGACACTGGGTAGCCGTCAGGGACATTTTGCCTTCCATGGAGGTCATAAGTTGTCACTGAATCGCATTGTTGGCAAGGAAGGGTCTGGTTTTCATGGCATTGCTATTTGTTTTGATTTGGTCTCCTCCTGGGTGCACAGATTATAGGCCAGCAAACCTCGCTTTCACTGACTAGTGTGGGAAGTTCCAGTCTCTCATAAACCTTAAATAAGTCTTAACTCCAGAATGCTGCCTTTTGGAGATTAAATTTCTCAATGTTTCGCTGTGTTTTAGCCCAAGAGTGCTGTTGACAGAAAGCAGTGTTTTTATTCCCCGATTGCTGTCTCTCTTTATAATTTTTTTGGTGTTGCATTTTTCTGCATTAGTGGAGGTATCTGTGTTTGAAAAAGGATTACATTAGTCAAAACTTAAGACAGATGATTTGCCCCCTTTCCTTACTAACTGACAGGAGCCTAAGCCACACATAATCTTTTGCAAAATACAGCCTTTTTGCAGCATATTGGAAATATCAGAACCAGAAGATTTAACCTCTTAATACATCTAATTGAAAAGCTGTTGATTTTTGACAGTGCCAGCCAGTAGTGGTGTAAGCTGCCTGAGACTTGCTGACATTGATTTTTTTTTTTTTTAACTAAACAGATAATTTTCCCCTATATTTCCCTTATTTAGGATAATTTATAGTCTTTACTGTAGTGAAGGCAAAAATGAGCCTTCCTTAAAGAGTTGCCTTGAAGGCAAAAGAGAAATCATTGCTTTAAACCTGAATTTTGAACACTGTAATTTTGGAGAAGCAAACTTAAGCAGATCACCAATGTTCTATTGAGAATTTCCTGTAACATAGATGTATCAAAGGCATAGCATGTCTGTGTGGCTTTCAAGTACTCAAAGAGAGTTTTTCAAATATTTTTCAAATACTCTGAAGGAAGAGTTATCAAATCGGAGCACATTTCAGTCAGATGTAAAACTGTTTTGAGTACAAAGTACTAGAGCTGCCTTTCAGTGCAGATGCTTGTGGTACATTTTGTTTTTCTTCAGGAATAGCTTCCAGAATTTTCACAATCCTCTGTCTTGTGTTCCTCTGTCCCAACATGAATCTGTAATGCAAAACTGGTACAGACTTTCTGGAGAGCTACCTCCTAAGACCTTCATTGATAAAGCATTGAAGTAGGGTGCATTCTGCACTCCAATCAGAAGAATTTTTGTCCTGCAGTAGTTCACAAGTTCACAGGTAAAGTTAAAAGTTACTTGCTGCTTCTCTTGCAAAGAAAGCTGTCTTTGCCTGCCATGGAAACCTTTCCCAAGATTTCCTAGTTGTCAAGGATGGGTTCAGAGTTCATAGAGCTTTTTATTGTGCCCTTTTTGAGGGATAGAGGCTGATTTGCAGCACTATTTAAAGCAAAGATGCCAAATGAAAGTTCCTCGTTTTAAGTTTGTGCTTACACAAAGCTTCTTTGTGGTTTTTTAGGCCTGTCAGACTTGTCAGGCGTGGTAAGAAAAAGTATATTGTTTCCAGCACTTGGATTCCTTTCCTTCTGACATCTGCCACTCTGTAAAGATGATAAATTCCTGCCTCATTAGCCAGGGGTGTGGGATTACAGGCTGACAACACATTAATCACCAGCTTCTGTGGCAGGCTGACTAGCAATAGGCATTGTTAACAAAACTTTTCTAATATGTCACTCTTCTCTATGACAGCCTGTAATCAATCATCTTGATTGACAGTGCTGATAGATTACACTATTTATACTTTGTGTAATGAAAGATAGCGTTTCCACCTACTGTCATTTCTAGGCTAGCAATGGAGGATCACTGAAAAGAAACAAACACAACAAAAAACCCCAGGCCTCAGCTCGGCATTGTGAAGTTAAGTCAGACAGCGTTGTAGGTCTTTTGTGGTAGCTTTCAGATGAGGTGTATTGTTGGGGAACCTGGTAAGCACATGCCTTTAAGTAACTCTTGAACTGAGTGTTTCTTTGCTGTCTTTGTTGCAATAAGCTGTCAGGTCAAGTTCAGGCAGGTAGGAGACCGTGTTAATCATATGGTGGCTATAGCTTCATTTTTCCATCCTGTCTGTCTTCTCCCACTGACATCCCCCCTAACCCCAGCCAAGATGAGACATGATTTAGATGTTGATGAAGTATGTGTGTTTCATGATTTAGAAGGCAAAATTATACGTGTTTCCCGTAATTGTGCGGTGCAGGGAAAGTAAACATAGGGAGGAAGTGCAAAGCCAACTTGCCAAGACACAGCAGAATCTATGTTGGAGCTTGTTTGCCTTTTGAAACGTAGAAAAATAGAAACAAGATCAGGATTAAAGTGCATAAGCAAATTAATTTGGTGTTTTGGCTTTGATATAGCTGTTTCTTGTTCTAGAATCACATGATTATTACCTTTAATTATTCTTTACCTCCTGAAGTTATTTCATTCGGCTGTAGTGGAAGATTTAACATTGACTATGATAGGAGGCCAAAAGTTTCTTGTAGCAAATGTCTGTTAGAATGGATTTTTTTTTTTTTATAGCTGGCTCCTTTAATTTCATGTTGATTAAGTACAAATAAATGTTGCCTTAATGTTGTTACAGTGGCTCAGTTATCTTTATACGTCTTCATTTTTTTGTATATGCATCCTGAGAATTTTCATAATATACTTTATGAGTAAATTTATTTCTTTATCTCTCTATCTGCCCCTATAAGCATATGTGTATTTTTTTCTCATTGGAAAGGTTCATGTGCTCAATCACAATAAGAAACTTAAAATCAACCTTTGGATTTTAGGAAATAGGAGTTGGAGCTTAAATTATAGTACTTGGGAGTTGAGCTAAATTTAGGCAGTTGGACAGGAATAGGGGTGGAGAAGATCGTCTAAACTTTAATCTCCCTGAGAAGAGTTTCATTGTGAGGCCACAATGATTAATGAGAAACCTGACCATCTGATTAAGCCCCTCTGTGTCACAGGACATGATTAGTAGGTGACAGAGACTGTAACAGTATCCAGCCAAGCCTTGTTTCTTTCACAGCTCAGACTGTTATATGATTAATGTCCCCAAGGGCTATCTCCAGGTCAGGCAGGGAGAACCTGTCAGAACAGGTGGAAGTGACAAATTCTGCAGAAACTCCTTTTGCAAGAGAGGCAGCACGCAAGAATGGATGAATGGGGAGGATTCCAGATGGGCTGGTTGACCTTTCTGTACTCTGAACAGACACCGAGAGCATCATGGGAATGAAACATAGTAAGTATCAAAAAACTGCAGATGTTCCATAGTTATTGAAGAATTATAGCATTGCCAAGTTGGGTTGGTAAAATGCACAACACATCATATTATGGCCACTGGTTTACGCTTTCTGATATGCTACAGGAGACTGTAGATCTAGCGTGTGTGTGTATAGACTAGATAAAATACCACACACTGTGTTTTATGGCAAGAGGGGAAGATTCTTTGCTTCAGTACAGATAAGACTTGATATAGTTGATGCTTTAGTGCAGCGTTTTCCTGTGCTAGTATATATAATCTATCTCATTCTCATCAATACTGCTCCATTTAGGGCAAGACAATCTTGGAAGTTAAAATAGTTTATAAAAATCCTCATTCCTTTTTATTAGGTGGTGGTGATCTAGTAAGGTATTTTATATCTTCCAGAGTACTTTCACCTCTTAGGTCGTAGGTTCAAATCCCCGGCTTAAGTATCCTGACATGCTCTATCTTGCAATATCACACAACACAGAATTAGCAAGGGGCTTGCTAAAGTATCACCTTTCAGATAAATAGACCTTTTCATTTTATCATAGGAATGGTATAAAGTATCTTTGTAGTACTACAGAGGCAAAGAAGGGAATGTTAGCACTGGGGGCCTTATGGAATTCTCTTTGCACATGGTTAATATTCAAAACAAAAGCAAAAGTGAAACCAGAAAACCCCTCCCCAAATGCACAAGTTTTTTCTGTGCAAATTTCATTGCTGTTATACCATTGTTATTAGTGTTTGGTACTATTTTTAGCCATTTATAATCTTGCTTTCTTTGGCTTCTGTTTTAGCATATGCAGAATATCTTCCTCAGTTTAACTGTAATAGGTCAATTTACTTTTACATAACGAATATGTTTTTTCTCAGCCTTGCATACCTTGGAGAAGAACGGTTTCTTTCCATTTTACAGGTGAAAATGTGGAGTATAGAAATCTGACATAGTACGGTCAAGCCAGCACAAGTTAAATTATTGTGCTCCAACATTAGGCTTTTGCATTTAATTGAACTTCTTTAGAGTCTGTATTTTCACCACTTTAAGGGGAGCCATTCTGAACAAAGGCTCTCATTTCGGTGGTTCTAAGACTTACTTTTTGTTCTTTGCCACTGTTTAAGCTGTCAGAGCCAGCTTTGGGTATGGTAAATGCCATGCTCCCTTGAGCAAATCGGCTGCCATATGCTATAATTTACACTTTCTGCATCTTTATTGGCTAGGCAAAAGGTCATTTTTCAGAGTGGTTTTCCCAATATAGAATTAATAGAGGAAACAGACACACTTCAGTGGACCAGTGACTGGAGATGGCAAAGCTCCTCTAAGTCCATAGTCACAGAGTGTCAAATAGAGAGAATATAGGAAAGAATAAGCTCTAAAAGCTACAGAGGGAGTGAACCAAAATCCCTCACTTGAACACTCCAGACTTTGAAGTCCAAGTTTGTTCGATTTTTATTTTCTATTTTTGTTAAAAAATCCACAAAAGCACAAATCTCTGGCAGCATAAAGATTTTAATAGCAATTTCAAGTACTATCTCTTACTGTGTTCCCACAAAAATGATAGACTTTGATAAATTGTGACAACTTATCTTGTAAATAGTTTGCCTAGCTATTGTTTGTTTCAAACTTTGCTATCAGTTTTTCAAACTCTTGTCACTGTATATCCTTTCCCGTAGGCTGATCAGTAAATCGGAAAGTAAGCCTGGATATGAATTGCTTGTCAGATACAAGAGAAGACAAGACTGACTTTTTAACCCTCTGTGCAACCCTGGGGGCGGAAATGAAAGCTATATCAGTAAGCAGAATGCATAGAATTTTACTATCCAAAAGAGGTTGAAGAAGGGCATGTTCATTTTAGGGGTAACCTGCTAATCCAGATGCAGAAAATCAGTATCATGATGGAATATTGCAAAGTGACCCAAGTTCTTCAATGAGCTTTGAAAACCTTTGCATTTTTGAATGTGATTGCATTAGCAATTTATGTCATTTGTCTCATACGGTGCGGTGGCTGAGGGACTCTAGCTGAATTTAGAATTACCCTAATGATTCTTAGGAGTACGGAGGTGCAGGTGTGCATCTGTTATATTTCGTAATATGCTCAGGTGTGTTTCTGTTGTTATCAGTAACACTAATGAAAGTTTAATGTTGGTTTCCATAGAGAGTTGCAAGGATGTGTCTGTTTCCTTAACTTGTAGGAAGTGTGTTTATAGTGTGAAAGGATCTTGTGAAATAGTTGTAATTAAGAGGTACGATTCCAAGACTGATTAAACATTCCTGTGGAAGAGCACCTGCAATAGAATGGACATCATCATCTAGACAAAATGCAAGATGCAGATGTAATAGAGTTAGAAAACAAACCTATATCTCTACAAAAAGGTGCATTAAAATTTTTAAAGCTACTGAATATAGTATAGGGCATAAAAGGCTGTTCATGTTGTGCATACAACTTGTACAGTGATATTTCTCTCCAGACCTGTATTGAGCCTTGTAGAGAACTGCTGCTGCATTGCCTAATGAATGAATTGTGCAGGGGTATTTCTGGTTTTCATTTGAGATATTTACTGGCAATACCAGGAGTGGGAGGAGGGAGAAGAATCACGCTCCTCACTAGTGTAGCTAAGCCCACAATGAACTTAATGTGCACCCCGACTCCTTCAAAAAGGTCTGTTTCATTGAGGACTAGCTGAAACTACGCAAGCAGGGTAATTCGTTGAGCTGACATAGCTGCATGGAGAGGACTTGTGTGTAGAGCGTAGAGCTGTTCTGGTATAGCTGTATCTGTAAATTCTTTCTAGTACACACAGAGCCACAGTTTTTGACAAAGTCTGTGTGCATGGTCAGCAGTCTCAAAGATAACAGCTAGGTCTGTCTTGCCACTGCTGCATTGCCACAGATCTCAGCTATTCTTGACAACCATAACCTTCTTTCCCAAGAGAGAATATGAACTGAAAATGATTTGGCATTTTCATCATATTGCAGCTTTCAGTGACAGCACAGTGCTCCATCAGCAGGGCTGAAATGCTTGGGCTCCCTGTAACCACAGACCTGAGTTCTAGCTGAGCTGCTGCTGTGGAAGATAACTTAACGTTTCATGCAGGTTAATCCCAAGTAGATACTTTTAATGCATCTTCCCTCACCTGTCATCTTTACAATATATAGTAACGATGAGGACAGTTTCTCTTGTAATGCAGATGAGTTTGTCCCTGTATTCTTGGCCAGATTAGGAGTAATGCTAATTATCAGCCTGTCAACATGGGCACAAAAATGGCCGTTTTAAATTCTGGACTCTGGTGATTAATCTATGTAGTAGGTAGAGGGGATCTTGATTATCAGCTTCTTTTTGTTACAGGGAAATCCAAAATGTGGCTTTCGGCATTCCTGAATGCCCAAGTACTGTAACATGTCTGGATTTTCTTTATATTAGCAGTTCTTTTTAACAGATACATTTATAGTGTGAATGCTGCTGTGCCTCATTTCTACCTGAAACAGTACTGTGCTAATAACTATGTATAATTTTTCTTGGCACAATCCATTGTGAGATTCAGATCAGGACTGTGCAAAAGAGATTCTTTCTAATACTGTGCCAGCTACCATACCACTTTTTAGCAGTTTTTCAAAGAACACAGGGCAATATGCCAATAATGAGCTTAGAAAGTATGTATGAAGTTCCTGATAATGTGGCATGATTTTTTTTCTTTCTTTTGCTCTTCATTTCATCTTAATTAGTCCCAATAGGAAAGATTGATTTTTTTTTTTTTTTTCTTTTAAAGCCTTGTAGCTAACATCTGTTGGTATTCCTGGGGTCATTCTTGCACTGTCCTATGTTTGACATTTCTTGTAAAAGAAGAGGCATTTGTTCATATTGACATTAGCTGCCTCGGTATCTCTCAGTGGTGCAGATGGCCTGTGAATAAAGACATCAAGCTAATAGGCAAGATGACAAGCCTCGATAGCACTGGTGCTCCTCATGTTTAAGTGGCAGGGCAGCATAGATTGCTTTTTCTGGGGAGGTGCTAGGTCTACTGGCAGTAAAGCATATGGAATTAGTTAAAAATGCAGTGGGAACTTGGGAAAAGGATAGTACCATGAAAATCCCTGCCTGGCTATAACATTTTTTTTTTTCCAATGTAGTACTTTATATTTCCTTCAGTGGCAACACTTAAAGAAAAGTGTATGTATATGGAAGAGAGATCCCTAATTTACTCTAGGTATTTAGTGATTGTGACTGTTTAATGCATCAGAATAAGATATTGCTGAAAGATTTCTTCATTACATTGCTTGCTTGTGTGGGGTTACTAGAAGAAGACAACAAATGTCTTGTGTTGACAAGAAAGGTAAAACAAAAAATGTGACTCTAAATGAAGATGCGCAAGATGCATTATAAATGCATATTAAAATATTTTTGTGGGAGCCTTTTGGAAAATGTCATAGAGTCCCAAATATGGAAAGTCTGTTTCTTCCACAATGAACATTTATATTATCCTCTGGAGAAGGCACACTAGAAAACTTGGCATTTCAAAGTCAGCTGATTATTTCTTGGGGTTGAATAGAAAGAAAAGCGAGAAATTCAAAGTCTAACAAACAAAGCATGAAAGAGAAAGATAATTAAGCTCTCAAGAAGCAGAGGATTAATAAGTTGCTATAATTTTAACAAGGCAGTTAGTTGGCAGAGCTAGTGGCTTGGGGATCCTATGTCTATATGGTGTGTAGGTCCTTTTCCTAGGGCTCATTTGGGGTAAAATACAGCTTAGGAAAGTTCAGAGAAATCAAAGGGATTTTGCATAATCATTGTAGGCTCCAAATGCAAGCTTTTTAAAGGAAGCATTTACAAAGACTGACTTTAAATATTATTGTCATGGTGTTAAAACTGGAAAAAGGGGGAAGGAAAAAACAGAGTTTTTCCCTCTCCCTGCTTCTAATGGGAATAACTTTATTTTAAATAGAAAGACGACATTCTGCCTTCTCCAACAAGGTTTGACACACGAATGCTGTAAAGGTAGTAAGCTCCTCTATAATAAAGGAAAAGCAATCTTGGTTGAAATATTTCCATTTCATGAAAAGCAGAAAGCAAACAAATATATAAATAAAAGCCAGATTTTATTTTTCAATTCGGTTCCTGTAATCTAGGGTATATAATTATAATTGGGTGAAATTGTTAAAAAAGCAAAGCAAAAAAGGACAGTCACTTAAAAGTATTTTGGGATCAACTTTCACCACATAAAAAAGCCAAAATTTTCTTCAAGTTGTACCTTTTGAAAAATCATTTTTGAATTTACCAAAAACTCAATGAGCAATGCAATCAAGAATGATCATGTATATTGTTGCAATATGTTTGAGTCTACTGTAGCTAGGAACTGCAGATTGTGTTCTTGTTTTTCAGGAGCTTAGAATCATC
Source organism: Mycteria americana (assembly GCF_035582795.1). Classification (NCBI taxonomy): domain Eukaryota; kingdom Metazoa; phylum Chordata; class Aves; order Ciconiiformes; family Ciconiidae; genus Mycteria; species Mycteria americana. The sequence goes on from NC_134370.1 coordinate 26,448,966, forward strand.
TGTTCTCACTTACTTTGGACAATGTTTTTGAACTTCTCAAGATGAAAAGTGAATTCAACTAATTGTTAAAATCCTTTATTAGTTAATTTGCTTTTTAATAAGGCTCTGAAGGCAAACACCTGCACCAAGAAACGTTTACATCAGTAAGGATTTAGGAGTGTTTGTATCTGTAATGTGTAAAGATATAAATGTTACTGACATTGAACAATATTGTATTTCTCCTCTGCCTTCTCCCCTCATCTCAACTTTAAGATTTCATTATGGGGCAGCCACATAATAACTTTTATATGAGGATCCTAGAACTTTTCAGACATGAATTAATTAAGTTCTTTGTGTACTTCTTTGAAGGAGAGAAGAAATTTGCAAATTACTGTTGCACAGTTTCCTGAGATTACATGGCATACATTAGATATATGAAGTCACATGGAAGCAAAATGTTCAAGCCTGGAAAACTTTGAAAAGATTTGGGTTTGAAGTCACAGAACTGCTTATTCCAAAAGGTGGATGTTCAAAGAGCTACCTGGTAACAAAAATAGACTTGTTAAAGCAGAAAGTCATACAAGCGGGCTTGGCAGTTGGCATAGCTTCTGGGAGAGGTGTGTGAAGCTTTACATGCAAAGATTTTCATGCACACAGTTGGTTCAGGATGGTGCAAGTCCAGGCATGTTGGCAGAAATGGTGTCTTATTCTATATTTGTCACATGTTAGGCCATCTATCACACTTGAAAGACAGCCATGACTAAGGCTTGTTAGTGTACGGTTTACTGAATTCAAGGACAGTTTTTGCATAATGGTCTTGCATATCCAGACCTCTTAGCAGCTGAATTACTGCACTTTATCTACAGCTAGAGAGTTGCTCTTTATTTGCTTCTTTGCCGGACCTGTTGTCCTTTGCACACCTGCTGAGATAATTTTTCCTTCTTTTCATCTTCTCCTGTTACCTATTCTAAGCACTTCATATGGTACACAACATCGTCCCCAAGATACAGGCCATCACTGGAGGGACCTGCTTTGCTCTTTCTGAAAATGAAGGACTTTTTCATAGGTTTTGCTCTTTTCATTCCTTCCTCTATTAACATTAGCAGTGAGGGTAGATCTAATAGACCTGTTAGGACATCATCTACTGTTCTTTAGTTGGTGGCTTTGTTTGTGGATGGCTGATTTAGCTATTGGCAATTTATTCATATGTATCTTATGGTGACATATTGTGAAGCTGCATGATTTTAATATGGGAATTGTGTTGTTCATGCCTGTATCTTGAAAGTAGTGCCACTTGCACAGTCATAAAAAAAATTGACAGCCACAATGATGATGCTTGAAGACCATGTGGCAAATTAATCCTGAAAGTGAGCAAAGTCTTCAGTTTAATAGCCACATACTAGGCTGTCTTTCACTATAAATATGATCTGTTTTACACTAAGGAATCTTTAAATCCCTTTGTTACAGATGATTCCATAGTTATTAAATGGCCCTTAAGGAATCCGCTTTTCAAAGTCTTTCTAGTGCTCAAAATACATTTATAATGTGTCAGAAGACATCCTGAAAAGTGACTGATTTTTGTACAAATAAGACATAAAATGTATATCTTCAAGTTTCACTATATGAAGGCTCAACATTTTTGGAAAATAGAGCACTAAATTTCATTTATGCTGAAGAATCTGGAAAGCTGAGAGAAAGTGTAGGGAAAAAACACATTGCTAGTTCTTGGTTCTAGCCAGTAGAACTTAGATGCTTATGGATGTACTTGAGGGGCGTGTGCACATATAGGTTTTATAATCAGTGCATATGCATATATATACTATATGTGAAATCATGCAATATTTCATTTTAAGAAATCTGGCTGAAAAATAACTGTGATTAAGACTGATTGCAGAGCATTATCTTGCTTGTAAGTCTAAGCTTCACTTAGAACAGAAATCAGAGAGAGATAGATCAACAATGGGTAGATCTCTTTCCTTAGAGCAGTGTTTTACAGTCCAAGTGTAGAGCTCAGCTCTATCTTTTGGAGCTACTTCTTCATCTCAACACAAAAAAACCCCAGCCATTGTCAATAAGATACGGATTTTAATTTGTGGTTTTATATACTGCTACTGCTTTCTACTTTAATTTATTTTGTTAGGGGCTTGTTGCTGTATTTTACTGGGATTTATAAGCAAGAATTTTCCATGTAGGCTGGGTTAGGCCCCTTCTCTTTCAGTCACATGTTCTCTTATAACTTGATGCTTCTATTTGGCCCTCAGGGGTCCGTATTGGGACCAGTACTGTTTAATATCTTAATTAATGACATAGACAGCAGGATCGAGTGCACCCTCAGCACATTTGCAGGGTGCACTTGGTCCAAGCTGAGTGCTGCAGTTGAAACACCTGAGGGACGGGATGCCACCCACAGGGACCTGGACAAGCTCGAGAAGTGGGCCTGTGTGAACCTCATGAGGTTCAACAAGGCCAAGTGCAAGGTCCTGCGCACGGGTTGGGGCAACCCCTGCTATCAGTACAGGCTGGGGGATGAAGGGATTGAGAGCAGCCTGGCGGAGAAGGACTTGGGGGTACTGGTGGATGAAAAACTGGACATGAGCTGGCAATGTGCACTCGCAGCCCAGAAGGCCAACCATATCCTGGGCTGCATCAAAAGAAGTGTGGCCAGCAGGTCCAGGGAGGTGATTCTGCCCCTCTACTCTGCTCTGGTGAGACCTCACCTGGAGTACTGCGTACAGCTCTGGAGCCCTCAGCACAGGAAAGACGTGCTGTTGGAGCGGGTCCAGAGGAGGGCCACAAAAATGATCAGAGGGATGGAACACCTCTCCTATAAGGAAAGGCTGAGAGAGTTGGGGTTGTTCAGCCTGGAGAAGAGAAGGCTCCGGGGAGACCTTATTGTGGCCTTTCAGTACTTAAAGGAGGCTTATAAGAAAGATGGGGACAAACTTTTTAGGAGGGGCTCTTGTGATAGGACAAGGGGTAATGCTTTTAATCTAAAAGAGGGCAGATTCAGATTAGCAATAAGGAAGAAATTTTTTACAGTGAGGGTGGTGAGGCACTGGCACAGGTTGCCCAGAGAAGTAGTAGATGCCCCATCCCTGGAAACATTGAAGGTCAGGTTGGATGGGGCTCTGAGCAACCTGTTCTAGTTGAAGATGTCCCTCCTTATTGCAGGGGGGTTGGACTAGGTGACCTTTAAAGGTCCTTTCCAACCCAAACTATTTTGTGATTCTGTGATTCTATACCCATGGATCTCCTTTTAGAGAGCGCTCGTTCTGATTTAAAGTGACTTTGACATGGCAATGGCTTTCACTTAAATTCATCTACAAGATATGCATTGTGTTGAAATGAACTAAGTAGGTGCTGGTTAATCTGCACATGGATGTGCTCTGGATGAGATGCTACTTGCTGTAATGGCTGATAATGTGCTGCTATCTTATAGTTTCATGAGGCACTGGAAACCTTTTACCAATCAAGTTATGATAAGTTTTGATACAGTAAGTGAGCCTTGAGCTCTCCATGTGATCCTGTCATTGTACAATACTTCTGAGGTACCACAAGGTGTTGCATGATGGGAAAACTCATTAAGTTTAGTGTATTCCTAAAGCCTCCTTTAAAGTATTCTTATGTAAAACAATAGAAAGTGTGGCTTATACCTTTGTTTCTTACGTGTGTTAAATCTGATTTGTAGCATGCCACTTTCATATCATTAATTTCTTATTAGAATAAGTAGGGTTTTTTGATAATGAGACTCTTAACATGCTTATATTTTGTACTTAATCAGTCTTTGTCTTCAAAATGTCCCAGATAATTTTATAGTACATAATTTTTGAGCTATGTGTTTACACAATGATGTGTCTTGCTGCAGCTTCTTGTGATATTCCAAAGGGACTGTACAACATCCCAGCAATAATCAGCTTGACATGATCTCATAAGTGGAGCCCTGCCAATGCTGGTTTGCTGAACTGAAGTCTTTGGAGGCAAATCCAAGGACTTGCATGTATCTTGAATTAAAGGGTTACTTGATAGGTGCAAAATGAACATCAGGAGATAGTTTTCAGATATGCTTTCTGTTTTTAATTGCGGATCCCATTGCCACAGGATGTGATGGATGCTGCAAGATTTAGAGCATTCCAAAACATGACTGGTGATAGTTACGGACCGCCCCCCCACATTCAGATGCACATAAACAAATGCACAAAGAAGGACTTTAATAATTAAGGAAGTCCTTGCGTCACAGACTCATGAAGCCTTGGAGAATATAATGGGAAAGTTACCACAGTATACTTGTGCTGTTCTACCTTTTCAAGGCATCCAGAATTGACCAGGCCACTGGCAGAGGTTGGCTAAATAGACGTCTTTTCTTCTGATCAGTACAGCTGCTTTTACGCTTAATTTACTGTTTAATAATTTAGGAGAGGAGTGAGGTTTAGGGATCGAATATGGACCACTGCATCTCAAGGTGACTTAGTGTATTCTAGTACAAACTGGTAGTAGTTAGGCCCTGTTGTTTTCTTATTCTCCATGGCTGGTGCATCCAGCGAACATATGACACAGTCCAGCACTGGAACTGGCACTAATTGGAACATATGTTGTCAATCATGGACAAAGAGCCGATGAATACTTTTTCTCAATAAGGATAAATGGAGCAACAAATTAGAGATCTAAATAGAGTTCTGTGAATAATGATGTTTTGAATTATGTAGAGGCTTGTGTAACCTTATTCTGGGATTTGCCATTTGCAGAGTTTTCCATCACCTCAAATTTGCATTTTGTTTTGGGCTTGGACAAAAGTTTGGCCAAGCCTCAGAATTCAAACTGGGCTGAAGTTGCCAAAAGCTCAGGTCAAAACCATGTAGAGAAACAATCTGATGTTGCAATATTTGCTACATAGGACAGCAGTTGGGATTGGAAACTATTACACTGGATTAAGTATAAATGAACCTGAACAGCTGTGGCCCTGTCTAGACAAAGCAAAAGGAATCAATCAAGGTTTGATACCTTTATGATGAATATATTTGATATCAAAAATCTGTGCATGAGTTTATGTAGTTCCTCCCTGTAAGCTGTTGAGACAGTCATTAATAATATTATATAACAATATATTTTTGTTCTTAATTTCATTGTTTTGCTTCATCCTAACCCCTTCATTAGTTAAATAAATAAGTAAGGAATCCCTTGTTATTAAATATCCTCTGTTATAGAGAGAACAGCATAAGAATGTGGAGAAGCCATAGGAAGAAAGAACTTGCGTTTCTTGCTTGGCATCTTATCCATAACATCTCTAGAGGCAGTGCGAAGAGGAAACATGATGTGCTGCTTGTATTTTAACACTTTCAGCAATAATGTTTCTTCAGTGGTTTACACTGCAGTCTGCAAGTACATCATGGCTGAAACTAAAATGTTCTTCTCAAGCTGAATCTCTACAGACTGTGCATACTGCCTTTTAAGTGTCATAGCTATTGAACAAAAAATGAAATCGTGTTCGGGAGGCAGCTAGTGTTACATCTGTTGCAATTTTTTATAATGTGTGTGTTTAGCAGACTATTTACATTTGATTTAGTTCCAGTTTTATTACTTCTAACTTTTGGTTGCTGTTTCTTTCCAGCACTCATTGTACCTATTATTATTTTTGCCATATATTTTTTTTAAATTGCTTAACTTTTTTGCTATTGCAAAACTTCTTTTCCATATATTAAAATCTGCCACTGTGTATGTATACAGAACTAACAATCATCATTCCTTAAAACAAGGGATAATCGTTGTTCCTTTAAATTTTAGTTTGTGAAATACAGATTTTTAGGAAGCTTTACTATTCGCAGAAGGAGCTATGTAAATTTTTCACAACTTGTCTTTATTTGGATAAAGAAACAGGGTACAGTTTGAGTTAAGGGGAGGTTTATCTGGTACAAATCTTTGCACAATATTTGTTTATTGATTATGATCTACTTGCAAGTAATGCAATTGTCAGGTCCTCTCAGCTGAAGCCACTTGAAATGTATATTGGGTGTTTGTAAGGCTTTTTAATCCAATTGAAAGAATTGGGAGACAGTGTGAAAAGCCTCAAGCAATAACTGCTTCAAGTAACCAATCTGCTTGTATTGCTGAATGAATTGCTGATATGGACACAGCCTGTGTGTCACATTCTGGAAGGTTTTGGTCTATTACATTACTAGCTTTTTCTAGTTACTGAGAATTGTCTTATTTGTTTCAGACAGTTGTCTCATAACTATAACTATTCTGTTCAAGAAAGATTGTTAACTTGTTAGCTAACAAGAAAGTTTGTTAGCAGAGTCCTTTGAAAAAATTAAAACTAAGACTTTGATCTATGTTGTATACATTGAAACTGTTTATATGTAAACCAATCTATAGAGTCTTCAAAGAAATTTAGTAAGTTGGTAAAGTGGATTTAAAATTTTTAAAGGTCTATGTGCAATACAGACAAGTTCTAACATACTCTCAACTCTTAGAATTGAACCTGGAAGTGTTTGTCAAGGTTTAGTCCCTCTACTTAACCCGCAAAAGGCTTAGTTCTCACATTGAAAGTTTTACAAGTTTTACTTTGAGGTGTGCAATATATATTTGCTTTATTTTATGGCAACAGCAGAAGCATGCTGCAGCAAAGCTGTTGCAACAGCTTGTTGCTCAGATATATATTTAAGGATTCATACCTCTAGTTTTGGTCCCAAGCTGCATTTCTTTCTTAACTGTAGCAGTTTTGCACTCCTTTTGAAAGAGGACAATGTTTTAAAACTAAATATGGCACAAATCTGAAATTTCCACATCAGATAAGGATCAAAACCATCCTTCTTTGTTCCACTTCTGTTAGTCAACAGAACAGAAACATACCCACTTATCTTTTATGAATTTTACTTTTCAGCTAAGAGTTTTGCAATTAATATGGTGAATATAATTCTGAAAGTCTGCGTCCATATTATATACTTCTGTCATCAAAACACATTTGTTTACAGTTACCAGATTTTTTTTTCCCATCTGTCTAATGGTCTTCAAATATGTATGTACTGCACATTGGATATTTGTATTTCAACTTTAGTGAGTTAGCTTTTGCTGCTTCTGCTGTTGCTGACACTGGAGACAGGTGTCTGTATTTTGTACTAATTATTGGAGTAATGAAAGAAGATGGGCCCATCAGATAGTTATTTTTCTAAGGCTGTTGTCAGGAGTTAGTTGTCTCAAAAGTTAAATATTGATTGAGAGGTGTAGCATTTTATGATAACTTTTAAAGTGCCTAATGCACTGTGATACTCTGCCAAGTGATAGTAAATAAATTTTCCCTTTAAGAGTGCTTATTTAACTGAAAAAAATCTCTTAAAGGCTTGAATTAGATTCTGACTTACTGTGTGATTGTTATACTGAATATCTGTATTTTTTTTAACAATAATTAATGGCAGCATGACACAGAAAGAAGTACTGTGTTGTGAACATGAAAACTGCTGTATTTGGATAGTCAGTAAAGGAAATACCATTTAATTCAGGTCTCAGGATAGTTATCTGGTTTACATGGTTACTACCAAATAAAATAGATCAAGACTGTAAGAGAGTAAATAATCTAACATATGTGAGATGGAGATGCTTTTTCAGGAGACCAAAGATACGAAATTTCATGGATCTTTGTAAAATCCATTCAAATGCTCCTTAAATGTCCTATTCATTAGGCACATCTGTGGCTTAGGACAACGCTCAGAACTAATGGCCGAAGGACTAAATCTGTGTTCATTACACATGATGCATATATAAGCAAACATTAATTTCACTTAGAGTTTTTAAACACATAGCTGTTACTGGTAGCAACCACAATAAAAACATAAATTTAACCCAAAGGAAAGAAATTGCGTACTCCTGGAAGTGAAGGATGGGCAATCCTGAGTAATTACCACATAGTTAGGGTTTATGCTTTTCTACCCTCACAACTGCTGTTCTAGTGAACTCTCCACCCTTAACTTGTGTTTCTCTCCTCACCATTTTCTCCTAAACATTAGGGGCTTTACACCTGGTATTATTATATTTTTTTAAACTAGCACGTGAATGAAAGCTATGTGGTATCCCCGGCCTCCCTTTTGGAATCAGTGACTCACAGGACTAAACGTGGCTGAATGAGACTATTGTCTAAATGCCAGTTTCACAGTGGGATTAATCTTGTAAACTCAGATGAATCTTCTCCATTGACAGGAACTGCAAAAACCTGACTTGGTCATGTAAACATTTTAAGTTTCTGTCTAAACATTTTTGATACTAGAGCGGTGCCATTTGTGCTTGCTGTATCTAAGGTCTGAGACAGCTTTTCTAGGGCTTCAGAAGTAATTCATAAAGAACATTTCAGGACTTGGCCTTCCCACGGAAGGGCTTAGCAACCAGGGAACAGTTACAGTTTCTGTTCTTCCATTTGTAATTATTTTTAATTGGAATATCGATTTAATTAAACTGCATAGAAAAAAGAGGAGGAGGACTGGGATTTTATGGGTTTATGAGCATATGGAACATGGAACCTATGTTTCATGTCTATGAATCCATGAAGGATAATATTATGTAAGTGTACATATAGACATCTTAGACAAGCCTGTGTTTTGCCTGAATGAGCAAATATTCTTTAGAGCTTATTGAATTCACACCAACAGGTTAGCTATCTGCTTCCTTAGTTCTGTTTACCTACTTCTAGCACTGTCTAGTGTTCACAGGATGACTCAAAATCCCCAGAATGCAACAGGGAATTAGTGTAGCGTTGTGCATGGGAAGACCTGCTCCTTAATGTCTCCATCATGACATTTTATTATACTTGTCTTAACATGTATAACTGCAGAATGGTGTTATTGGTCAGAAAATCATCCAGTCTTGAATATCTGCCTGTGTTTGCTCTGATCTCCTGTAGTGATGAAAATAAATGCAGAAAAAGTGTGCAACTTGGGGATATTTCAGCTTCAGCAATAAACATCTGTTTCCAAATGTGCTTTGCAAGCCAAAGTATGCTTCCACCCATAGACCAACTCAAAGAACTTGTTAGCATTTTTTTCCATACCAATAATAGTGCGATGTACTCTTAACAACAGCAAAAGAATACAAAGACCTTGCCCAGAAAGTACAGATTCTAAGCCAGTGTAAAAAGCACCTGTGCAAGCACCATTAGCTGCTTCCTTATGAATCATAAACGGTACATTATATTTACTCTTATTATGGTATATTAATACAGGGAATAGTAAGGGCAGTGTCCAACATCCATCACTATAGTAAAACTTCATTTTGTATCTAGCTTAAGTAATTGCAGGCACCTTAGATACTGTATCCTTAGACGTGCCCCAGCATGTAGGGTTGCTTGTGCCTAAGTACTTTTTTCTCCTCTCCTTTGGCTTTTTGATTGAATTTCTGCACAAGACAATGAGGCAACAATGACATTGTCTTCATCGCTTGCCACTCACCCAGCTCTACGGGAAGAGTTAAAAGCAGGCAGTTGTGATTTGGCCATGTGCAGTGCCTAGCCCTCTCTGTCCTGTAACAGAGGGTACAATTTGAACTGACTTTCCAAGAAGATTGCTTCCTGATCCTTCAAAGTCGATGAAACGTTCAGTGGGATTTTTTTAGTCCTTTTTCACAGTGTGCTTCTGTCCTGGTTATTATGGGAATAAGAGATTAATTTTAAAGCTGCCTAATTTTAAGCAGTAAGGGGAGTTTGGTCTGTTAAGCTTGATCTCCAGTCCTAGTGGGATGATCAAAGAGGCCAAGTCCCCCGAAGTAACACAAAAGGTCCAGGATCCCATTAGTCTCAAAATAGAAAATTGTAAGGGTTTGGAAAGAGTTTGAAATAATTACATTCTCTATAATAGAGTAGCGTGGTGGAATTTGATGTGATGGAACATGAGGAAGGTTGTGCTCAATTTTGAGCATTAGGCAAACGTGGTCATCTCTTGAGGCAGGCATGCTTTCCCCTTGCTTGGATAGTTGTTGGGTTGTGTGGTTTGTTTTCTGTTTATTTAGGTTTTGTTTCCTTTCTGTTTTTCATAATACTTGTTGAGACCTGATACTTTAAAATTCTGTATCTACGTTCTTCTTCTTTGCCCTGTTAGCCACTTGGCTCACAGTTTAGAAGATGATGCTTAAACTGTAGTGGCATTGTAGCGCTGATGATCTAAGGATATATGCAGGCCAAATTTATAAGGAAAAGTAGTATCTTTTGTTAGCCCAGCTGACACAGAAAAACCAGGAGAGCTTTTAGATGCACTAATCCTTCTTCAGACTACAGAAATACACGTTTATACAAGTAAAAGTAGTAAATCTGAGAGATTGTCTTGGGTAAGTAATGTAGGTTCAGTAGTGTATTATGGTTTTGGTTTTTTTTTTCTTTTTTCCCCTTGAAGACTGTTTTTTTTTTTTAGTTCAACTCTTTCTATAGAAATGCCCCTAATCCTGCGCAACAACAGCCTGTGTGGCAGAAAGGAAAAATTGCTTTAGTCAGCTTTGGTGTTGAATTTCTGAGTATTCTGTTGGATTGTTATAGCCATATTGTTATATAAACATATCCTAGGCTCTCATTGCCTATTCATTGGGAGTGGGAGCAAATAAAATAGAACAGACATTTGCTCCTAGCAGTTGCCAGGTGGAAACTGTCTTTCATGAAAAGTATAGGAATAGTATTGATTTTCTTAGTTTGTACTTCTGGAAATTAGGTAATAGATGGAAATGCATCATTCAAGCTACTGTGCTATTTCTTTTTACTTTTTTTTTCTTTTATTTTCCCACCCCCCACCCCAAACTGCTAAATAAGTGGTTTACAGTTGAACTTAACTTCTATGTTCTTTTTGGTTTGGAAGAAGGCACTTGAAAAATGTTAAGCTAAACTTTCCAAATTTGTTGACTTGAGGGCAGTTCACAAATTTTATTGAAAATAGTTCAAGTGGATATATGTGTGTCCACACCTAAAGAATGTTATTTTCGCTTGTATCCATTAAACTCAAATAGCTTGTGAGCTTAGATCTAAGGTCACACTGCTGTAGTAGCTTGCTTAGAAAAAGTCACATTGTAGGTCATGTATTATGTACTTTTAAAAATATACCAATATCATCGAGCAAGGACATAGATAGAAGTTTTCTTAGGATCTTTTTTATTCCTGATCTGTTCTAATCTTTTTTTTTGCCATGGACAAATAATCACTTAGAAGATGGATATATTCTCCAGTCACTGTCCATCTGCAGAATAATTTAAGGCAGTACTTTTCATCATATTTGTGAAATGTTTTCCTGTAAACTTAAAACCTGAGTAGGCCCGAGACCAGCACAAAAGCAATAGAGGCAATTATTCATAAAGTATTTTGTTCATACTATAAAATAAAATTGGAGTCACATTGGCTTTCTCTTTGGCATGACTACATAAATGCTTATGCTACAAATGTCCTTTAAGGATTGTTAAGGCAGTGGCAATCTATGTCTTCTGAACAAAATATCTGTAGAGAAATATGGATTTCTACACTTTACATAGGATAGCTGTTTAATGCTCTACAATGCTAGACAATGTGGTAAACTTTCTGGCTCTCATTCATAACTAAATATTTTGTGAACCACCTCTGAACTTCAGGATATGTGGTGAAGGGTGTTGGCATGAAAAATGCATTTTCTCCATTAAGTTGTCTTGCTCTGTGCTATTCAGTAGACTTGCAAGTTTACAGGAAAAGTGGTAATCTTCATGGAAATCTGTTATGCTTGCAGGAGTAGGAAACATGAATGCTCTTCCCCACGTTCATGCTGAATTTTTCTTTATAATAATTTTATTTTTTTAAATAAAGGAGAAACTTATTTAAATGAGAGATTACGAATTACATACTTCTCTGTATGAAAATGTTTCATTTTTTAAAGTTTTTCTTGTACTTCTGGTGTCTCTTTCCATAAAGTTATGGTGCTTTCCCCTTCCTCACACCAAAAGAAAAACATTTGCAGCTGTGTTTATCTTCTGGCCAGCTCCCATTGCTTTTTATCTTAAATATTCTTGTATGAATGCTAATAACTCTAATACAGTTTCTAATAAGCATCTATCCAAATAGCAGAGTGTTACATTTCAGCATAAAAATGGAAGTTTGAATAGTAATAGAATCTGAATTGTTCTTTTCCTTGCTTCCCCCCCACCCCAATCTGGGAATCAGGTTTGGGGCACGTTGTTAAAGTAATTGGGGTCAGTTTAAGTCTCGTCCACCATCAACTGTAGGAGTTCATGAAAGTACAAGAAAGCATAATTGCTAGTGATAACAACCTGCACGTTTTCACCAGCATGGTATTAAGTCATTTGCATGACTGAATCAGTGGTAATCATTAGATGATAATTTTTGATTTGCAGTAGTTGTATGATAATGAAGAGAGTGCTTCTCTTGGGTACTGCACTTGAGATATTTCATCACCTGTTTTTAGGGGTTTTTATATGATTTGATCAATTACATTATATGGTGATAAATTTATTCTGTGTAATGTTCACATGCTTAGAGCACAGACTGTAAGTCAAAGGCAATACATTTTTATCAGCTTGTTTGAGCAAGTGACTACCTTCTTTCACCAACATAAAGTTAGAATAAAACATTCCCTTATTTCTTTACACACAGCAAAGCTTAATTTAATTATAAGCTTATACAGTTTGAGAATTGCCAACAGGGGTGATGATGCCCAAAACAGTTGTCTAGAAAGCATCCTAAGTAGTCAAATGCTCAATAAAATTGGAAAGTAATTAATGGTGTGGAATCCTAGTTTATGAACTATGATGATTAATATCAGAGGAAAGTCTGATTCTCTAGTTCAGTAAATACAGTGCTGCCTTGTAATAAGGTAGAGGATCTAACTAGCTCAGGAACCAGATTCTAGGTGGAACCGCCTCTAGGTGAGATGCTCAACCCTTTGTTTGAAGTGCCAGCAAAAGCTGGTTCATACCATTAGGAAAAAATTACTGCCTATACGGTCTTGAGTACAGTAGTTGGTAAGAAGGACCTTATGCTGCCTAGAACCATTGAGTAATTTACATCACTAAGGACAAAGAATAATCTTCCTTGAGTAATCAAATTTACTGAGTTGAACTTCAAGGCAGTGGGAGGTCAGTCACGCAGAATGTGGAGTACTAGGATATGAAGGACAATCAGAAATATACTTAAATACAGTGCAATGATATTAAAATACTGAAGTAGACTGTGCAAGCATGATCTATTCCTATTGGCCAGCCTATTGCAGAAAAGTTTTGTTCAGGAAGAGCAAGAATCGTGGTGAAAGGATAGAAATCTATGGGTTCAGTGGTTTTATTTGATTCAGTAAATGGGTCCTGAGAGTGCTCTATAGCAGAGTGCTATGTGTATATCTCTCCTCATATATATTTATGAAATGTTTGGCGTTCAGTGTCAAATGCTTATGTCATGCATTATCTGTGTATTTGAGATGGTGAACATGATTTTAACAGTTTTCATTATTCATCATGATCATATTTACCAATATACGTGTGTATATATATTTATTATTGAGGCTATGTATGTTTATGATGGTTTTGGCTAGAGATCAAGGGTACCCTTAATTGTGAGGAATAGTTGATCTGGGAATCAACAGACTGGAGAAAGCAGTTAAATTGCTAGTAAGAACTTGTCTGTGATACGGGCTCAACTTATCAGTCTAATACTAGTCAAGTTAGAAATGAAGAAAAGTAGAGTTGTATGTGGAACCTTTGACATTTGCCAACTTGAAGCCTCGCTGTCAGAAAGAGAGTTTCCAGTTGGAATAAACAAAAAGCCTTTTTTGGGGCTGATAAAATGTGTTGGAAGTGGCAGCTAGATTAAAGCCTCCACATCAAAATGAATGCAGAAAAAGCTCTTTTCAGGACTAAAGAGGAGATTCAAGTTGTCAGCAGCCAGTCTGAGTCTGGCAAACGACGTAAAGCACTTAGGGCTAGAGAACTTTAATTAGAGCTCTCTTCAGGCTAAACAAAAGTTCTTAGTCTTCATCCTTGATAACTCACTGATTGGCTTCTGTTGTACCGACAAATATTGATATTAACTTTGACAAGAGTTCATGTATGTGTGCCATGCAATCAAGCCCTATATTGTTATCTGAGCAAAAAGTTCAGTCTTGTTGGGTGCAATGGATAATGTGGGTGATATATTGCAGCAGTGGCTCAAAACCAAGATTGTTGAACTTCTGTTTCTTTGTATTGTGTGGGTGCTGTGTTTTGTATAAAAGAGCCTTTGAGTAATAAATTCCTTTATATTTTATCTTTCCCTCACAGCAAAATCATTGAGTATAATTTTTACTAATGTTTATTGCCCTTATGAAGTGAAATGATCTTGGCAAGTTTTGTAGATAGATCAGGACCGTTATTATAATCTATTAGTTTCAGTGTCGAAAGAGTTTTAAAAAATATAATTTGGTTCAAAAGCATGCTCTTGTGACTTGAAAAATTAATTAGAAATATATACTAACCAATGGTATACTATAAAATGAGGTATATTATTTATGAAATGCATTAGAATTTGATCAGGAATGTTTTAGAAACAATATTTTTGTACTTTGATCAAAGTCTGATTAATTTCACTCAAGGTCAAAATATTCATTAATTTTTTTCTTGGATTGTAAGGAAAGATCCCTGTTTTCCTCGTAATGACTTGGTTTATTTTCCAGATTTTATCTCAATTTTTTTCTCAGTGTATGTCATGTATATGTGATGGTGAGGCTAAAATTTAATATTCAGTACTTTCTTCTTTAATATAGGAAGCACACCTTTTCTTTGGAGAATAAAGGGATACATGTTGTTGCTGAGTTGTTACCATATCCATTGAATAGTACTATGTAGTTACTACTTTTGGTAGAACCAAGATATACCGCACTTGACTAATCAGTGAAAAGAGATGTTTCACTGTAGCAAATCTATACTGTTACAATTAGGTACAGAGATGAAACACTATTTAAAGTTTTGCAAATGCTTCATTGAATCCAGAACTATAAATACCTACATTATTTGATGTAACTTTATGTTCTAGAGAAACTATTTAATGAATTTGTCATATTTGTCAAAAATAAATTTGTCATAACCTTGAAGCAAAATGGGTCCTCTCTTGGAAGTCTGTTTGCCAAAGATTTTTCTGATCTTAGTCCTCTTATGGAAAGTGTGTAAGTTCCTCAAATATGGAGAAAGCTCTTGAAAGCTCTTACCATTTAAAAATGTAAATAATACACTTATGAGATGTTTCTGCTTTAAAATCCTTATGTGTTTTATCTACAGATTTTAATTCTTTTGCCAGGAAAAGCAGCATAAAATTAAGAATAACAAGACAACTTCAAGACATACATTTCTTTTTGATCTATTTAAGGCCTTTTAGATAGGCAACTAACAACAGTAGCTTTCATTATATTTCACGTGTTCTTTGAGTATTTACTTATGGTACTCCTGTAGACCAAGGCACCTGAAAAATGCCAGTTCTTACTGGGATTATTTTAAAGATTTGCAATTTCTTTTCCTTTAAAGTGTTGAACGATTCATGTGCATTTCTTTGTCCCCAATACACTTCCACCCCCCCCCCCCCCCGCCCCCTTTTATTTTCTTTAATTGTTCTGCTTAAGGTAATCCCTTTAGAAATTGGTAGGTGTAGTCTCTTTTCTTAATGAATTGATTTTCCTGTTTTATTCATCAGGCAGACAGCTGGTCTTTTCAGAATCTTTCCTCTAGTGCAGGATTTCTTATCTTTGGTCTGGTTTTTTTTATGCTTGGCATCATACTTTCATAGTTTGATTTTTCATATTTTTTACTTTTTTTCTTCTCCATGAGAAGAAAAAAAGCTTCTCCAGCTTCTTTTCTTGGAGCATTTCAGAATGGATGTGACAGTAACTCACAGATCTCTGTCTTCCACTTCCTTCTTGCTGCTCAGATTAGCCTCAAACTGTGCCAGAGGTATTTTAAATTCTGGTTCATTCTGAAAATCACTATGACTATTGTTTTTTGATAGCTAATATATTATCGTGTCTGGGCCTCACTAAGATTGGTTTTGAAACTAATGGGGACCATTGGACTTTGGACTAGGCCTTTTGTCTTTCTGTTTTCAGTGACAAATGAAGTGAAAGCTTTTCTCCCCCTGCAGTCCATCTGTGTTGTGTTTGGGAGCATTGTGCTAGTAAGCTGCGGGTTTAGAGAGCCTTTGAGTTGGCAATACTGAGTAATTCGTGGAGGAAGCTCTTCTGTGTCAATGTTGATGAACCTGTCAAGCACTATTTGCTTGGATTTGCCCTGACTATTTCCAGCCCAAACTGGGAAGATATAGAAGACCATGAAGATATAGAATATTATCAACACAAAACTTCCTTTAACACTTAACTTTCACCTCCACCCACAATGGAACAATGGGTGCTATACCATCCTTCAACAGCACTGTGTCTCAATTCTGGTGTTCAGCATCTTGTCAGAGAAACACTGTTTCAGTTGTGGTGTAAGGGCTCATCTCCAGTCTATGTAGAATGCTTAATTACATTAAGAATAGCATTTAATGTGGTGAGATTCCATATCATCCAGGATTTAACAGGTTTATATCTTCCAGTGGATTTCCAGAGTAAATAGTAGCTGGCATAGATTACAAAGAACTGTAGTGTGCTTAACTGCAAGAGGAAAAAAAACCAAAACAAATCAAGTGACGCAGTCACTCACCACCTCACATGGGTAGGCCAATGCCCAGCTAGTTCCCGAGCAAAAGATGAGTAACATACCTAAACCCACCTCTTCGCTGTTTAATTGCTGAGCATGACGTTATATGGCATGGAATATCTTTTTAGTTAGTTTGGGTCATCTGCCTGGTTGTGTCTCCTCCCAACCCCTTGTGCACACCCGATCTATTCACTGGGGGGGCAGAGTGAGAAACAGGGAATGACTTGACGCTGGGCAAACACCGTTCAGCAATAGCTAAAACACTTGTGTGTTGTCAGCACTGTTTTGGCCACAAATTTAAAACACAGCACTATGTAAGCTGCTATGAAGAAAATTAACTCTATCCCAGTACAATTTCCTACTTCCCCCTTCTCTGCCTCTGTCCTGAGATTTTAGTTTTAAAATGCTCTGTTCAAAGCCAAGAAATATAAACAGGTTGAGAGGTGTAGTTAAATGGAATAAAGATAATAACCAAAGGAAAAAGTCTGTATATTTAGTGTCCTAGATTGGTCTGAACCTAACTCACTTGACAGATAATTGCCTGACAAACAGCGTCTTTGATGCTAAGCTTCAGTGAAGTAGAAAGTTAGTTCCTCAGCTGCTCCCCAACAGTCTTTGGGTGGTCTGTTGCTGTCCGATGCTGGAGCACCCTCTCACCCTGTTGAAGAGATTTTTTTTGTCATGTGACACATTGACTACAGGCCGTTACACACCACTTTCTCTGTGAGGTCTTGGGGAGAGAGAGGAAGATGGAGAGAGAATGGGAGGAAGCTAGAGCAGCCAAATAGAGTTTAAAATAAACAACTTCTAAATTAAAAAGAATGTTAAATACAGATCATCTGCTCAAACTATGACAGCAGATTTAATTCCTTCCTCCTTTTACCTGATGGAGATGCGCCTGCAGGGCTCGCATCAATTACCTGTCGACATGTGGAAAATGATTGATGAGCTGCCTCAGGCACTGGAGTATACTTTGTCAACCACTCATAATTTATACATCTTATCTCTGCCAGAACAAAAGACAGGACAGCATGCACACTGAAAGGGGAAAAGAAAAAAAAAAAAAAAGAGAAGGAAAGAAAGAAAGAAAAAAAGACTGTTTGGGTTCCAGTATGTAGCATGAGTTGATAACATTGATGGCTATCTATTTGCTCCCTCATCAAACATCTCCTGCCACTTTCTACTGTGGCTGCTTGGCTTTGCCAGGCTATCTGGCCATTCCCTGCTGGAAAGATGCTGACATAGAAAGCATGGAGCAGTCTAGAGTTACATTTTAATTACACTACTATCTACAAGAGTCTCTGGAGCACTGATGTTTGCTCTGACCTTTTGTTTTAATCAGCACTCTCAAAGCGTGCTGTTAACCACCACTGACAGAGACTGGTAATTTATACAGTGGGGTCTTCTTAAGAAGCTTTCATTTAGAACCACTACGGAAATCAGATACTTTTACTTTTGCATTCAGACATCATTTTAGGATGTACTTCAGATAGGTGAGTCTTACAGTAACATAGAACCCAAATTCGAACTTTGACCTCAAACTGTAATCGAACCCAAAATAATATTTTTTTTAATATTTTTGGGGGGCATAAAATATTCTTTGTATTTCTTTGAGGCTCTTGAAGCACTTTCAATCACAATCTTTATTCAGTACTTGCTAAGAACTTGCAGATAAGCCTCATATTCTAGCCTAACTTTTCAGGAATAGCTAATAATTTAGGGGGAGGAAGGGGGCTTGTTTGAATGCCAACCTGAGACAGTGTGAACAAGGCTAATTTCCAAAACACCTGGTATTTAGTGTTGTTCAAGTGTCTCAAATTGAAAAGCAAAAATCTCTTATGAATTCTGAAAATTTTTTCTAGTTTAATATATTAATGAAATTTAATGTGATCATTTCTCCACCTGGATAAGATAGTATACTACCTCTTCAGTGTCTACTACGTTGGGAACAAAATAAGCCTTTTAGGGGTATTACTCTGTGTTTGCTTGGAAAGTTGTACTGAAGTTGTCTACAAGTCATATTCATCCTAGTGTATGATTGTAAGCATCTGTGCTGTTCTGAACCCACATGGTAATAGTGAAGGACCAAAAAGAAGGTTAATACAAGAGCAATCTGAGTTCAAAATTTCATGATACAATATTTTAGAATATTGGAAGTTTTGGTAAATGGCATGCACTGTACAGTCCTGTGGTATATCAAGTCCAGTGCTAGTATACTGGTAAGTTTAGTTTGTATAGTCATATTTTCAGGTGCTTCTCTTGTCCTCTGTTGTCATCTTACTATTTTTAGAGGCAATTGCCCAGACATATCAGGATGTTTTCTAGATTTCTAAGAAATATTCAGTTCATGTGTATATTTTTTCTGACACTGTTTCAGCATGTCTGGATTGAATGGGGTTATGAGGCATCTTGAGACCAGCTTACTATAGAAGCTGTTGGTCTGTTGCTCAGCATTTGAAGAATTAGATGGTGTAACAAAGAATGCTTCTGGATATAGGTATTTTCTCAGCCATAATTTTACTTTACACCGTGAAAGTGTGAGCAAAGCTTTCAACCAAATAGATCTATTTTGTCTGTGTTTTTTACGTTAAACTGCTCCAATACAGTTTTCTTCCTTCTATCATGTTACACATCCAACAGTGAATCAGATTACCAAGTCACAAAGAATTAAATTAATTACCACAAGCCCAAACCTGCAGTCATGCATGGACTTCAGTTAACAATTAAGTATGCACAATAGCTGCTGGTTGTTTAATTCCTACATGACTATTCATATATTGTTCAAAATGCTATTTAGTTGTCTCAATAGAAGTGCTAGAAAAATGTGACTATTTGTACCCTAACTAAATAGAAGACTTCTCTTTCCTGATAACAGCATATATGTGTTTGTGCTTCCTTGTTACCAAAATAGACCTAAAATTCAGAATTGGTAAATGCAGAAGCAAACAAGAAAGAGGCTGTATTCTGAGATTAGCACTGTGACCTTGCATAGAGTGACAGTCAAACAGGTTTAGCTACAGCATATGAGAAACTGGGACTGAAGAAAGCGAACTAAAAGTTTTGATCAGGCAGGTTATTTTGATGATTACAAGTAGCATTGTGACACTGCTGCAGCCCTTTTAGTAAAAATAAAATAGGAATTGCTTACTCAACTTGTTAAACCCATGAGACTAATAAGTGGTGAGACAGAAACTTACTTTTGCCCAAGTTCTGAGCAGTTGTAAACTTGCTTTGCTTGTGCTTCAAGCTGAGAAAAAGCTAGTAAATGTAGTCAGTGTGAGCCTCAGCCTGTGAATCCAACTTCTCAGCAGGATTTATTAGCTTCAGTATAGCACAAGAGTAATACAGGTATATGACATTTTTTGGTTTCGTGTGGACAGGGTAAGTTCCTTTCTGTCTGTAATGCAGTTGTGTAAGCACATTAGAGTCTTGTTTAGAGAGGGGAACTGCTGAAAATCATAGAACTGCACTGATCAATATGAAAAAGAATTTCATACAATATTGCTTTGAGAGATAAAAATATATATTACAAAGGCAGTTTAAAGAGACAGCAAATTCTAGTCAGTGGGAGCAAGAGATTTCAATGTGGGAGAAACACTTGTTTCTTCCTTTGCCATCAACTTGCTATATGACCTTGAACAAGATACTTATATCTGTGCTTTATGCTATTTTTCTGTCTGTCTTGTCAAGTTAGATTGTATGCTGTTCAAGGCAGGGCCTGCATGCTATTCTGTGATTGTGAAGAGCCCAGCACTGGCAGTATCTGACCTTGGATAGGATATGAATGACTAACAATAATGGTGTCTTTGGGTAATAGGAACTGCACTGTTCCTGTTATGTATGACAGATCAGTAGCAATCATTTAAAAAAAAAACAAAAAAGGTCGACCAGCTTTGTGAAAATCTTCCCTAATTACTAGGGTTATAGCTGCTAAGCTATGAAAATAGCACCTTTGTTTCATTTCTGTGCTCTTTCATCCTTCTATGCAGCAGTCCCCTCCCACTATTCTGGGAGTAGTCTAACTTCTAAAGAAGCTAATATTCCTTGCCAGGTAATGCCATGCTTATGACTTTTTATAAAAGCACATGTTCTTATCAGCTTCTGTGAATGGTGTTTGAGAGATGTGTGGTACACCTTCCCATAGTTACCTCTCTACTTTCCTGTACTTCTGCCCCTCCTCCCTGCTCCCCAAGCCCACATCCTATTCTCTGTGGTAAACCAGTCCTCATAGAAATCTGAAATGGACTTTAAAAAAAAAAAAAAAAAAAAAGGTGTCCTTACTTTGTTTTTAAGTATTTTATTTCTTCCTAGTGCTGAGCTGCTTTTTTGTTTTTGTTGTTTTGTTTGACAGGCTGCTTGTAGATAGAACAGTTTTCCATAAGGAATTGAAATCATACATCAAATGTATTGTTTTATATGTAACCCACTTGAGAACAATGAAAGCAGTTGCTGGAACCCAAATACCATTACAAATAGATTTATTGTAGTATGTTTTCTCCCACCTTTTTCTAGAAGTTATTACTTTAATCTTAAGAATTTATGTAAGTAGGCTTGTAGCTTTTATATGCTTTATGCATTCACTTTTGAGACTTTTTAGCTATTTAGTGGCATGGTGTTTAAAACAAGTGTTATCAAGGAAATAATTTCAGCTTTACATCATTTTTTTTATATTTCCCTCTGAATGCTACATATAAAATAGCCAGATGGTAATATAAAAGAGTTATAGTAAATGTCATGGAAACTTATCTTCACAATGCCCTTTAGCTTGGTGTGTTCATCTCAACCTACAAACATCAAGAAGAGATAAAGATGTAATATCCCTTTGTCACAAAATTATATAAAATTTCAATGTCTTCAAACTTTAAATGTATCAAGAAAAAACTTACTAGAAATATGTGCAATTAAAGTCATTCCAGCATTTGTAAAAGAGTAGAAATGCTTTTAAACTGCTTCCCCTTCCTCAGCAAGAACAAAGCTGTTTTGAAGTGAAAATAATTCCCAAACTATAATTATGACAAACTAGATCAGATGTTCCTAAGAGAATACATCTTTATTTTTCTGTCATTTTAATATTGCGCCTAAATCGGATCTCAAAGGAGGAGAAAGTTATTTACATATTATTGACCCAGAACTTAATACATTCAAGAAGCATCAAAATGGAACAACACATTTCATTTACAAAAATATCTTAAATGTTTTAGTCATCATACTGGATGAACTAGAGTCTTGATAATTCTTTTTGTCTCCTGGTTTCAGAGGATACAAGATTGCCAATTACTGAGGAAATATATTTGAAGTTTCCAGTTGATAGGTGAAAAAACTGCTGATTAGATAGTTGTTATAAAAGGTGGTGTGTCCCCAGCATTTCTCACACTTTTCCAGTCCCAATAGCTGTATGTATTAAAATGGTGTTAAATGGAGTTGTTACTGATCTAAATTTATTTTAGGTGCACTACTGGATGAAATGTAGCACTGATAAAGCTGACAATGCAATAGAAATGCAGCATTCTTGTTGAGTATTCAACTGATGTCAAAAAATGCTGGAGGTAATGTAAGTGGTAGGTTGTGAAGCCATACTCATCATTGTTAAGAGACACAAGATTATTAAACCACTCTGAGTTTCCACCTAGAGGAGGTGGTTACATTCTTTCAAATGTTGTAGCTTTCTACAGATTGATGTGAAGAAATTAGAGAAGTAAATATCTCAGTGGAAAAATAACAGTAATGATCAAATGAAGACAAAAAACCGTGAAAACAAATTAAGGAGGCTAAAAAAAGCCAAAATTGTAGCTGTGTTGAACTAGACCGGTAATCAAGATGTGATTGAGCAGTGAGCAATTTCCTGCTGTCTAGGGCCGTCCTTACCTTCTCTGTGAGAGTGGCACAGAATTAATTGTTATATTTCAGAAATGCATTTCTTGGGGAAGAGAAAAAGTGTATTTTACTTTATGGATCTAGTTGTCATGTAGCACCATTAAAGTTTGCTGAAGTGATGTCAGCAGCATCTCAGTTTTGCTCTTAAGTAACCCTATGCCTTGAAGTCCATGGTGTATATTTTAGTTAAAATTTGGAAGAAAGTGAGGTTCGGGTTTAATGTTTGTCTCACTCCCACCTTACAGCCACTGGAATATATTAAAAAAAAAATAATCTTTTGATACTTGCTCTTGTTGAATTTCTTAGATTGAGGCTGAAAACAAATGACATTGGATGCCAGAAAGCAAGAGTGGACTTTCTGCTTGTTTGATGACAACTCCTTTGAACTTCTTTGTTTCATAAAGAAATCGGAATGATACCAAAGTGTACCTAAGTGATTCTACTGCCTTGTACTTTAGGGTAGATACATAGATAGAACTATGATTTGACAATTCTTTTCCACTTCATGAAGAATCTCATGAGTGCTACGTGCTACTGCAACAGTTTTGTTAAGATCTGTCTTATTAATTAAAAATGAGTTGCTATTGAAGGGACAACAGCTGTCCTGTGGACACCACAGCAAACCAAATCCAAACTACTTCCATGGCTACCTACTAAAAAGTCTGGAGGGAGAGTGACCTGAAATAACTGTGTGAGTATCACAGGGCCTTTTGGCATTTTCTTTTTGCCTTTTCCTTTATTAAACTTTTCTGATAACAAGTCCTTACTTTCACCATGTTCCACCAGTTTTCCCCCTAAACCTTTGTCTTTAAACACTAAGCTTTCCATGGCCCTTCTAGCTTCCACATCTTCCTTAGTATTGAGGATAAGAAGTTACTTCTTTCTGTCTGGAGAAACCTGCAGGTAATATCAGCTTCTTTACTATGCTCTTTGGAGGGAAGAAAAGATAAAACCACCCACTTTTGGCCCAGTGTCTTTACTGATCAGTAAAGCTGATGTGAAGAGGAAACAGATGTGTAATACTTCTTCACTCTACTTGTTTTGTGCATGTTTTCTCTTGAGGGCATCAAAACGCAGAATGCAGACACACTGAAATCATAATAGATCTTGTAATGAAAGATGGGATTGGTGATGTCAGACCCTTGCACGGGTGTGAGTCAATGGATTCCTGTTTAGTTAACCCTGATTTAGGTTTTTAAGCATTAACCCTTTACAAGGAAGTTTTCATGCACCCCTTCAGTCTCCTTGGGATTCTGTGATTGCGTGTAAGTGTTATACCTGATCTTACAGAAATTTTGCTGATTGGATTTGGCTTTGCATTTGTAAACATAAGTTCCTTTTTTTTTTCATAAGAAATGACTATAGGCTGAGAAAAACAGCACATCATCTAGGCTGAGTTTGTTATGTAGAGAAAGGGAGGAATCATCTTCCCTTTTTTCCTTTTAATCCTGGAGCAAATGGTGGACACAGCAGTTCAGAATCTGAGGTCTCATTTATTTTCCAATATGTAACAGAATTTGAAACGTAGTTTCAAGTTCCAGGCCAAGAACCTCAATTAGTGCCCTGTGGCCATAGAATATTCCTAAAAAATTGAAGTTGCCAGGTTAGAATATATTTCTGGAAGTAGCCAGTAGCAAAAAATCACAGGAGCAAAATGCACTAATTCCTAATAAAATGTGCTGCTTTGCTTGGCCACATTGTAACTAATAAAGAGATTTTTTCTTTATATATATATGTTTAATATAACGTATAAAAACAATCCTCCTTCACCATATAGTTTTAGAGGCAAATGGCTTATCGCTATTGCATGCTTATCAGTAACAGTTAAAAAAAAAAAAAGTCTGAATGAATGATGCATGAGAAAAATGAGCATGTAAACAGCATTTTCTGTTTCATTTTTTGAAAATATGAGTAAAAATGTAGTCAGACTACTGTTTTCTGGTCAAGAGAGACATTTTTCTCTGTTCTTTCAAGAAAATTTGGATTGAACATAGGTGCCCTTATTTAGTATGGTCACTTTCATGGAAGGAACTGTATTTCTGTTGGTATAGTAGTTCTTTCATTTGATTCCCATTTTCAGTCACTCTAGTTTCTGCTTTAGAGTTGGAGAACCCAACATCCCGTATCCATTGTCTCTTTATTGTGATGCATACAAGGAGAGCAGTTTTAACCTTCCAATCTAAAGTATAAAAAAATTGGATTGCACATTTGAAGTGGAATGAAAATGATGCATAGAGAAGTAGATCATTTTATAGGCTACTGTTCTATTTTATGGAATGATAAATAATGATGTAAAATATGTTTCCCTTTGCATGTTTAAATTGCTCAGTGTACATAACTGAATTTAAAATAAATTCAAAAATGAGTACTCAGCCTTGCTGAAGGACTTGGAGAAGTGCTTTATTCTTGCTGTCTTTTCTAATAAATAAGCTGCTATGAATACAGCTTCTTGTTTAGATCTTAAATTTTAACTGGACTTTGACAGATTTAGATTTAATCTGGGCACTGTAAGAGTCTATACTGTCACTATTTGTCTGCTGAGTTTCAAGTGACTGATTTCTCCCTCCCATCCCCCAGCAATTTTCTGTACCTTCCTTTCAAAAGCCAGCTATGCTATATAAACTGACTGCCTAATTTCTTTAAGTATATAAACTTGTACTTGGTCTGGCTGGGATGGAGTTAGGTTTTTTTTGGATTTATGACTGAAGCAGTGTTGATAGCCCACCAATGTTTTGGCTGTTGCTGAACAGTGCTTGCACAGGGCCAAGGCTTTCTCTCTTTGCCAGACAAGCAGGCTGGTAGTGTGCAAGGGTTTGGAGAGGACACAGATGGAACTAAACTTTATAATGAAATCAGTAGCATCAATTAATCTAATTATTTGGATTTAAAAACTGTGAAGACATACTACGATTCCACCAAGAAAACGATGTTAAATCTATAAATTCTTCCTTGCACATGCACTTTTCCTAAGCATGTGGTGTTAGTTCAAATTAAATCTTTTCTAAGGAAAAGTTTACATTGCAGGTGGTGCATCAGAAAATAGGAAAGGAAAGTTCAATGTTTTTATTTTGGTTTATGGAACTTGCCTTGTATTACCTTATTACTTTGCCTTACACTTTTTTGGCGTTGGAGTGACTCAAGTAAACACAAATTACTTATTCTGAGATTAGCAAACTCAAAATGAAGGTTGTAGATCAATAGAGAGTGTTAAGGGATTACTAGATAAACAAATTTCTATTCACTTTTCCTGTTATTTTCAACTACATTGTCATATAATATAAAACTATTTTAAGTACTGAGGATTGATGTTTGTATTCATTCTTTGATACTCTTTGATACTCGGGCACTTTTCTTAAAAACAAGACAACTCCCTTCACTGGACACAGTGACTCTTCTCACACGATCTTTTACCCTCATGACTCACTATTTGTGAGATGCATGCCTGAGTTAACGAGTTAACATAAATATATGTGGCTAAGAAAAGGTTTTGGTTGTTCCAGAGACTTGAGTGCTTGACAGTGTAGATGTGGCATAAATGTCTTGGTTTTCACTTTATTTTATTTGCTCTTGGAGTGTGTGCCACACTTGGTTATCATTTTTAAAGCTTCAGCTGTGAGGGAATGATACTGGTGTGAGAATGATGTCACAGCATGAAAAATCCAGAAAGGCTTTTCCAGTCATTATTCATTTAAGTACATCTCACCCACTGGCAGAGATATGGACTAGATGACCTAATATGTCTCCTCTGTCTCTACCTTCTGCGATTCTGTGAGTGATCGGGCAGTACAGGAGATCAGCAGTGAGTTTATTGGCAGTTGCAGAAAGACAAGGCACTAAAAATGCCTGCACATCCTAGATGTGGATATACGATTGCATGTGGCAGTTACCTGTAGAGATCACACTTGAACACTGGGAGAGTACTTATTTCCCTCCTTCTGCTGGTCCCCCAGGAAAATATGGTTTTCACTATTGAAGTTGATACCTCTTAGTTACTCCGATGATCAGTTTTCATTGCATTCCCGAAGTAAAAACAGTACGTTGGCATGTGTGAGAACTGATACAGAACACTTCCTTAAGTTGTCTCTCACCTCTTAGGACATCTGGAGAAGAACCCTTACCGGCCTCCCCCCCCCCCTTCAAATTTTACATCAAAGCTTCTTAAAGAAATTGCAATGGGCAAGAGGAGAAACTATTTCCGAAAGGTATTCTACAATTATACATTAAAATAAGATCTGTCCAGCTTTGATATTCAATCAGAACTGGGCTAACAACTCGAAACTTGGAAGGCTCAGGCAAATTCTACAGCGTTTCTGCTATACAGCACATTCTGTATTTTGAGATATATAGCAAGAGGAGTTTTAGCTCAGGGTATATATAATCCATCTAGAGCTTTCAAAGGAATTTAGAGCAGTTAGTTACTCAAGTTTAATTGGAGATTTGACTTGGAATTGGCATTATTTCTAAAAATATAATATGTTAAAGAAAATAATTGTTCTGACTAACTGTCCAAAATGTGATTGCATTTTTTTTTTCTTTAATACAGGAAATAACATAAAAAAACAGTGTTGAAACTTGGGAGAATTTGGGCACGGTAAGGGAGAGTTCTCTTTAGTCTCCTTTGAATGCCCTTGGTAAATTAAAAAAGTTATTGCAGTGTATAAGCTGGTCCAGATAACATCAGCATATGATCTGGGCTCACCAATGCAGATTCAGTTGCTAGCTGAAGTTTTTTGCAATTTGTTTATTGCAAATTGTATCTGAAGATTCCTCACAAAGTGAGAGCAGCTTTGGTATAAGGAGTTTTGCCATGCCTTAGAAATGGGAGGGAAGAGGACAATGTCATATGCTTCTCTGCTTACTTCACATACTAAATATCTTTCTTTAGGGCTCCTTATGAGTATTCAAAAAGCACTATCTTCAATGCACAGTGGAAAAGTGCAAGTTCTATTGTGGTATTTCTTGTATTACTTGATCTAACTTTACTAACATTTGGGAATAAAAATGAATCCTTCAAAATGGAAATTTTACATTGTTTTCTCTACAAGTTGCCCTGATAACTGTGGATTGCCTTATTTGTTGAAAATACGTCTGATATATTGACACTTCTCAAAAGAGTCACAGTTCTCTGTGAATGGAGTTTGAAGCAAAGTTTTGCTTTGTGACTTAGGAGATACTATGCAGTTGATGGAGAAAATTTAAATATTGTAGGGATGGCATATATTTGATGGAAGTGGAAGTAGAAGCCTGAACAAGTTTGTTCTTGCAGAGGAAGATGAGGGTCTTTAGCAGAAAATGTAGAATGCTTTTTGTGCATGATCTCACCGTAAGTTTTGAGCATGTTTGCTTTTCAGATCATCAAGCTGTTTATTAGAAGGGGCTTTCTTTGCCAGCTGTAAAGGTATCCGTTTGGGGTGTGTTGCATTATGGTAGAGAGAAGAATTTAAGTAATAATGGCTTTCTGCTCCAGCTTATTTTCACAGACATTGCAGTGAGAAAATCAAGCAGTGAAGCATACAAAAGGAAGCTATGCAGTAGGAGGATGGATGAGAGGATGGTATTGTATGGTGAAAAAAGCATGGACAGGAAGCTTAAAGGAATATTAATGATGATTTGAGAGGATAAGAATATCTCTACTAAAAATGTAAAATTCAGTAAAAAAAGCTCTGTAGATCAATTGTATTTATCCAATAAATAAGTTGTATAACAGTATGGAAAGAGTAAATAATTTTTTTTTACGTTACAGGGATATACAATATTGAATCCATAGCAACAAGAGGAAGTTTTTACTCTCATTTGTCAGTAACAACAAAATATTTACATACTGTGTCCTCTTGTTAGAAGATGTGGCTACTTATGGCATTACTTATGCGATTATGCACTTACGGCATTATAAGCTGGAGAAAAAGTTCTTTTCTTTTCTCTGTCTTATTATGGCACTTGTTCATGTGCGGCGGGGTTTTCATTGTGGTTTTCTTTGTAACGTTTTCTGTACTTTGCTGTATATCCCATTTTATTAGGGGTTTATTAGATTTGTCCAGTGCATTGGGCAGCTGATGAAGGGAAACAGACTATTTGTGAAAGTTACTACTTTTATTTAAAAAAACCCAAACACCAAAACTCTACCTAACAAAAGAAAAGGCAAGATAACTCAAATTAAAGTATATATTTAATTTGTCTATGTTAAAGTCAAAGTTTGAAAATGGCCTAAGTAATAAAGGTGCTGGACTATATTGTGTTTATCAACTTTATTGCAGGGCTTTTCATTCAGAAATCACAGACGTTTATATAGGATATTAGGTATCTGTAGTAATCTGTGGAGAGTAGCTGGGAATGTTCATTAGCTCATTTAAAGGGAAAAAAGTGAGTATAACTTGCTTTAAATTTAAAAGCCGCCACAATTTTTTTAATCTGAAAGGCATCTGTCTAAAATGTAGCCATTTGAAGAGAAGGATAAGGCCTGTCAAGCTACTTCTCCTGGGCCGCTTGTGTTAGTGCTTCATCTGCTTTGTTTGACATCTCTAAACAACTCTTTAAAAATGTCGATTTTGGCATGCTCCACAAAGGAGAACTGAAGGGTGTTGTTTAAGTTATTTGGGCCTTCTCTGTTTTTCTTTCTGTGGCACAAAAATGTGCATTTTTTTCTCTGCCTTTCCCCCCAACAAATGTGTGTTTTAGCCTCAAATGACCCTGGCATCTTAACATGTCAGAGTGTTAATAAAGCGCTGAGGCTGTCATAATGTGGGGTTAAATAAAGTCTTCATGAGCTGTCTATTAAGCTGATTTTTTGTTTGTCACTTTCTGTAGTTTCTTTATGGATGCAGCTTGTCTTGGTTTGTGGGCAGCCAAGCAAACGGGCTTTGTCTTTGTTCACTGCTCTGTTTAATTCTCCCCCTCATTCATTAATCATCCCTTTGACTATTTATACCAGTGGCAAGTATAGCTAACACACTTAACGTTTTCCTTTGTCTCAGTGGCACTCTTTGTGCAGGCCAGAGGAGGGCTAATTATTAACTGTAAAGTGACATTAAAAACCTGTAGATAAGCATACAAATGCTGCATCCAGTGAAATGCAGCTTTTTTTTTTTTTTTAACCTTCAAGTGCTTGTGGCCAAATGAATTTTTCTTGCTCTGTATACTTAGGAGTTCACAGTAGCAGTGCCAATGTCTAGATAATTAATGAAGAAGCTCTGTTAAACCCAGAGAGTCTGCCAGTGTCAGGTTTTTTAGTTTCATCTCTGGACAGCTTAGCTGGATAGTTTGTACCTTATCAGGCAAAAGCAGGGATTTAAATTGCTGCTATTTAGTTGGAGGCAGTTCCTCTTCTCTTTAAAGGTCCCATTCCTGTGTTATTAGTATTCTGTATACACAAGTCTTGGAATGTGTTTTTTGTTTTGATTTCTTACGATGTGAGAGCTTTTAGCGTTTTCTTTTGTCGTGGTTTAACCCCAGCCAGCAACTAAGCCCCACACAGCCGCTTGCTCATTTCCCCCCCCCCCCCCGATGGGATGGGGGAGAGATTCGGAAGGGTAAAAGTGAGAAAACTCATGGGTTGAGATAAAGACAGTTTAATAAGTACAGCAAAAGCCACGCATGCAAGCAAAGCAAAGCAAGGAATTCATTCGCTTGGTTACATATACAGGCAGGTGTTCAGCCATCTCCAGGAAAGCAGGGCTCCATCATGTGTAATGGTTACTTGGGAAGACAAACGCCATCACTCTGAATGTGCCCCGCTTCCTTCTTCTTCCCCCAGCTGTATATGCTGAGCATGCCATCATATGGTATGGAATAGCCCTTTGGTCAGCTGGGGTCAGCTGTCCCAGCCGTGTCCCCTCCCAGCTTCTTGTGCACCCCGACCCTGCTCGCTGGTGGGGTGGGGTGAGGAGCAGAAAAGGCCTTGACTCTGTGTGAGCGCTGCTCAGCAGTCACTAAAACATCCCTGTGTTATCAACACTCTTTCCAGCACAAATCCAAACCATAGCCCCATTCTAGCTACCATGAAGAAAATTAACTCTATTCCAGCCAAAACCAGCACATCTTTCCAGCTCCCTTCTATTTATGAGGTTGTCTTCAAATTAAAATTTGATCTTTGTTTTTTTGAAACACTGGCACTGATCACTCCTTTCTTGCTTATTCAAAGTCTTTCTGACCCTCTTCTTTCTCACTCATGATTTCATGATATCAGCACGCCAACTATTCTGGAAAGACTTCTTTGGAAAGGTAATATTTAGAAAAGGTGTATGTTTTAGCTGTTTGAGGGAACTCAAGATGTCACAAGTTCTTTGGTGCAGTAACCGTCTTTATTTGTATTTTGTTTGTACTATAGTGTTCGCCTAATTCCATCACTTGCTATAGGTTTGAAACAAGATTTTCTGTTTTTCTGTGCCTTGAAAGTAAAGTGCTGCTCTGTGAGGTGGGTTCAGAGAGATTACTGCAGGATTTAAGTAATGTTGTAATCAGCTCTATTAACTTGGAAGTCTAAGTGACTTCTCCATTGACTGACGTTGCGACTGGAGCCATGTGTTCATGACTTATCATTGTGAATATAACACATAGATGAGGCCTGAAGTTGCAGCTAATACTTTCAATGGGTGAAAGAATATGGTCCAGTAGTGATCCACTGAACAGAGTTTGAGCATTCCTGGCTTGTGTCATAGCTGACATTTTTCTGGCTGTCAGCATGAG
The DNA here is from genome assembly GCF_035582795.1 of Mycteria americana. Taxonomy (NCBI): domain Eukaryota; kingdom Metazoa; phylum Chordata; class Aves; order Ciconiiformes; family Ciconiidae; genus Mycteria; species Mycteria americana. The sequence goes on from NC_134370.1 coordinate 26,480,148, forward strand.
CAAAGATCCTACTGAGTGAACATAAAGCATAATATCCACTGAGATAGGTCCTTGATAACAGAGCTAGGAAGAGGTTATGCTCTCTTATTCAAGCCTGTATATAAATGAATAAACCTATTACTTCATTCTATAGTTATTGCCAAATTGAATGTCTTTCAAAAAATTTCAAACAAGTGATAACGTTGTGAGGGTATGACAGGGCAGTCTGCTTCTGGCTAACTTAGGCAGACTACAGCTCCAGCTAAAGCAGTAGATCAATAGTTACAGATTGCTTTCTGCATGTTTCAGTTAGGAAGTCGGTATGTTGAATACAGAGAATCCTTACTTAGGGTGAAATTGTGAGTGGTGGGAAAATTTTCTGTTTAAAAAAAAGTATGGTGATACAGTAGACTGTGTTGCATAAATATCTTTGTTTTCTGTGCTGTGTAACTGAATAGGTTTAAACATTTAAAAATAAAAGCACTTTAGAATGTTGTGGGGGTTTTTCTTTTGTTTGTTTGTTTGTTTGTTTTAAAGAACAAAGATTGCTTCTGTACCTCATGCTACTTTCTTGTTTTCACGTGCACTAGGTACAACTCTCTTCCTGTGCATTATAAGTCAGCTTGAAAGAGCTAAACAAAATGAGTTTTGCTATGGTATTATGGAAGAACATTTACTTTTCCAGAGTAAACTTCCAGCACTTAAATTCTTATTTTGCCAGCCTGAATGCTGATATATTTCGTATCTATTTTTAGTAGCAAGGTCCTGAAAATAAGAATTCTTATTTAAGGAAGCTTTCCTGGCATGATGAATCAGATGGGTCGTCAGGTAGGTAAATCTCCTGCTGTAAGAAAGCAAAGCTTATTGACTTTTCATTAAGGTTTTGAGTGTGTAGTTTATACAAGACTGGGCCTGTCTTTCAGGTAGGCTGTCAGCCCAATAACAAAAATGAGGTTAGAGTCTTTGATATTTTAATGTATTAAAAGTAAGAGATAAAATCTTTGCACAGAGGTAAATACAATTAATTCATCTAACCTGAATATATAAATAGGCAGTACTTTAGCCTATGGCATGCACAGGCAATCTCTTAGGTGAGATCATACCAACTTTGTGATAACTTGATTCATTAACAGAGAGCTGTTAGTTTTAGCAAGGTAACAGTTTGAAATAATTTTACAATTTTTTTTTTTTCTGGATGTCGGTTCCAGAAGATGTTTGTTGATAACAATCTAATGGAAGTATACAGTATTTTAACAGCTAGAAGGCTCTTGTGAAATGCTGCTGGACTTCTGGCATCAGAAGATGCAGGGATTTGATTGTAAAGAATGTGGAGATGGTCAAATGCAGATCTGATCTTCTCGGGTAGAGAAAAGCTGTAATGATATAATAGATGAAAATGACTGTAAACATTGGTTGAATGAGCAGTATGTGATACTGAGTTTTTTACACATTGTTCTGTTCTACTGACGTCTCTGCTGGGTTTGCTTTTGAGTCAAGGTAGATGAAGTCTGTGTTCACAGATTTATTATGCTTATTCATTTAAATGTGCTATGCAGTTATGGAACCCTTCATTTCTTATAGACTGCATTTTCTTAGTTGCGTTTATTGCATCAACACCACTACACAATATTGGCATTTCTGTACACTGAGAAAGCTGTACTGAAAGAGATGAGTCCATAACTCAAGTAACATCACACTGAATACTTGGTGCTGTGGTGAATAAATTTTTTTAAAAATGCAATCATTCTAATATGTCACCTTTTCCCTGAAGTGTTTCTCTCATAGAGAACATTTTTTATGTTAAAATTATTTATGAAGTGTTTTTAAAAAATAAATAACAATGATTTACACAATGTCAGCAGATGCACACTGGGCATCCTCTGGCATAATCAAGAGTGTCGACTCCTGTGACCCAAGGGTGACAGTTTTGATCAGCTTTGCTTTATAGTTCTCTCATCCTATGCAAGTGTGAGACAACACTCATGATTAGCCAAGAGGCACCAGATTACAGCTACATGCACACACATGTGCATGCAGAGTATTTAAAATAATTGCAAAGTGCCAGGATTAGGAGTTCCATAGATTTTTGGCAATGAGGTTAATACTAATTTTTCATTGGAGAGCTTTTTTATGTCAGACTTCAAAACTCAGGATAGTCTGGTGTTCAGGAACTGTGTTGGAAAGCTAGGGGAATTGTTTCCAGTTCACATTTCTGCCTTTGACCTATTATGTAGCCTTAGGCAAATGATTTAGTCACTGTCTACCTCTGTTTTCTTTTGTCTTGTCTTCTCAGCTCCTAACTTTCAAAGTCTAGAACTGTTTTCTGTTACACTTCTGTATTCTACTGAGGAGTGTAATCATTAATATGACTAAACAATAATTTTATGTAAAATAGTAAATCTTCCCAATTGCTGTTATAAATATTGCTGACAGTTGCTTTTTCTGTAATACTTTTTGATATAAAAATAGCCTACAGAGATCAAATCTAGAAACTGTTAAATCTTCTTTGCTGCTTTAATGTGACTAGAAGGTATAGTCAGAAGTTTTTGTGCCTTAAAGACACTAGACTGGACTACACTATCAAGAAAATGGAGGTTCATCTTCCAGTCTTGAGAAACTGTGGAGATAGAAACAGACACATGTGTGAGATACGGGGGAAAAACCAAGGAAAATCGAGACACTTCTCAAATGTTTGGCTTTAAAAAGAGAGTATGTATTAGAAGATTAATTGGAGAAATATAAAAGGGAGAAAGATTCTGTCCAAGCCTCAGGTATTTCCATTTAAATGAATAAACAATGACAGAGAAATAAGTTTCCTTTTCTTTGAAAAGTTTCTTCCTCTTCTGGTTCTCACTGAGTCTAATCCTACTTTATGAGCTAGAAGGGCCCTAAGCATGGACCTTACTTGAGGCTTTCCTTTCCTTCCCTGTGTAATTTTTTTTTTTAAGTTAAGCTATTTTCAAAATTTGCAGAACTGCACAGAGTGAATTGTATCTATGCACAAAGGTAGCCAGCTGGGATTTAACGTCTTTTCCATACACGTAAATCTTTACTTCTTTATATTCCTTCACAATTCAGGCAGCCACGCAGCCTGTTACTGTGACTTTGCCTTTATGGTATAGATATTTTTATTTGCCTGACCTTTTAGCCCAGTTATCTTTGACAACACTAGGAATAGGACTGAGTATAAAACAAATTAGCAGGTAACCATTTATGCCCATATTGGGGCAGGGAAGAAGTAAAGAAGCAAGAAATCTAACTACAAAGTAATTTCAGCCTTAAGATTTCTTATTCGTTGAGCTGACATCACAAACCATGCCTTTTTAAAAATTAAAAAAAGGGGGAGAGAGGGCTAGCTTTACTTTCCTCTTTACTTGTCTCACCCAATTATAATTATTCATTTCTGCTAGTTGTATATAGACGCTCTTGAGCTTAATTTAATATCTTGAATCTTGAAAAGATTAAATCCAGGTAGGGACTACATGTCTGTCCTTGAGTTTCATTTTCTGTATTCAGTCTTGCAAATATTCCTTGTTGTTGAATAATAATCTTGCTTTCCAGTGTTTTAAGGGTCATCACCTAGAAGGAGTTTGTGCAAGTAACTCATCTAAGTTCAAGGAGGCATAACCTAAGCATCAATATTCTCTAGTTTATGGCAATTATTCTTTCATTCAATCAGTTTGTTCATGTTTAGGAAAAGTGCATAAATGAGATTGTTGATAGAGGAGTAGAACTGCACATGTGCTAAGTGGTGCCCTGATGTAAGTATCAAGGACTCTGTTATTTCTATGTACATGGCAGGTAGATTTATGTCTCCTTGTAATACTGGCAGAGAAAGATAACTGTAGCTTTATTTTCAATATGTGTTATTTGTGTTGGACTGCTTGTTGATGGATATTATAATTTTTAATTCTAGTATGTGATGTCAGAGAAGTGAGCTGTTTAGTTTAAGTGCTATAGATCTCTTATCATTTGTGAGTGCTGGGAAATTGAGAAATCTGAACAAAAATGTATCCATCTGTGCAAAAGTAAAAATATTGCATTAATTCTATTTAAATAGTAATACCAGGTACTTTAATTTTACTGTAAAGATCCAATCTGTGGATCTGGATTTAATCATGAAGCACTATTGACTTTAAAGCCTATTGAATGAAAGTGCATTTCTAGAGCTGAAGACAGTTCCCTATTTAAGGGAAGTTTATGGTCAGGAAGGAAAGAGGAAAGTGCTATTGGTCAAGAGGAGTAACAGGTAGGTCCGAAAAGCATTGAATATAGGACTTTTTAATTATAGAGAGAAAGATGGAAAATGTAGTAAGTGTGTTGAGCTGCACAGCGGAAGAATCTACTTTTTAAAAGGTTTTATGGGAGCTAAAATTATGTCTGTAAATTTGGTATTTTTCAGAACAAATTATTAGCTTAACTTGCTTGATCTTCTGTCAGTTACCAGAGAAAAAGGCAAATGTCTAGATCTTAAGCTGGGACAGAGTGAGGACTCTAGACAGGATTCCTATTTTTGTATATGCACGCTATAAAGAAGTGGATATTAGTTGCTTCAGTCTCTGAAGTAGCTAACTGTTACTCCAAATGGAAAGCTCTAAATGGTAACTGAGAACCTCAGCAAAACTAGGAACTTACTTATTAGGTTTTACAGGCTGATATTATCATCACAATATACAATTGTGATTTTTTTTAATTTATTTTTTTTTACTTCAAGAGATCTAGGCTTAACTTTCCTAACAATAGAAATTGCTGCTTGTGAATTCCTTTTTTTTCCATAGTGCTCATTTCTCATTCCTGGGTTTTTAGCCAAGACGGCATACAAATAATTTCTGCTTACTTGTACAGAGTATTTCATAGATTCTTGAAAGATCTACCTAATAACCTACCTCGTATGAGAATGAAACCTCACATTTTATCCTGAGCACTTACAAACTGCGTAACACCTTATTACTACTACTATTAGTAATGATAACTGTAGTAACATTAATGTTATACTGTTCTTCTAAAACTCCCGCAGAGTATGTTTGTATATTTTTTTTTTTTTTTCATTCTGCATAATCCTAGTGCAGAGATCACTTCTAAATATAAATCCTTGTACCATGATGCTTCCCGATGCACATATAGGTATTAAAACTTGAATCCCAGAGGAATCTAAAACACCAAAAGGAAAATCTGGCACATAGACAATAATAATTCATGTATCATTGCTGGTCAAACACCACTGAGTGTTACCCTCCCTGGTTATATGGGGTACATACGTAACAATAATATATCTAACATTATCATCTTCCAACATTTTTCCCTCCTTGTACCTTTTTTATTTTCCAGTAAGCTGAATATGCATGTCATCACTACTGTTGGCAGTGTTAAAAACGTCCTTGGTTATAAAAATGAATGAAGTTTGTAATGTAAAGGAGGAATAAATTACTTTGACATTGTATCATATCAGGCTTTCCAGTTTTGCTGCTTAATCGCTTGTCCTTACACTGAAGTAGAGAGGGGGAAAAAAATCTTTATACCCCTTCACTGTATTTTACCATTGCAGGGGATGGCAGAGGCTAGGAATTGTAGAGAAAAGGACTGGCCACTGAGAATTTGTTACCAAAAGTATGGTGAGAAATATTATTCTGTAGCAGCCAACAGACTTCACCTGGTGTCTGTTTTCACAAGCCCCAAAAGACACATCTTTAAGGGAGAATGCTATTAGGCAGTACAGATTGAACATCTTCATCAGCAGTGCGAATGGAGGCCTATTCTGTAATTGAGACGCATGTGGCTCTGTCAGCAGGTGATGGCAGACAGACACACCTGAATGACAGTGTGACAGGGAGCAGAGACAGGGGGCCCCATCTAGCCACTCTTACTGCCGGAGTGATGAGCGCACGGGAACACAGTCTGTGAATTATCAGCAGGCCAGAATGAGATGAGGCTTAGGGAGGGCTGCCAGACAGTTTGCAATGTGCTACACATTTCTTTCAGCAGTTACTATTTTGCTATGCATAGCCCCTTGCTATTAAGCAGACAGAACAGCTCATATCCTGTGGACGGATGATAGATATGTCAGATCACTGAGAAATTGTTTGTCTTCCACAGGTGTATGGGATGCCTTCTAAAGTAGACAGAGCACATGACACTTTTCAACACTCTTTTCGATACTGATTTGGCATTCAGGGTCTATCAAAGGAGAAATCTTTCACATGCAATTATGACAGAAAATAAAGGTGATGAAGTGTTGTATACAAAGAATGGAGAGAGATCAAAGGACTGTAATGAAAACTGATTACAATAAAAGAGCTGCTTCAGCCCTGAGAACTCCACAGAACTGCTTGGGGCATGACAACACACACACACTTGCATGCACAAAGGAGAAGTTCTAGATAAAATCACAGACCTAATTCATAGGAATAAATGAGGAAAACTGCACATAGCTGCTTGCTTGGATATCATACGGCATATTAAGATGCTAAAGTAATGTGAAGCCACCATTCCAACTTGGGAGAGTCTGATCGGACCTTTTTGTAAAGCCATCTTTACTGTACTATTGGCATAATGTGAAAGTTTTGTAAATTTATAACTTCTGATAAGATTGTAAGAGAGATGACTGTTTTCAATTCTTCTATTGTTTTCTTGATTAATCTCCTGGGGATCACACACAGAATAAGTCACTCATTTAAGTTTAAATATTAGCAAGGAGAGTGTTTAGTACTGTTAGTTGCATAGAAATGAAGAAATTAATCAAGTTTAGTCATCTATCCTTTTGACTCCTGTTCTGATTTAAAGCCTATTCTAATGAACTTTCATTGACTTCACTGTGTCCTTCCCAAATTCCTGAGTTGAGTATTGAAACCATTCATTGGCCAGTTTCAGTTAAGTGCCAAGCAATTTTGTTTCCTATCAAATTTAGGAAACTTTATGCTAGGCATCTTTCACATGGCTCAAAACATCTTGTGCGATTGAGTACTAAATAGATTTTTTTTTTTTAATACGTGTATTCTTTAATAACTTGCCAATGTCTTTGTAGTGAAAGACCTATCATTTTACACAAGGTGAAGAATTACACTCTTTGCAACTGTGTTGTTTCAAATTTTTATGTTCTGCCAAGATTTCTCATAAATAGTGAGCTTAGCTTCAAACCCAGAAGGAAGAAGCATTTTTGAAAACTCTGCAGAGCTTGCTTTTTTCCCTCACTTACGTTCTGAATGAACGACTTTATTTTTAGTCCCAAAGCAGAGTGTGTTACCTGGAGCAACATTGACTCAGAACACTTATTTTTGCTAAGAGTTTTATAAGTGATTTAGCTCCTTGACTTGTGTGAAACAAGAACATTTCATTGTTTGAAAACTCAGCTACAAAACAAAAAATGTTACCCACAGCGCCGATGAAATTTTAGCTAAATCCAGAAAAGCAGCTTACCAGTCCTAATATCTTTCCAAGGTCTGGCTTCTCTTCTCAAAATTCTATTCTGTCTCCATGAACATAAGGCTTACTACTACTTATAGCAATATATTTTGCCCACCAGTTAGTATTTTAAAAATACTGTCTTGCATAATAAGCAAAACTACTGCTTTTTCTCAGCTCTTATGTCATTCAAAAGTAAGTAACGGCTATGGTGCATCCCAGAATGAACATCCAAAATGTAATTAGAAATGTGCTTGCGTAAAGTGCTGAAATGCTCTACAAAATTTCTGTTTCATTAGACATCTACTAGTGTATTCTAATGAATGCTGGCCATATCAGAGCATTTTCTTTTTTTGTTTTGTTTTGTTTATTTCTTACTGTTAAATACAACTCTTAGAATACCAGACTTAAACTCTGTTTATTGTGGTTTCTCTTTCTCTCTCAGACAGTGTTCCTTTCTTTGTATCACTGTCAAAGTCAATAAAACCTCTCTCTTGAGAGGTGACCCTTGATAGTAAGAGTGTCTAAAAGTGATGGCAAAACCAAGCCCAACCCAAAACGTGCTGGGAGACTTCGGTAAATTCTCCTTTTTGCTCTTAAGTTATTCCAGAGTGATGGTAGGGTTACTCCTTCTTTTTATGTTGGTTGATTGAATAACTTTCCCTGGCTAATGATGGCTACAGCCATCTTATATCATAAGCCCATGTCTCACTGGCTGTGGAGAATGTCTGTGTCTGTTGCGTCAGGCATTTTGAGTTTTATTATTGTATGTTTTTGGCAGAGCTTTCATTTAGACTCATGTTCTTAATTTCAAATACGGAAAATACACATAATTAGCAAAGGGACTGGGCTGGCTGGAAAGAGTTTTAAGGCACTTCCTTTGATACAATGGTCACTCTTTTAAGGATAGTTATTTAAAATCATCAAAACCATAGCAACAGCTTATGCTCCAGAGAAAAGGACACAGCAGGCTAGCATTATCTTAATTTTTGTTGCCCTTTTCATGACCATGATATTAATATTTCCAACTGGGTATCATTTGGTTAATGACAGATTTCTACTACAGATTGTCAGAAAGTGGAGCTAGTACAGATTTAAACAAATTGACCTCCGCAAGATTAGCTAGCTGAGCTTTGGCTTAGCCTTCTGAGAGAGGACATCTCTAAATTTTTAAAGGCAGAAGTCAACTTATTTTGCATCTGAATAACACTTTTTTTTTTAATTTGTATAACCTAAATCTGCAAATGCAGGTGTTACTGAGTTTTCAGGGTGAAATGAGTTGGAACAGATTTCTAAGTATTGTATACAGTAAGCAAACAGTGTAAAGCATATCTACAAAAGTACACATGAATATTCTGGGGGGTGGGGTTGTGTGTTCCTCTCCGTTTAAACAGCATAAAAAGTTCCTGACATTGTCAAATGTTGTTCTTCTGAAAAAATGCTTTTGTCACCTATATGTGCAACAAAATTTTTGGACGCTGGGCAATCAATACTGTTCACAAAAAAAGCTAATCCACATTTCTTGAACTTAAGATACTGCTTCTACTGCTTAGCACAGTAGAAGTTGCAATGCTAGCAAAAATTGGCATTCAAAGTGTTTAGTCTTTCCTATATCTTTAAAAGATATCTTTTTTAACTTTAGGAAAAAAGAATGTTGACTATCTACTGTACTTCTTGAGAGGGGAATCTGTCGGTGTTTTTCATAATTGTATGTATAGAACCAGAACAAGAAATAGCAGAAAAATCTCGTAAATTAATTGTGTTGTTAGTCACTCTTGTATGTTCCTAGCAAGTTATAGTACTTGCACTAAAATGAGATTTCCATAACAAAGAAAATAGAGAGCACTAATTCATTGTTAGATCTCTGTCCACTGAGAATAGATCTTCTTGAATTGTCCATATCATGTATTAATGGTTTGAAAATCAGCGAGTCGTTTGTTGAAATCTCTAAATAGCCTGTGTACAGATCCATTCCAAAGTGAATAGCTTACAACTTAATACATATTGTTCAATCTTTGTATACATTGTTCAGTACCTTCAAAAACAACTTGATGTGGAAAACAAAATGTGCTCAGAAAGTAATTTAATTAGATGACTATTATGTACTAAGGTTCACTTATATTAGTACATTGAGAATAATGGTCAGATTTTTCAAAAAAGATGACTTTTAGAAATAGCCTTCATAATCTTTGACGGTGGAGAGACACAAAGAATAATTCTGGGCCTATTGTAACACAATAAGATGCTCCTGTGTAGTTTAGAGCTGCTAAATTAGGCTTTAATTTACATCTGCTTTCAGGTATGGGAAGAGCTAAGGTACCTGAAAGCTTTCTCTTCAGCCCTCTTTTAAAGTTGCACTTTTTTTGGAAAGCAGGTGATCTGGGGATGTCTGCACCAATTCTGTGCTGCCATAGCACTCTCATGTAGCCCTATCTGCTCAGTGAAGCTCCATTTTCAATTTCTCATAATGGAGGTCAATTTCTTATAGTGGAGGTGACACAAAATGTGCCAACAACTGGATTGGGGTCTTTATAGTAAGTGGAAACTTTCTGCTAAATTTTGTACGTATTACTATGTTACAGTTCCCTGACAACCCATTTATATTTCTCTGACAAATTCTTTTTAGTTAAAATTTTCTATTTTTGCATGTTTATTTTTTGGTATATGAAGACAAAATATGAATCCTTTTTGCTTTGAGATCGTTAAAGACTACTTTTACACTCGTCCCTTCAAAATTATCAAAATGCATATCTGAAGTTCACAAGCTAAACATTCCTCGTGCTATTTCTCAGGAGCCTAATGTCTCTACCAATTTTGGAAAAGGGCTTTGTTGCAGAATGAGAAATGGTTATTTATAAAGGCAGAGTATGAAATGTCCTCCAAGTATATATATATGGAGTGTGAGCTTTGTAGTAACTGTGTATTGTCAGCTTTTTGAGGTTTTATCTATTGTCTTCTGCAATGCCATATTGCATATACTTCAGAAGTGCCACTGTGTAATTGTAAACAATTTAAAGGATGCTTGACCTGTATAAAATACTCAGAAAAACATGGACTGTGACAGTCCAGTGGACCAAAGCTTTAGGAAGACTTTTGACTTTGGAAATATCAGTCTTCATCTGTTGAAGATAATGCCATTTGTGGATGTTTGTAGAGATGCCAAAAATTCCTTCCCAACCACATGCCTGTAGCTGATTTGGCTCTTCTGCTAAAGAAGCAGTGTAAGAGTTGCTGAAGTGAAGGGAAAGTGCGGTAGTGCAAAACGCAGCCTAGTCTGAGAAACTGAGATCAAAGGATCCCCTGTGGCTTCTAATCCTGGCTCCGACTTCAACTTCCATTTAATTAGAGTCAAATCACTGAGGCCTACATTTTAAAGTGTCTGCTAATTTTGGTGAGTTATTTTTTGGCTACCTGACTTTGAGATATGTAGGGTTATTTTTCTTTCTTTGTGCATCTGCATCTTTCATGAAGTACATGGAATTACGGATACTCCGTACCTTTAAAAATTCAGTAATATCTTATTTCACATTAGGCTAAGGATTGAAATGCTCTAAACCTGTGGACTTGTTAATGTCAGCCCTCTGTCTTCTCTGGGTTAATTCTCCAAAAAGTGGGCAATATATTACATATATCACAAGGCTGTGTTAATATCTATAAAGGAGTAGACAAAATGTTAAATTCAAGGGAATCCATAAATAAGCAATTGAACAGTTATTCAAATATACAAAGCTTTTGCTGCTCTTTTTTTTTTTTTAAACGAGCACTGGGTAAAGGTCCTAGTACAGTTCCTAGGGCCAACTTATGTTTTCATAGAGATATTATGGTTTTGTAGTTGCAGCCTATAAAACTATTTATTTAACTTTGGAGAAAGTCACCTCTTGCCTTTGCAGTGTAATCACAATTAGTTATGCTTAGAGGGAGAATTTTTTTTTTTTAAGAATAATCAATCATGATAAGGCAAGACTCATCTGGATCTATATTATTGTACAATAGAACCATGGTATACTATATTGACGTATGTTTGTATACTGCATGGTCTATGCCATGGTCTAATGCATTAAAGTATAAAAATAAAATTTGCTGCTCAGGAGTAAATCTAACTTGAGGGCAAGTTAGGTCCTAACTGTGCACTGTAGACAAGGTATGATATCCTTAATTTTCATATCTTCTGAATTTTGCATTTAGAATAATAAATTTATATTCACATTAATTAAAGTTTGGGCACAGAGAAAGGGAGTAGAGGTCTATAAATACACCAGGTTGCTTCTGCTCTCTTTCTGCATTTGTAAGGGTTATTGCTGTGCAGACCTCATGTATACCTACTTCCATGAACAATACCTGCATTCTCAAGTCTTATAAAAGTCAATTTTGTTTCTAATTAAAGTTTTAATCATTTAATGTGTTTAGTCTCCTCCTTCACCCTTAAAGGAAAAAAAGAAAAAAAAAAGGAAAAAAAAAAGTTTATTGCTTCCTCACTGCCAGGAATACTAAAATATGTACAATCCAATAATACCAATGGCTCCTATGTAGTATGATTTATTAAAATGGAATTTATTGTCAACTTGACAAAATACATTGTTTAATCTTATGCTTTGTATAGCTTTTAGAAACACAATGTACGTCTTGTTAAAAATACCTGCAGATAATGTGGTATTTATTAAACAGACCTCTTTTATATTACTGTGAAGTACTAGTATTGTCTCATTTGCCATATCCAGGGGAAATTTTATAAATAAAAAAGAATCTGTAGCCAGAAGTGTGGAATATTGTTTACTACACTGAGGCTGTTTTTATTGTGATGTCAGATGGGCAGGACAGGCTTCTGGCAACGGTCTTCTTCAGCCACTGAAAAGTTGTTACTAGATCTTCACTCCCATGTAACTCAGTCCAAATCTGGGGTAGGGATGCCTCTTTAAGTGCCCAGACAGCTCAGTCCTCATATTTCTTTTGGTTTTTTGCACTTGGTCTTGAGAACGTGTTATCCCTTGTGCTGCTGTTAGCAAGGCCTTCAGTGTATATATTTTTCATATCATTTGGTTGAAATATCACTCCAAAAGAGTGAAGGTTAATCACTTCCTGGACTAATTCAAAACAAGAATTTTTCTTTGAAAAAGATGTAGCTATATTGGAAAAATCCACTGACAAATACTAAAACTGCAAAAACCCAAAAGTCTTTTGTAACGTGGAAAGAGAGGTGCAATGGCCTAGCTAAAATACAGGTTGCAGGAATTTTCAGTCATCTCAGAAGTACTTAATTTTCAGAAGCGCAGCCCAGCAGCACTGCCTAGTTTATTTCTGTCTTGGGTATTGCAATCTACATTTATAGGGAAACAAAGTGGTAGTTTTCACTTTTTGTCGCAGCATGGCTGATTCATTGAGGCATTAGAAGTGGTTAATGACTATCAAGGTACCAACATTTTGTGGTTGGAATGTAGAATTAAGCAGTCAGCAATTGGTAGCTCAAATGTTTTATTGCAACCTGTCTAGTTTAAATAGAATCACCTGTTTCTGTCAAGTAAACACCAGGCATTTTATTTTAGTCAAATACAGAACTCTTGGTCAGTACGAAAGTTACTTTTCTGCACCAAAAGGATATGAAAGATTTCTTAACTTTTACATGCAATTGTCTACTGGATCCTTTCAAGGTGAGTTGCTGTGATAAAAAGTTCAAGCACATTTGAAGAGCGTCCTGGAAAAGGGCTGTACTGATCTCTTTCAGATCAAAAAAGAAAAAGCAAAAACAGAACTAGGAAACCCAATGAAAATCTCAAAGGTCTGCATAGAGTATAGGGCTGGCTTTCTGGCATAGCTCTGTTAAGATTTGGACTGCATCTTTTCACAGCTTCTGAGTGACTGGACTGAATAAAGAGCATCACATGTGGTGTGGTAGGAGCTCTGGCTATGGTGCAAAGGACTCAAAACCGTGAGCAATTTAGTTCTGTAGCAAATCTGCATGGGACAAGCGTGTGTGTGATGTTGGGTCATTGTTAGCATATGTACTTTCTGAAATTTTTTTTTTATTCTAAAGAAATGATGGTTGCCTTACATTCAAGGCTACCTTGTGTTCGGACTGATCAAACTGTTTTGTCTGTCTGTCTCTCTGTCTTTTCCTTCTTCACCAGAGGAGGAAGTGAAGATCGCTGAGCTTTTCAGTCTAGGACTCAATTGGTTGATTCGTCACTGTCCGGGAGATAGCAAAGACTTGACGCTTCCAAAGTAACTTTCTGGGTAGCCTACACATGTGGTTTCTGAAACATGCTTGTGCAGCCTGTTAACTGGGGAGGATGTTTAATAATTTGTGTGTGTGTGTGGTGATGATAAAGCTTACTGAATTTATGGCTTTGGCTTAATTTTACATTGGTGGTTGAAAACTATGCTGGTGATAATAGAGCTCCACATCATGCTTCCTTGTGCTCCAAGACAGAACTCCTTGGAGTCTTCTTCAGGAAAATAACATCCTTCCACACAGACATGCTTCTGCTGTGAGAAGGAACTAGGGTGCTTTTGAAAAAGGCAGCCTTTGCTTTACAGGTAGCATATGGATATACTGCTGTTCCACACCCCACGTACACTCAGAAACTTTCCTTGGAACTGCTGTAATCAACCCTTTTGTTTCAGAACAAATGGCTTCAAGCAGTTAACTTTTTGTGAGACTTCACTTGTATGAACAGAGTGACAGGTAGAAGCCAGTTTAAAGTCACGAAGTTGTATAGTCAAAGCAGTAGTATTTATTTGCCACAGTCGAGAGACCAGAGATGGCAGTACAAAACTGAATCCTGAAATACTTGCTGCCAATTCAAAACGTGCTCATTCTGCTGAAGTTCCAGTATGTTTATGATGAAGGTATAAAGAAACTTTTCTCAGTTTTAGTTCAGCTGTCTCACCAGGCTTGCTTGAGCTGTAGGCAAAGTAGTTACTTGCCTAGAGCAGCAAACAGGAAAGGTAAAATCATGGCTTTAGGCATGTGTGAGTCAGGCACCCTCTCCTTGTTAACACTCCCCTCTGTGCCACAGATATTAACTGTTTCTTCTCTCAGATTATTTCATGGGTTAGCATAATCTGGCTAAATTCCTAGCATCTTTTCTCAACTAGTATTTAGATCAAACATTGCCGATTCTGCTTCAGATGTGAAGAATGATATGCATGTCAAAAGGCTTGTCCAGTTTTCATAACTATATCCCTTGGTCTAATAATTTATTACCTCTACCATTCTTTGCTCTGCTTGTAGTGTATTCTTGCCTATTGGGTATCCTTGAGTTTACAACAACTCAGTTAGTTGCCTCTTGATATAATAGCAGCCTTGAAGAGGTGGGGTTCATCTTTTTTGTTGGATTGATTTCCTCTGCTGCTGTCTATTTGAGAGCAGTTTCCTTGTTTTTAGGTTTGCTGTGAAAGCTTTGCTACCTAGTAGTTTTTGCCTGCTAGGGAATATGGGGACAGGAATTTAGTGTTCCTAAAGGTGTGGTGCCCTTGGGCACAAGGTTCTTTGTTTGACTAATTAAAAACAAAAATAAATTTTAATAAGGTTTTTTGTCTGGCTAAGAGCCGTATTGCTTAGTTGTATTACAAACTATAGTCAGTTTATCTTCCCGGATTTACACTGCTAAGCCTTTTGTATTTCAGCAGCTTCACATTTTCTGGACTGTTATGACTTTATATATATATATATCTTGTTGCAACCCTGAGTGGCTATCTACACCAAGGTTTTAATAAAATTTCTCCTTGGTGAAGCACTGCTATGGGGTAGCAATGATGAGAGTTGTAGTATGGAAAAGGCATCAGCATTTTTACCACTGTGTCATCTACTGTTTCTCAGACTGACCCCATAGTGGTAACCTTCTGGCAGCTGATGGTATTTTGTCTTTTTTTTATATCCACAGTGTTGTTACTGTTGGGAGTGGTGCGCTAGTGGGAAATTTCAAAGGAAAGGCTGTTGTAAGCAAGCTAGAAAAAGCATACTGTCAATCTTCAGAATAGCAAAGACAGTACCACTAAAAAGAATGACTCCTAGTTTTAAGGACAGTACAACAAGTTTATATCCTTAAAAAAGGAAACGGTAATTTAAATGTCTATATTCTCTGAGTGGTTGCCAGAGCAAACCATTAAATCCACATCCACTGTTCCTTCCATGTGTTCACACTAGTAGCAGCCTACTCAAGTGTTCAAAGTCTGCTCCACCTTTTCTAAGGTATGCAGTAGAGGGAGAAGGTGGCTATTTTTTCAGTCAGGCAAGTGACCTCTGTTTGGATTTGTTGACAAATATGAGCAGGCCTTTCAGTATCCATAAACCTAAATGTAAAGGATTGGCTTCTTAAAGTGATTCTTGAGTGTTCCTAGGCATTGGTGGAACTATTACAGGGTGGCAAAAGATGCAGTTAATTGGTAATGATTAAAGCTGTCTGAAACCTGATTCCCTGAGTTTTTAGAACACATAATTGTTCTATGTAATCCAGAGCGGCACTACTCTTTCATCTATGTGAAAAGATCAGAAAAGAGAGATTTACAGCTTAGGTTGCCCCAAGCCACACATAGCTGACTTAATTTTCCTTTCCAAGGGAATTTAAAGATTGTTGTTGTGACTGGTTCTTGGTGGATTATGTGTTATTTTGAGGTCACCTGTGAGTTTTTGTTAAATGATTGATTGACTGAAATTAATTATTCTGTCAGGACTGTAATGGAGGTAAGATTGAGGACACTGATAAATACAAAAGCTAAAGCAATTCTTATAAATGCACGTATGTCTTTTTCAATTTAAATAAATCAGGGAGAATACATATATCCTTTATGGTGTTTTGTGTCTTTATATTTTTCCCTGCATAGCCAGAATGTTTTTTCTTTGGGGATCCCTAGCTTTGAAAAGAAAATTCAGCCTGCTTGCAATGGAACAGTATTTAGCAGTCAAATGTGTTCTCTGACATATCCTAAACATCTCAAGTCAAGTTCGCTTTCTCTGTGTTTTTTTTTTTCTCAGATAAGCCCTTTTGTTCTCAGTCACAGACTAATTTCAATTAAAGTTATGGATTAAGTGAACAAAGTGCAGACGAAACACACAAGATTAACAATCGATTTAACACTGGAAGTGATACTGGAAAAGTAGAAACCTTGTATGAGTTATATTTGTTAGACTGACCTTCATTTAAAAAGGGGAGAGGGAAGAAAGACAAGGAGGGACCTTTCAGCTCCTTATCCTTGTCTAAAATATGCCTGGTCAATTGACCTCTTTTAAACGTGTGGCAAGGTGAATGTATTTTTGTTGGCTGTTAAAGGAGATGGGAGTTAGTACCGTATGGCAGAAAGGAATGTTCTGTGTTTTGCAGGTGTACAGTTCTGAGGTTGCATGACAAGTGCGGAGGGGCTATCTGCTATTAATTTTTACTCTTGAATTGTGTCGGAGATATCTAGGGTTTGGGATGAGAATCAGTTTTAATTTCACTGTGGAATGCAAGGCAGTGATTTAAAGGGAGGATGAAATTGTTCATCTAAGGCCTTTAGGCCTTTTGGAACAGTCTGGTCAATGTAAACATGTTTGTTCTCTTCTAAAAAGAATTATTTTTTTGGAAAGTAATGTAAAGGACATATTTAAAGTGTGCTGCTATATATCTTACTTTATGTGAAGGTTCTCATTAAACAAGCGGTCCTGATCTCTTCAGGAAGAATGATATCAAAAGCCATGCCTGTCTTTGTGAGTTTGGGTTCTGTGATTGGTTTATAGATAACTTTATTAAATCCTCCCATTTTGTCCAGTTTTTTCTAGCTTGCAGTAACAACTAAACCTAACAAAATCCTTTAATATGCTGTACATACATCTGAAAGCATTAAACTGCTAGTGAATCAGTGAGTTCATCAGATGTACCTACTTTACTGATTACTGACTGTTCTCTTTTGACTAATAGTGTGAGATAGGAGGTCCGTAGAAGTGTGTATCCATTTTAGTAACATATCATTGAAAAGAAGCTGTGTTAACAGTGTAATATGGCACGATTGCAGATGATCACATACATGTTATCTCTCTTAATAAAGCTCTTTTGCAGCTGCAAAAACAAAAGTTTAAAGGGTAATAAAATGTTTTCTTGTACAAGTCAGTGTGTTTTTATGATTAGAGTACGACCCACTTTCCCCTTGGGAGTCTCAATATATGTGTGGGCAAGGGTTCACTGAACACAGTAGTAATCTTTCTCATACTTGTGTGTAGAAGATGCCAGACTTTTCTTCAGTTCATACTCCAGCAGTAGGTGAAAAGAGTTGATTCATATCTTGGTTCCTGAAGACAGAGAGGCCTTTGTGTCATGTAAATTTTTTTTTCTTTTTGCATTTTTTGTCTATTCAGTTCATCCTTATTCCATCTTTTTGATGTTCATGAAGTAATAGTTCAAATGGCATTTAGGAGGAGAAGATCTAATGCATTGAACAGATCTGTGCCATGAGATCTTGAATCAGGTCTGCACAGAATACTGCACTCTAAAATGTAATAAATGCTTTTCATGTGAGATTAGTAATTTATTGTATACCTCTTTCCTTGAATTATTATGTAAGTTTTGACTATATTACTATATTCCTTTCTTTGTTGTATATTCTTTAAATGTATGTTTTGTTTAAAAATTAGAAAAAAAGAAAAAAGTTGATCCAGTTTGACACTATTGGAAAAATCAGTCTTTATTGTATAAATCTACTGTAGTGTTATGCATTTTATCATTATTAAATAGTTGTGTGGTAGTTAACTATAGTCAGAAAACCTCCAAAATTTGTTTCTGCAAATTACATTCATTGACAGAATCATAAATGGAACAATAATTTGGTCCAGTGTATGTTTGACCTGAATTGAAATTGATATGTAATTTATACATAACTATGTTTTGAGTGTGTGTGTTAATGAAAAAGGGCTGCTTATTTTGAAAAACAAGCATTAAAACTGAGTGTAGATGCCCTATTATTTGTGACTCTCAATGTTGGAACTTATATTTAAAAGCAAATCAAATGCTGTGAAAAATATTTAAGACTGAGGTTTACTCTAACATTTATTGCTGCTCAGCATGTCTTATAAAAAGCCTTGCAGGCTGCTCATTGTCAGTCTTAGATACATTGCATAAATATTTAGCTGCAGATAAGACTGTGTTTCTTGAAATCCAACATGTCTGGGTTACGTTAGCAATATTTTAAGTTTGCTTTATTTTTAAATATAAACTGGAAACAGTGAGAGACACTTTTGAAAATTTAAACACAGAACATTTTAATTTTTAAATACATTAATTGTGTTTTTGAAGAGAGGCCTCAGTCTTGGCCTCATTTGCAGTTCCAGTAGCTATTTCATATACACTATTTTATTTGCACTGCATTATTTGCACTGGGTTTTTTATTCTTGTAGGTTCTGTTATAACTAGTATCTTGTCTAAAACTGGTCTGATTTGAATATGTCTTCAGAAAATTGGTGTTGGAGAATTTGCAGATATGTCAGTCAGTGGAGCTGGATATGTGGTTAGTGCAAGAAGTCATTAAGTGCAAGAAGTCATTAAGATATTTGCCTTGCACAGTCTTTTTACGTTATCAGATCCCAGCCAGTTCCAGACTGGAGACTCAAAGAAACTCCACAGAGGACAGTTATTGAAATCTCCTGCCCCTGGGTAAAGTTTCTACTTAACCTCATCAGTTAGTTGTTGACTGATGCATAAAAGCTTATGTTCCCTTGGAGTCTGATCTAACTGTGCATGTATTCCAGTCTGTTGGGATAGCTGGAAATGAATGATGTACTCAGCATTTGAATGTGTAAGAGAGACGATAGTTTAACAGTAATTTGATAGAAAGGAACTAATGTTAGAGTCCCCACTAAAACTAATAAGCTTAGTTAGAGAAACAAATTACAGGTTTTCAGAATTTTGTGTCATTCTCGGGCATCTATCTATTGTTTAGTGGTACTTAGCAAGCTTCACAAACCAATTGTATCACCTTCTAGGGGATTAAATAGATTTTGTTGCAGTTTTTTTCCTTCATGTACGTGTGTATGAACTGTCTGGGACAAGTCACTGCAGATGTGACTTAAATATATTTCTTGATCTTAACATTTACTCAGTTGACACTCTGGGGTTTGTCATAATTGAGTGATCAGCTCATCTCCCAAACTTCAGAGTGATCTTATACCTCTTAAACAAATTCCAGGGATATTACTTTTTTGAACTGTCATGTTGAGCATCTGAAATTAGAACTTGGGCCTTTATGTGTATCTGTTATAAGACCCTTCCAATTCCTATGCTTGCTTCTTAATTTTCATCTGTTTTCTCAGTTCTGTTACCTGCAATTTTTGCTATGGGTTTTGTCATAAATTCTCAATCTGGAGCTGTAAGTCTGTCATTCTTCTCTGAAATAAGACCAAGATGCTGTTATAAAACAGCAAAATGATGCAGGAGAAACCAGTTTAATGTTCATTGATTCATTTAAGAAATTCAGTTATTCAAAATGCAGAACCAAAATGGTACCGAATCTGAAGAACAAGAATGCAAGTTAAAAGACTGTTTTGTGAATCAACTCCTCCTTTTAATGCCTGCTTGGTAGATATGTATGACCCATTTCCTGCAGAATTTAATACAACTTTTTCAAAGATGTCACTAAATAAACTGGGATAGGAAGTTTGTTTTAATATCACTGCCAGTGTTTCACTGCAGAAAAATGCCATCCAGCATGTCGATGAGAAGATACTAAACATATTCATGTGATGTCAATTAGTGTTTTGCTGAAGAAATCTTGTGATCTGTGCCCTGAGGTGTAAATTACAAGAGTTACTCAAGTGGTAGATGTGGTTAAGAGTGTTAACAAAGTGGGCCTTCAGGGTGAGTACAGCTGATGCAGCAAACTACAATTACCAGTTGCAAAGATCTGCACTCTGTCTTTGTGGGTGATTTGTCCTTCTTCCCTTCCTCCCCTCCTGCCCCCTCAAAATACAGAAGCAGGACCACAGTATTTTTTCATAATGCCTCAAGAATTTTTCTTAGTACTCTCTTTTAGTTTGAATTGAAAATTACAGCAAAGTGTTAGACACTCACTTGTGGAGAAGAGCCGTGAGGTCAATCCAGCGAATGATAAAATACACAGAAGTACTGCTGATGACCTCCGTACATCTGGATTTGGATCTGTGTCTATTTGCTTCCAAAACCCTTTTTCTTTGGTTTTCTGTCATCATAAATATATCATTTTGCTGCATTGTTTGGTGGGTATACACTCACATTAATTCCTAATGTTTTCATTTTTTCTTTTTTTTTTTCTTTTTTTTTTTCCCATAAGCTTCAGTCCACAGAAGTTAAAGCACCATATTTTTGCCTGTGCTATTTGGCCATTTTGTATGTAAACATTTCATACCAGGATCTTGATGTCTTTTGGGCATTAACAATAAAGGCAAAATAAAATGCTTCATGTGAGTGTTAGCCAAGAGATGAGAGAAGATTTATATTGCCATGTGGCTTATGACGGTGAAAAAGCGGGGTTTGTGAAGTTTTAAAAGCTCTATTAGAGAGACTTCTGGGAGAACAAGAGTTGCATCTTCTAAGGACACCAGGCATTTACCATAAGAAGCAGAATAATACCAACACATCTGACATTCGTGAACTAAAGTATGTATTCTTTTTTGAAAATGTGACCCATCTGGTGCATGGTTGCACTGTTTAACTGGTTTGTTTTGAATTTAATCTATGTGGACTACATATTCTATTAAAAAACAAAACAAAGCAAAAACCTGTGTGGCTGAACTTTGTTTACACTCCATAGTGATGCTCTCACTATTGGTAAGGTGGGACCCTCTGGAGGTAGTGAGAGATCAGTTCTTGCTTGAAAGCAACTGAGCCTGGTCATCAGAAAACCCACCTAAGCATAAGCTGAAGCAGGCAAGGAGTGAAAGAACCAGTAAACAGGGAGTTTGCTGCAGGAATAAAGGCATGGGAGGCTGTTGGAAGGAACAAGGAACAGACAAAAAGTCAGCCTTCATAAGTGATGGAAAGAAGGAGGCTTCTTCTGGGAGAGGAAATTGTTTGGCCTAGAGAACTGTTGATGCTGCTGGTCTTTAGAATAAGAAAGGAGAGAGACCTCACTCTATAGAGGCAATGTGGGTCCAGGATAAAGGAACGAAGATCCATTGGGCTGGAGGTGGGGGAACTTCTTTAACATTGAATTAAGATGATACTTTTGAATGCCATGTATTATCTTTTTAAGACAGTTTTAGTATAATGACTCATTGACAGGCTTACGGTATTTATATGTTGAATTATGCAAGGCTATTGAGCAGCCAGTAGGAAAAACATGGCAATGGGTTTAGATAATTAACCCTGCAAAAGCAGTGGTTATCCCATTCAGAAATAGTTGTAGGCTGTTAAAGAGAAGTTGTGTTGGATGAAAATGACTATTATTGAACCATTTTCTCCAAACAGGTGGTCATCTGCCTTTTGAGTCCTTCTGGCTAGAAAAATGACTGGGGTGGGAAATCTCTAACTTTGGGCAAGAAGGAGTGCCAAAGTGATAATCTGTGAATCTTACAACATGCACAGAATGTTTCTCTTCTCCCCTCTATGGAGACTTATCTCTGCACAGGATAAGCATGCTTCTCTCTCTCTTCTGCTGCATTCTTATTTAGGTAGCTGCTGTGAGTACCACAGCTTTAGATGCACGTGGAGATGGAGACATTAATTGTTGTAATGTTTAAAATTCTGCAACCCTTAATACTTCCGTAACACAACTGTAACAACTGAGTGAACTGGGGTCACCAGTCTAAGCCACTGGTCCCCAGTGTTTCAAGTGAAGACCTAAGGGACTAAACTCACTGAGCCCACAGAATATTCATCACTGGCATATGAGGTTGCAGGCTTGATGTTCTGCGCAAGTATTCAACTCAGTAGCAGCTCCACACCTGTACTGGGAATGACAAGACAGGTGCATTTAGAGAATTAAAAGAAAAGGTCAGTGGTTCAATGAACTGTTACTGTGACAAGTGTTACACCTATCTTTTAACATCTAGACAAAGGCGGGTAGACAGCCCACTGCTTTACATTATCAATTACTACACAAAGGTGGTGTAGACTCCACCAGTATTTTCTGTTTCTACCATATGAAGCTACTGTGGTATCTGGTGTAATTGTCTGTAAAAGAGAAATTGTTACAAGTGGCCACCATATGGATGTATGGTAGTGATTATGGAGTATAATGTGTGCATATATTGTAATATTGGTTTACAGATGGTTATTCAATATCATGTTTCTTAATAAACAAAATACGCTGAAACTTAAGAAGGGAAATATTCTTTATGTGTTTTGGATTCTAGACTTGTATGTTGTACATCTCTAGGTTTGCAAGTTTCTGTTTATTCTGTGAGTCGGTAGTAGGTATGTTTCGACAGCTGCATTTTCCTTACGTTCAGCATGCTAATTCTGAGCTGGTTCTGAGTAGGAAGAAGTTTTCCTTCTGAGATGATAACAAGACCAGTGCTGACTGTCAGGAATCTCAATCTCTTGCTCATTTCACCTGGCATTACTAATTGAGAGTCATCCTTCTGCAGAAAATTATTCATATCTGTCTTCCTTTGGAAACTCTACCTTTATTCTCTACCAGATGCCAAATAAGCTTTTCTTCTATTCCAATCTGAATATTTTCTGATGTTGCTGTTTTCCTCATGTGACCTTCTCAGTAGCTAATAACTTTTAACCCTGCTTGCCTTGAGACAAAATGAGTAGATGATGATTGAAAAATAAATTTAAGGATTAAGTGATACCAGTTCTCTGCCCATTACTTTCATGCCTTGGTGAAGGCTGTACCTTTATTGGGGAAATGAGAACACTGAATTAAACGTACTCAACATCTGTTTCTCAAGAGACACTTGAGCACTGTGGAAGTAGTGCTTTTCCTCTGTGGTACTAGCAGGGTCTAATCCCGTGACCGTGTCTCTGTCAGTAGCAATTATCCAGCTTTTGGTTTACCCATCCCAGGGACTTAAAGGAACAGGAGAATGGGTCTTTGAACTGACAGGCTAACTAGCTTTACAACACTGAAGAGCAGAATTAATTCAACAATTTTGGAATCTCTCCCTCTGTTCTGTTTTGTTATGTCTTCTGTTCCAGAGACATTGTCTTCTCTTTCCCTCCCTCTCTCTCTCCCTCCCTCCCACCCTCTCCACACTACCCTTCTCCCTCCCCGCTCCCCCCCACCCCACCATCTAATTTTAGATTAATTACTTGCATGAAAAAATCATTGGAAGTATACTTGGAACTGAATATTTTTTCCAGTTACTGAAATAACCATACAGTTAGGCTAGATATATTCCTCAGCTTGAGAGAGGTTTGCAATTAGAACTGTTTTTTTTCTTTTATATTCAGGTGTAACTGAAAGGGTTACTATGAACTGGTAACAATACCATTATTGAGTTACCAAAAAAAAAAAGCCTACATAAATAATTTCTACAAAAGAAGTTATTTCCACATGGTTTGCTACTCCCTCCTATAATTTTTAGTATCTTGCTTTTGTCACCTGTCACATTTCAAAAGGCATTTCTTTACATTGAGAAGAGCCTGAGAAGTATAAATTCCAGAACATATCCTCATAATAGTGGTAAAATTTTTTTTTTTTTTTTTCAAAATTTAAGCATCTAATTTTTGTCATCTGAGGGTTTTGGGGGTTTGGGGGGGCGGGGGGCGAACCCAAAAACCACACAAACCAAACCCAAAAAAACCCCAAAAGACAAACAACTTGAAAAACTTATTAAAAGAAATTTTTTAGTATTCAGTGGCTGCTTCTTTAAAGACATCAAGTGAATCTGGAGATAAAACACATCTGAGATCTCAGTTTAGGACTGTGATACTCATGAGTGATACCATCATTACAAGAAAAACAGATTTCCTTTTGTCAGTTTTCTATATGAAGGCAATGATATTTTTCTGCAAAGGGGAATGTTCTGCAATAAGATAGAAGAAGTAATAATCTGACCAAAATAATAATTATAATGGCCTCAGTTGTAGGTGCATGATAAAGAGAATCTCAGAAAAGGAATGCAAATTTTGAACAGTGGTTGAATTGGTGAGGAGACTTTATGAAGATCTGGGACAAGGTGAGGCTTATAAAACCTTGAATTCACTGCAGTGAGATATCAATTCGATAGATGTGATTGAGTAGGAAAGGGTGTAAGCTGTGCTTGATTTGGATCTTGGGAGCTGTGATCACTAGGGTGGTGGTTAGTTCCATTAAGTTACCCTCCTAGCCGTGTTCCCATGAAGACTACTGAATATTTCTGTTTGAAAGCTTGACTTGGTTGCTGGAATTTAACTTGATCCCTGTCAAAATGGTCTAATAAGAAAAAACTGTTGTGAAAAGTGAAAGGTTATCTCGTTGTCACCTTGATTGTCACATAGCTTTTATACCTCCTGCAAATAACTTGTCTTCCAGGACCATTTTGTTGTGCTAAATCATTTGTTCATTGCTATCACATAGGACTGAGTTTTACATTCGGGTTTTCCAGTACTGTATCAGCAGAATACTGACAGGGTCTGTGCCTCTGTAGCTTGTGAGGTTCATTACGCATAACTAAAATAACCTGAAGAAACTATTCTTACAGTGTTGTCTTGTGCTTACATTAAAGAAAAACAAAGACTGGGAAAGACTTCTAAAGCCACCTGCCCCTTCCCTGTGGTGGAGGCTTACTGGTGACTCAAACTTACAGATACAGCTCTGTTGTGAATTTCAATATGAAAAATGTTTTGGATCTCTTAAAGATGGATACTGGCCTGGAAATTCAGTCAGGACTCAATATTCCTGCTCCTGATCATGCTTGAAGGTCAGAATATTCAGCAATGAATAATTTTGTTTTAATAATTAGTTGAAATGTTTTTAATCACACATTTGGTCCTTCTGTCATTCAGTTCCAGCCTCGGGGTTTTATTGTCTTACTTTTCACTCTTCAAAATCTTTTTAAGAAAGCAACTTTCCTCATGTCACAATAACAATAGAAGCTGTTTTTTTAAGAAAAGTAATGCACCTTTGAGTTGGATTACTGTCACAATAACCTTTAAGTCATGGAATATTAACATGGATAGTCATTTATGCATTAGTGCAGCCGAAGAAACACAGCCCCTAATGGACTGGTGTAATGATGCTCAGACCACAATGTCACACAGTCGACAGGCAATTTTATTTAATTATGACATGGTACTTGCAAATTAAAAAAAAAAACCCCACCAACCCAACCAAACAACAAACCACTGGTTTTGTGTGGGAATTGTAACTGGAAAACATTTCCATAATGAAAACTAAAGGAATTCTAATCCTAAGTAATGGAGCGTAATTTTCACTTGTTTGTTTTTCAGTGTGACACATCCTTTGTGAGTATTTATAAATTATTCTAGGTGTTGATTTTGTAACCTTTGACTATAGAATCATCCTGTGTTGGATGTAGTAAGTATTAAATCCCTTCTGCCCCTTTCCTGTTATGAATTTAATGGATGAGGTAATAAATCAGGCCAGTTTGTACCATTGTGTATCAAAATTGTTTAATGAGTTCTTTGAGTTAGTGAAATCAGATAGCTCTGTTCTTATATCTATCATTATATTGGGTTTTTATCATCAATTCAAAACAGAATTTTCAACATAAAAGGTAATGGGTTTATCCATTAGGAGTACAAAAACATAAGCAAACATTCTTCATGAATCTGGACCGTATGGAAAGGGGAAGTCCACAAAAAGGATGTTGTGGAGGCTATTGCCTCTGTCTATTTTTTGTAATGACAAGTTGCAGTGTTTCTATTTCAGTTCTTTGCCAAGGTTTGTGAATTTTATGTTAAGCTTTTTTCTTGTTCTTTTTGGTGCTCTTTGGGGTTTTTTTTATTGTTGTTGGTTTGTTTTTGGTTTTGTTTTGTTTTGGTTTTTTAATACCCTGTTTAAATAAAGCTTCCTCTCCCTAGCACCTGGGAGGGAACTTTTCTGTAAAAGTATTGGCAGCTGAGCCTGGATATTTTTTAAACTAAGACAGATAAAAGCTTGAAAATAAAAACATATGTTTGGGGTTTTTAAAGAAAAAAAAACAACCCCCGAAACTTGTCTTGATATTATGCTGTATATTTAATGAATTATTAACCTCCAAGACTATGGTGCCTGCTTCAGTGCTGTTAAATTTTATCATGTTAATCTTTTGCTGTGAATGTGAATATGCTAAATTCCATATAAAATTTCAGAGACGGGGAAAAAACTTACAAAACAGAAGCAAGTATATTTTATGAAAATCATATTTCCACAGCAAATAATTCAATCTCTTTTTTATTGGTTTGTTTTTCATAGCTCCCACAGGCACTGGTCTATAGTGTAAACATCCACCTTGTAAATATGTAGGCTATTTTTAGCTGGTTTTGTATTTGTAGGAAATGAAGGTCTGAAGCTGAGAAATAGCATCCTTATTTTCTCCCATCACTTACGATTATTTCCTCTTCAGTGTACTTTTCTCCTTTCCTATCCTTTAAATATTCTTTTAAGTTGGCTTAATTAAAATGATTAAAAATGAGGATTCATGCAGGAGTGTTCTGTAACTTTACTTTTAAAATTAAAGCCCTGACATGTGACATACTAGTTATCCTGGAACATCCTAGCCTGTCATCCAATATGTGGAGCTGAAAAATATCAAGAAGGATAAGGTCCAGAAGCAGGACAGTATCAGGAGCTGTGAGGCCAAGGCTGCTGGTGCATTCTGTGAGAATATATGGTGAGAGCAAAGAAGCCAGCAGCGTGCGCATTCCAGGAGTGTAGCAGTATCAGAGCAAATAGCTGGCCTAAGTTCTTGTGTTACTTTCCAGCGTAGACAAGATTCAAATTGCATGTTAAAAACTGACTTCCAAACCTAAGTCTTAGTGAAAGTTAGAAACAGTTTTTCTGATATGTCTGTTAGAAATAGGAGTACACCCACGTAATTTAAATAGAGGGTTTTGAAAACATATTATTGAATTTGCTGATTACAGTAGTATACATCTGCATTTCTTGTAACTCCATCATCATAGTCCTTATTTGCAGTATTTCACAGTGTCAATATTAAGTACTTTGTTTTACTCTTAATGTACTGTTATGAGATCACAAAGAAGGCAAAAAACCTTACAGAATAGAACCAAACATATTTTACAAAAAGCACAATCCCAGAGCAAGAAATTCAAGTAGTTTAAATTAATTAATTTTTTTTTTCTTCCCATAGCACTCCTCTTAGTAGTGTGGTTTTGTTTCCTTTTTGTCAGTTTTCCTCTTTAGAAGTGTGCTTGGTCATATGAGGAAACAATGAAATGACAAGTACAGTTTTATTAGAAGATGGCTTTTTATTAAAAAAAAAGACAACCTAGCTTGTGGGTCAAAAATCATTCAAAAACTATCGCTAAGTCCACTTAACAGCTTTTTGAATTCTTACCTGAAATCTATGTTGAGGTCTTAGGCTTATATGAGACAACTGTTAGTGATGTGAAATCTGGAAAATGAGCAGTGTGTCAGTTGACTGTTTATTAACAGATGAAAAAGAATGCTTTAAGTTCTTCAGATGCATGTGAAGTCTTAGGATAGTACTAACAGATGACAGCTATAACCTTTAATACCTAAGGGAAAATAATTCACTTCATCAGATAATTATGCCAAGAATATCTTGTCATGTTTTCCCAAAACTAATTGCAAACATTGATATAACTTTCTGATGACTGAAGATGAAATCTCTTCTCCTTTCTAAGTCATTATCATTTAGAAGTGTAAGTATTATCAACTGAAGAGATGTGTGTGTAGTATTGGTCGGACATAGGTGACTGGAGTTTGTATTTGGAGCAGAGGTCCTTATTACATAATGCTGGATTTACACAGTGAAGCGCACTGAGACTTTTGCATTGTGAATGTTGAAGAAAAGCTTTTTAAATGTGATTTATCAGTCCATCCCATGTTTTATATGTAGTGCAACACGCATGTCCTGCACTCCTGCTAGCTTTTGCAGACAGCACTCACTCTTCTGCACTCTTGATTTTTGCACAATGGAAAATTAACACCAGTAGATGGAATAAAATTGACCAGTCTTGAGAATGCATAATGGGGCCACCAAGAGACAAATAGTTTCAGAAAATGCAACAAACTGTCTTTACAGTTCTGATTTTTCAGGTTCCATCTCATGTGGAGCATTGGGCATCCTATTCTCTCACTGGTCACGTTGACCTATAGGTGCTGTGCAGTGGGGGGATTTGGGTTTGCATATACCCAAAATTACATCAGCTATGTTTTTTGGGGAGTAAATAGGAGTCAGAATTCTCAGTGTCAAGTACACTTTTACATCTGGAAAAGATCTAGCTTGCTGCATTTAACCTAGAAGAAACCTCAGGCTGCGGTCTAGAGAAATCTGCTGAATAATGCTTTGTAAGGATTGTTTGCCCCTGGGCTGCTTAGATATCGGGATCATAGAAAAAAAAATCTGTATAATTCTATTTTCCGTTGGATTGCTTTGATAAATATTTTAATTGCATATGTTGGAGATATCACTTAAAATTGGCAAAACCTGCAGTTTCAGTCATAGCATATTCGTGTGTTAAGTTTATTGTTGGATTCCTGTGTGACAAAGCTTGACAAAGACTTTATTCTTCAATTTATTCTTATATAGAGACTTTGTATTTTTATCAGCTGACTGAATTGTGATGTGTTATGTGGGGATACCAAAGCGCTTCTGGTATGTTTTCTTACTTGTTAATGTGACTGGATGTAATTGAGGTTCTATAACAGTGACAGAGATCATACTGCCTCTTGGCAGTGTCAAGCATTATACCAAGTAGCAAGGTAATAATTAGCAGATAATAACAAATGTATATCTTTGTGCAGATAAAATGGCGTGTGAGGTCTAGAACAAATGGTGCTTTTCGTTAAAAGCCTGTTTTCAGTGTCTACAACTTGACCAAGTATTGACCATGCTGATTGGAAAACATAAATGCAGTTTAATTGCATCTAGGAATTTGCTTTTATGTGGTCATTTTCTAAAAATTCCCCTTCAAACTTGCTAATAGAGCCCATCTTTTTTGAGTCTCGGACATTTCCTTTTGTCCTAAAGCAGCATGTGCAAGCACTCAGTAATCTTTTGTCTGGTTCAAAAAAATGAAGCAGCTAGTTTTGCCTTCATGATATACTTCTTGGCTGTACATATCAAGGTACTGATTATCAAGGTTATTTTTGACCTTTGCAAGATATTAGTGTTATAGTATGTAACTTAACTTCTTTTAATCTAGGAAATTGCATATACTAAAATATCTTTCAGGTGATGAAATTAAGTACTCAATGTTTGTGCAATATTAGAAATAGCTTCCTTTAATTTTTTTCCTCCTTGTGTGCATTGCATCTTGTGTCCAATTTATAATTATACAGCTACATTTTTCTTGTCTTGCTAGGTCTAAGCATGATGCATTTGTGGATAGGAAGTAAATAGAATAGATTACTACAGAACCAAGGAGACTGTCTTCTTGTATATCAGATATTAACCTGAGAGAAAAGGTTTATACTCTGTGCTCTGCTATTAGATTTGCTAATATTGCTGTCACGCGAAGAGTAGTTGTACAAAGGAGGTTTCAATTACACTTGCACAAGCAACATTAATCCTGGCATTTCTAATTGCTGAGGTTTTTCTTTAAAAAATATTTTATTTTATTTTGCAGCCTCTTATAGAATGTCTCTTTATGTGCATTCTGTCTTTATGTGTATTATCTAGATGGACGGATACAGGTAAAATTAATGAACACAACTGTAAACAGTAATAATTCACTTTGATGACAGTTTTAGAAGGGTATAATTCAAATTCTTTTTCCACCTCAAGCAATTCTTCAAAACTGAGGGCTAATGTTTTCTCTGAAAACAAAGTCTTCAATAACCATCACAAGATCTTAGAGAAAATCACATGGGATATTGCTGGAGGGCAGGAATGAAATTCAAACATGACACCAATGTATGACATGTAACAGAACTGCAAAGTAAATAAAAGAATCAAAACAAGCTCTCTGTCTTGGGAATAATTGTTAAATAATTTTCAATAGCATGAGAAAGGTGTGTGATTGTTTGTTAATGTGGTGCTGAACAAATATGAAGTAAAATACAGTACCTAAAAAAGCTTGTGAGCTAAACAGACATATGATGACATAAGAATTGAATTTGAGCTTCTGGCTGAGGAATTTTTCAGCTTAAATATATATTTCCCAGGGTGTTGGAGAGCCAGCATCATAGTTAATGCATAAGAAATGTTCTTAGATTTCTTGGTGAAAAGATTTATATGTGTGCAAAGGTTTATTTTGATTTATTATTTGTTTTATTTAGATACTGGTGACTCCTTAACACTCTTTCTTTGCTTTAGTCCTATACACAGTATTTCATTTCTATTAGCACATAGTATAATCCAACTAACTGTCTTGTTATCATGATATTGATGATTCTTCTGTGATAGCAGCAGCATTTCAGTCTTGAGAGTAACGGATGACTGAACCAAACTAAAACAAAATGTATGCTATTGTCCTTGGTAGGCATATTGGACAAAGTATGCCTAACTGGAAAAAATAGTTTTGGAATTTTTTTTTCTGGCTTTCAGATCCATTGCTCAGAACTACTGAAATATACTATTTCAGCCCATTATTATTTTTCTCTGAGCTTATTTGAGAGCTTGCAGTATCTGTAACATTCTAGCAGAAAAAAATAGCACTTTGCTTTTTGGTAACTCTTTATGATGCAGTTTAATTTTGCTAATTCTGAACTCTTCGTTTAATTCTTCATGTCAGTAAATTATGAGATGTTCCAGGGCCAAGCCATCTGGCTTCTATAAAAGCCACAGAAAGATCAAGGACATCTCCAACTGCTTTTATTGACCAGAGCGCCTCATGAGCCTTTAATGGCAATAGTGGGGGTGGGCAGAAAGTTTGGTTTTCTTAGCTTAAAGTGCTCTTATTGATGGGCCTCAGAAGTGAAGTCAGCTTTCTACACTGTGTTTCATAAACCTTTTATGACTGGAAGAGTGTAAACAAGGTAAAGGTCTACTGTGTTTCTGACTGAATAAAAAGGATATTCTGAAAATTTGATACACATTTCTTTATTTAAAAAAGTTCTTCACGAGCTCCATATGATATTTGTACTACAGTCGCTTTGAATTGAAATGTCCCAGTCTTTAATGACTGAAATGAAAGAGAAACAAAAAAAAATCTGTCTAGGAGTTAAAATACAAATGGTGGTTGGCTAAGACTTTTTTTCATGTGTTTATATCTTGTGTCCATCATGGTAAATTTAGGTAGAAAATGCTCCTCGTCTTTATAAAAGACAAAGCCTGTGAAGAAGTTTTAGCAGTTTGGGGAACTGTGCAGTCACTGACAGTATTGCTGCATTTAAAATCATTGGCTTATTACAAGTCCATTATAAGTGGCTAAGTTAGCTTACTCTCTAGTCTGAATTTTACTTTCAATATCGTTTAGCAGAGGAGAGTTGGGATATTGATGGCTGTTCTTGACAGCATTTTGCAACTGTGTAGAAAGTTCTTATTTGTGAATTGGAAAATGGCTTTTAATGTTATAGCAGTAAAAAAAAAAGCTATAGGTAGAAGAATAGGAATAGTAAAGCTCCTTAACTTTGTTACTTTCTGCAAGGTGCCCAAGACAGTAATCTCATATTTAGGAGCTTCTTTGTCTTTTGACTAGATGAAGGCTTGTTCCCTTGAGTAAATGACTTATAAGAATATAGTTATAAATCAGGGCTCAATAGGAAGATCACAAATATAAATCTGCAGTTGTTTCGTTCATAATATGAGCCCCTTGCTTTCGTACTTCTTTGAAATGTCTATACGTCCTGACTGCCCTATGACATCTTGATGCAGCTGATAAATATATAGAGCTTTATGACCCTGACTGTCTAGAAGCCAGGGCATGGCCTAGTCAGGTGCCTTCAAGGCTTGATTGCAGAAGGTAATGATTTTAAGACCTGTTAACTATTATTGACTTGATCCATATATTTCTGTTGTTTGTTTTGCTTCAGGTAGTTTTGGAAGGATGCTGAGGTTAAAAAAAATATTAAAACAAGGTATCATTAGAATCCATGAGATATGATACAAGAAGATACAGCCAAATATCTTAGTCCCCTAGAAACCTGAAATTGCAGCATTTTTAAGCAAGTGTAAGAACAACTTCAAGCCTGCTGAAATCAGTTACAACTATTAATTTAGCAAAATATAGCACATCTTCCAGATGAGATACTGATGTGGGCCAGTGCTGCTGACAATGTGAAGCATGTGTACACATTTCAGTAGTAGCCTCCAAGCATTAACATAATGGCAAGCCTTCACAGGAGGGCATTAGAACTGCTGGGGAGTTCAAGAAATGTCTTCATTACACCAACAGATTACCTTAGCTGTTGTGCCCGGGCCAAAACTTCATCCAGGATTGTCAGGTAGATTTGGCATCAGTTTCCAACTCCAGGATTGTGTGTAGAACAAATAATGCCAATCTCTTCCAAGTTCTATACGCTTCAATGCAGTACCTGCCCTGAACAAGAGTAAGACACAAGTAATTTTTTTTTTCTAGAAGTAGCTTTGTACAAATGTTGAGTGAGGAAGTAGAACAACGAGATAGCAAGCAGTTTCACACTGGTGCTCCAATTACCACAGCAACAGAATAAATTGCATAAGGACAAGAGTTCATCCATTTTGTTATTAGATAAATTCAGAGCATTTTATTTCTGCAGCATAACCATCTAATCTGCATTACAGACTAATAGAGAAATTCAAAGTATGAATACACTGATACATGCGGGACATGAATAAAGCATAATAGGAAAATATAGCAGATAGAAAAGAGTGGGCAGATTTACCACCCACCACCCAGAACTATGAATCTGTCTGACATCATCACTGGTTAAGAGAGAGACAGATCTCTGCTTTGGCTTAATTACACATAATTTGGCTGACAGTTGAAATACAAACCTAAACAGTCAGTCAGCTAAAGATACACAAAATTAAGTATTTCACACAGTGTCCAACCCCTTCAATCTTTATTAATAACTTAATTACATTAATTACACCATGGTTTAATGTATTGCTAGTACAAGAGGGGGAAAAATAATAGACTCCCCTAAGTAATGAGCTGCATAGCAATTCTGTTAGAATCAAGACTATTAGCAAAATGCAAAGTAGCAGTAATTTGTAAATACATACTCCACAGTTTATAATTCCTGTTGTTCCACCCCGTAATTCTTTTCTTTAGCAAACTCCAGCAGACATCATTTTGGAGGTCAATCCAAACGTGCCAGAAACATTATGAATAGAAGACTATTCTCAGGCTGAGTGGATATCTGAGTATTTGGTGAAACTTGGTATTTCCACTACAGTTTCACTCCTTTGGGTTTGTTGCTATTGTTGTTTAGAGGGGGTTTTTTGGACCTATCTTCAGCAACCATCTGTAGAACTAAACCTCAATTTTCCTCATTCTGTTCCATTCTGTGATGCAACACAACTGTCTTGCATTGAAGTACTGAAGCCTTTATATATCAACTCACATCTAAAGATAGCATGGTAGATCCATGTAGTGGATCAGGTTTACTGGCCTTTAGCCTCTTGTCTAGGTAATGCTCCCCTTGAACAGTACAAATACATGGGCAGTTCTTCAGAGAAGTTGTGTCCGTTCTAACCTGTTGGACCAAGCAACACTATATAAAATAGCAATCTGACAGTAAACTTTATGAGAGTTAGGAATTATAAGCACTCTTTTACGGTAGTTAGGTACATCTTCATTGTACCTTCTTATGGAAGCAGGCTGAGCATAGTCATATAACCTATAATAATCATGATTAAGAGATATATTTATAAATGTAACTTCTCTATTTCACCTATATTACCATACACATCTGACAATGCTGAATTGTAAGGGTGTTTGCTTTCTTTGTCATTTAACTAAAGAACTTATTTGAATCCTTGAAATAAAATTGGAGTATGTTTAGTTTAAGTAGGAAAAGTAATTATTTCTGAGTTGTGAACTGCTTAAAATCAAAGGGACAGCACCTTCTTAATAGCCAAGTTATAGCTGGGATATTTGGTTAAGCATCTTTTCTAATCAAATTAGAATTTGCTTCTTAAGTCAGGTTTCTAACTTTAAAATGTCTTTTAAAGTTTCTTTCTTTGAGGCATTACCTTTGGAAAGAAAGCTGATATCCCTTTCAAGTGATTCTTTTACAGTGAATTATTCTGATGACTGCAAATACACATTCCTATAAGAATATTCCTGTAAAATTTGTAAATTATTTCAAGATGTAAAATTATTGAAATTATTTCTATTGTCTCCAGAATAAGGTTTGCCGTTATTAAAATTCAGAACCAAGTGTTGTTCACAGGGGAAATGTTACTATACCTCTTGGCTGGAACTGACAGGGACAGTTTGAGAGATCCTGCTAACTGTAACATTTTAAAATGTAGAGATACAACAAAATGGAAAGGTATTTAAAGCGTTCATATTTGGGCTTGCTTGAGTAGTCATTCAAAGTTAAGGAGTCAGTTGCATTTGCAGTTTGTCAAGGATTTTGGTGCTTTGTCGTTTCCATGCTACTTCACTGGGTGTGTCAGCGTGTCTGCCTGGGAGACATGAATAACGAAATCACTGAAGTGCCTGTCTGAAGCGTTTGACTATTGTTCTACTTACCATCTAAAGAAGCTGAATAGCTCTATGGTATACACTGCATGAGCTACAGAAAGGTGCTTTTCTTATTCTCGCCATGATAAATTATGGAAGTGTCCATTGCAGTCACTTTATTACCATTCTTTTACTATAGTCACCTGTCATCTGCCTTTATCATTCGGATCAGTGGTTTGATGCTTATTCTTTGAAGATTCCCCAGATACAATATTTTTATATTCTTTAATACTTCTGGACTTTTGAATACCTAGTTAAAAAGCTGTCAACAGTGATAGATATCTACATAGATGTCTCCATATTGTCACAACGGTGATTCTGCATACCTTCAAAATTATAATGAAAATAGTTCTCATGGTAGAACTGTTAGATTAAAACATACCATCCAAGGTTGCATGTTTGGGATGGAAGAAGTCAAAGGCATGCTACATAGACTGCTTATTTGTCTAGGAGTAATTCAACGGAGATGGCAAGAAATAAAGAAATGTTCTTTGCTTATTTGTATCCCAAGACTCTAGATCTCATTTTCCTAGATTTTAATTCAAGTACTCTTTATACATTTATTTTGAAACTGAAAAATGCAAAGATTGTCACATTAAAAAGAAAAAGAAAAAGAGAAAAGCCTGTTACTTTTAAAATTAACTTTCCTGAAAAGGAAAACTATTGTTTGTTTAGCTTAGCCATGTTTGTCTTTAGGAAATGCTGATATGTATCTGAGAATATTGCTGTATGTTCCCATTGGAAATCTTGAATTAGCACAACCATATGAACTAGAAAGTGTGAATATGGTCCTGGATAGTGCAGCATTACCTTTATACTTCTTTTATTGAACCCTGATTAATACAAACCCAATTTTTAGGTTTTGTTTGATTTTGGAATGTCTTTTCTTAGCCTTCTGTAGCCTCAGTCCTGGAAGTGTATATGGCTGAATACCACTGAGTGATTTGTTAATTGTTCTGCGTAGTGAATGGTGCTACAATACATACTGTAGACTCTATAGGAGATATCTCTTCTATTCCTTTTGTGAAATATTCCTAAAATTCATTTAAGTTACTTTAGTATTGTTATTTTTGTAACATGGTAGAAAGAGGAAAACTCTGGGAAACTTGCATTTTGAGGCTGTTCAGTTTTAATTGAAAAGTGCTATCTTTTTTTTTATAAACTTAATGCCCAGTTTAGAAGTCTAGGCATAGAATTGCCAAAGCAGTTCTTTATGCAGTGTTTTTTACAGAGCCCTAGTCTTTATTTCTTTTAATCAATGGGTACAGAGTTACTGTTTCCTGAAGAGTATTGCACGAGAACAATTTATACTGAATTATGAGACACAGCACGTGTATAAGTTCTGTGATGATTTTCATTCCTTTATGTAAGATTGTCTTGTTGATGTAATGATACAGGGAAATAAATATAGGCTAATAAATATAAAATATAGCTGGACATAACTGTTTTTTATTAAAGAATGTTGAGTTTCTTTTACTTGAGTTTTATTTTGCTGCAAAGGCATCTAATTTTGAACTTTGTAAGACATTCAAAATGTAGTTAGGCCACTGTTTGGTGTTTTAATGGATCTGTGAATCTAGAGGAATTATGCCACAGAGTAACTATATAAATCTGCATTATGGCTCACTGTTAAAGAAAAACAGTAGGAAAATATTATATTGCAAAAGTATCATGACAGTATTTGCTTTCTCAGTTTCTTCTTAACTTGCTCCTTCACTGCACTTGTTGAGTATTTTTCTCTAACACTGATGAATATTGGAGCAGTGAATGTTCAGGTGTGTCCAAGGTTGGATCAAAGCTGTTTGTCCAGCCCTGAAAAAGCACCTGTATTTGAAGTGGATTCTGCTATTGTAATATTCGGTGAATAGGATTTCACTGGGAACTGATCTGTGCACAGTGAGAAATAGGTCCTTTTGCACACTATTTGTAATGGAGTGGAAAATTACATTTGCCATTGCAAGAACAGCCCCATTAGTGGGAAAGCAGATTCTCTTGCAGAGCTGGAATGCACCTCAGGCAGTGTCAGGGTGACAATCCAAATAATGGGAGTTTGGAATGAACCGGGAGATACTAAAATGAAAAAATGCTTCTCTTCATACATTGTGGTTCCTTCATAAACTTATTGCTACATAAGGAACAGTTTGATTTAAAACAGCATGAAACTGAACAACCCCACACATTTTGAACAACTGTTTATAACTTTTTTTGAGAATGAAGCCTACTGTTGTGAAAAGGAAATGCACTTATTTTATGCCTAGACCATTATCTAAACCAGTGTAAAGCTACTAATGTAAACAGGAATGCAGAAGTGTTTTGTTAGAGATATTTTGGTTTTGTTTTTGTTTCTAAATGACATTACAAGTGTTGCCAATTCTATCTCAACCATATAGATACTTCAGGAATTGAGTAAAGGATCGTCTGTGCAAGTGCAAGCATCTAAGACATGGTGCAGCCATCCCTGACCTACCCTTTCTAACAACTCTTCTTCTCAGTGAAACCGTTTTAATCTTACTCCACCAATGAATTATTAACTTCTGAGTAGGTATATAAAAGGAATGGTGCCAGTTGTATTTTAAAGTACTTACAAGTCTCTGACAATGAAGATAAATTGCAGATGCTGGCGGTCCAAAGAGCAAAAATAATTTATATTCCCTTGATGCTTAAAAAAAAAAAATTAAAAAAATTAAAACTCTTAATGACTCTGAAATATGTCATGTCATATCAGGAACACTGGGGACTGCAATTCACTTTGCTTCTGTAAACATGTTAGAGGGCTAGAAGAAGTTCTGGTAGAGCTAGGCTGCACTCTAGAATGACAGTCAAACTTTAATTTATTTAAAATCTGCAATTTCCCTATTGAAGTTGTACCCTTGCTGACAGAAATTAAAAAAAAAAAGAAGGAAAAAGTATTTGCCAGGATTTTTTTTTTGTTTTGACTGAACTGTAGTAACTGACAACTTCTGCAAAGTCCACTACAAATGGTTGTGAGGTAGCAATGTAGAGAAACAGTAGTTCTATCGTACAGACCAGGAGTTTAGAGAGAATTAAAAGGCTCTTATGTTTCCTTGTCATTCTTCTGTCAGTTACCCACTGAGTTTATAGTCATTAACTTCTCTAGGAACTGATCTAAATGGTAAAATTCAGATCGACATTTGAATGAAATATTTGCTCTCAAAGACTGCTGCAAATAATTAAGCATATGATTCGATGATTTGAAACACCTCGATGATTCACAGATCCCAGGCTATTTAGACAAAAATATCTGTTAGGGTTTTCTTATCCATCCCCTGTTTTGCAACAGAATTTCTCTGTAGAGCATCTTACTCCCATAGTAATTTCTGTTGGCATTTTTCTTATTAGTGTTATTACATGATTATTCTGTGCTTTCAGCAAAAGCTCATCTTTATTTTTTGGGTAAGAAACTTCAGTCATTAGAATATTAACAAATTTGTTAAGGCCAGTATTCTTACCTGTGCTTAAGAGAAGAATCCATAATGCAATTAAGTTGCAGCTTTTTAATTCAACTGAAAAGGTAGGCATCAGACATTAGGTATAGTGAATTTATAGAGGATGGACTTTGGATGGGGTCACCAAAAGTAAGAGAGATACTTGAGCTTCATGCCTGTTACAAGAATGACCTGATTTTTGCTTTGTTCCTCATCTGCAGCACACCTGACCTGTCTTTGTCTCAGGAATAGCACCTTCTAATTACCAGCTTAAATTTTGAATAGGTTCCCTATTCTAACACAGGTGTGAGAGAATTGAAACTCGGGGGTAGTTAGTATTTGTAGTCATTATGGGGTCCATCCACCTTCTTTTTGGTCCTCCTTAGGAGTGAGATTTGTATGTGTTAGCTACTATCCTCAAAGATATAAGGAAATGCTTAAGTGTCAGGCTGATTTGTATGCTTCTGATAAAAATATTTTTCATCATCAGGGCAAATTACCTCTGTGTTAGGTTTCCATTGGGTTTATTCCAGCAGTGATTCTAACGTGTGGTTTATGTAGGAGGGTCTGCAGTTTGTATCATTGAGCAAAGACTGAGGCTTTCCTTATCCAGATTAAATTCTTCCTTTGATAAGTTGCGATAACTGGGATAAAAAACACAATAAGTGAACAGGGCCTGATACCCATGCCTTCTGAAAGGCTAAGTATAGCATCTTTTGATTGTTACGAGGGTGTCTTGACGATCTGAGTGAGTTCATGCCAGTTAGTCTCTGGGCCCATTAAGGCAACTCTTACAGTTCGTGGTGGACAAATGAGCAGCTTACATAAATTTTAGTCTTTCTTGAAACTTAATCAATTTTTGAGCTAAGAAGTTCTTTATCAAAGAGGAATATCCACAGCTGCACAGCGCAAGTCCCTGTACTGTAAGGTTTTAGATTAGAACTGTAACTGAACTACTTAAACAATCTTGTTAGCGATAATTTTTTTTGTAATATTTCTTCAAAAAATTAAAATCTTGAGAACTTTTAATTGAAATGATATATCCTGTGTCCTGGTTTAGCCTCAGCTGGCAACTAAGCACCACGCAGCCGCTCACTCACTCCCCCCCGGTGGGATGGGTGAGAGAATTGAAAGAGCAAAAGTAAGAAAACTCGAGGGTTGAGATAAAAACAGTTTAATAGGGAAAGCAAAAGCCGCACACGCAAGCAAAGCAAAGCAAGGAATTCATTCACTGCTTCCCATGGGCAGGCAGGTGTTCAGCCATCTCCAGGAAAGCAGGGCTCCATCACACCTAATGGTTACTTGGGAAGACAAAACACCATCACTCCGAATGTCCCCCCCCCCTTCCTTCTTCTTCCCCAGCTTTATATACTGAGCATGACGTCATATGGTATGGAATAACCCTTTGGTCAGTTTGGATCAACTCTCCCGGCTGTGTCCCCTCCCAGCTTCTTCTGCACCCGGCAGAGCACGGGAAGCTGAAAAGTCTTTGACTGGTGCAGCAACAACTAAAACATGTCTGTGTTATCAACACTGTTTTCAGCACAAATCCAAAACATAGCCCCATACCAGCCACTATAAAGAAAATTAACTCTATCTCAGCTGAAACTAGGACATCCTGGTTTTATTTTCTCTGATAAGGTGCAAACTGTGTGGGGTGAAATAAATATATGTTTCTGGATGACACCATCTTGGCATTTCTACACATTCTTTTCTAAATATATTCTTTATCTTAGCTGTCTTGAAATACTTTTAATATAATTAAAAGCACAGAATGAGTGCCAGACTTGTCAGTTCCAACAACAAAGTGCTGAAATTTTCAGTGAAACTGAGAGATCCATCTCCCACACATTGTAATGAATAGGTTCATAAAAGGAAAATAGTTTAATTACATTTTAGTTCATGGATTGTTAATAGGCTGGAGTATCTAAATTGAATAATGTGATTCTGGTAATAATTATGTGTAAATGAACTTGTTTAAATGATATTTTACAGCTTCTTTATAAAATTACAGCTAGAGGCAATCCAGTGATAGACAGACAAAGGCCATGCAAAAATTATCATAAACTATTAGCTTGTTTGCAAAGGGTTTTATGTTAATCTTTTAGTACTTAAAGCACTCTGCAATTAACATATCACGGGGAGCTGCCTTGCAGCAAAGGCATGCAAATTAAAGTGCTCAGATAAAAAGCCATTCACATAAAAAAAAATCAAAGAAAGGGTGGCATAGCACTCAAAGGGTACTGGTTTTATATTTGAGATTAAGGAGGTGTAATGATTGTGTTATCTAACTAGGGTTGTAATTAAAGCTTTTCTCCTGCAGACATGACAATAGATACAGCATTGATTTCGGTGTTTTAATTGTGAAAGTCATTTTATTTCAGGGCAGAAGATATGAATAGCCTAAATCAAAGGGCTAGAAGATTGCTTTGTTGATAGTACTTGTTCAACAGCTGCCTTGTTGCTTAATACACAAATGGGGAGAATAGTGAAAGAGATCCTGGGAGGTGCTCCATATTGTAATTCTCCTGCTGGTTTCCTTTCCTTTCATGAAAAAGGCAAGGATCTGTGTACTGATTGTAAACAAGCAATCTTTTCATACATCACCAATGTTTTTCCTCCCTTAGTTTCCTCTGAACAAAAGAAGTCATAAAAGCCTTGAACTAACTTTTACTACTGCTCTTTCCAAACTACAAAAGTTTTTGTAATAAAACCATCATCTGCTCTCAGAGATATCACACTTTTAGTGGGGAACAAAAAGTCTCCATGTAGCTGTAATTCCTGTTATCAGAAATGCTACTGTAACAAAAGGGATGTGCTGTGGGGAATTGGATGTTAGATTTTATTTACATTATGTTTGTGGCTGTACAGTCTCCACAGTGTTAGATTGGGAAGGGGTGACTTTTTTTTTCCAATCACTATAGTAACAGAGTAGAAAATGAATGATCAAAATAAATACATCTGGCCAGATTCTCAACTGGCATACATAGCTGTCTGTCTGCTCATGCTAGCAGGGAGTTGCATGCTCAGAATGGGCAAGGCCTAGGAGCTGATGTGGGAATAAACGGGACTGGTGGATACAGTTGATCAATTTGAACAACATTTATATCAATATAGCTTATTTCCTCTCCAGTATGAAAGGAGTTAACTCAATATGACATGTCAATGTAGCTTATTTCCTCTCTGATGTGGAAGAAGTTAACTCAGTATGTAACTACATGCATGCAAGAGGAATTGTATCATTTTTCATTGTACCGGTATACTTGAAGTGTCTACAGTCTTTCTATTATAGACATGATGCGAGTAGTAAATGTGTGTGTTTTCTCTTTCCTTAACAGAACCAAAATAGGGATTAAAATGGTGCAGAGTGTCACATAATAAGAACTATCTCAAATCCCCTTGGGGCCTTTCTGAGAGACTCAAATATACAGAAATAAGTTTGGCTTTCTGCCAGTAGACCTGCACATTTCCTAATTTGGGTT
Organism: Mycteria americana; assembly: GCF_035582795.1. Classification (NCBI taxonomy): domain Eukaryota; kingdom Metazoa; phylum Chordata; class Aves; order Ciconiiformes; family Ciconiidae; genus Mycteria; species Mycteria americana. Next base: position 26,522,091 of record NC_134370.1, read on the forward strand.
TAAAGTAGGAGCCAGTATGTCACAAGAGAAACCATTCTCTTGTAATTATTAGCAGTAAGGGCTGGTGACACTTTGTCTCTGGGACTACACTCCACTGCTGGTCCCCACCCTTATTGCTGCTGGAATATTGGGTTAAATTCATATTTTTTCCCCCTAATTTTCAAAGCCCACCATGGAACTGGCTCAAACTATCTAAGAAATTGCTTTTCTCCAACCATAGTGACAGATTCCCTTGACAGCTACGTTTCACAGGAACTATGAACCTGTCAACCTTGAGGATGATGCTTGTGAGTGCAACAGACAGAGCTTTCTCAGCAGCTAGCCCAAGGCTGTGGACCCTAGTTCTGGAGGAGGGTAGAATGACCACAAATCTCCTTTCAAAGCTGTGTAAAATCTACTTATTCAGGTGATGTTATCCCCAGCCAGAGGAGAAACAGTGATGATTAAAATAAAAGGTGGAAGAGACTGTAGACAGAAAGAGTTCCTGGGGAAAGTGAAGAGACAAGACCATCTGACAACTCGTGTACCAGGGTGGTTATGACCTTTGTTCAAATAAGACATGCTGAGGAGCATGGCTTGCTTATTTTAGAAGCACTGGAAACAAAAATGTTGTAAAGATCGTCTGAGATTTCTAGCCTGACTTCTAAGCCAAGGGCTTCAATAGATTCCGTCTATATGGTGCCATAACTAAGATAGCATAGCTTGATGAGCATTTAGGAATACAGTGTGGTCCCTATTTATTTATATTTATGTATGTATATATAGACTGTTGGAATTCATCTGTGTGTGATATTATGAATGTAAAAAGATTTTAGGTTTTGGGATTGTTATATCATTAATTTAAATCCAGCCCTGAATGGAAGAATTGCACAGCTACATTTGCATAAGCTTCATTACTACCCCCTCCCACCTCCAAATGTTTAATGGAGTAGCTAATTCTTGCCTGAAATGTTTAGAAAAAGTCTGAGGAGAAATAAAAAAGATCTTGTGGGTGTTTTTCAATAGATTGTGTATGAATTTCCAGTGTGGTTATTTGGAAGGTAGAGATTTTTGTAGCTGTTATATAGAATTTATTGAATCTTACTGAGGTTTAATCTTTACTCTTACAAGCTCCCATATTTGCAGGCTTCTACCCATCTAATTACAGAGGACTTTAAGATAGGTTACCCTCTCACTGGATCTGGCTGTTAATTCACTATGAAAAGTCAGACTGAAGATAAAGATATGTCTAGATAGGTTGTGGTAGATTTATCTGTAGCCCTGTGTGGCTGTTTTCAATATTTACTTTTTAAGCAGGGAAGATTATAGGATAATACTGCCTAAGAAGGCACACCAGATACCATAAAAGCATTTTAGGAAACTACTTCTGCTTAAAGAAATGGTGTAACCTGTTTGCATAGAATGAAATTATTTCTGAAAAGTATTCCTTGATTCTGGGGGGGAAAAAAAAAAAAGGAAAGCATTTTAAAAGCTGTTAACTGCATTAAAAGTATTTAGCAATGCAGTGAAACCTGTATCAGCAAGATCTTTAAAGCATCTGCAGAGGTCTCTGAACAGGGTTTTGTAGATTTCTTTTTTGTTTATTTTCAAGAGACCATTTCCAATATAACTCCAACTGGAAATGTACATGATCTGCATATTACTCTATAGGAAAAGGAGTTCTTGGAAGCCAAGTGCCTTAGGCTCTCAAGAACTGTGCTGATGACTAGGAACTTGCCAGTAGTTTGAGTCTGTCACAGGACTAGACCTCCGAGAAAAAAAAAAAAGGGGGGCTTTACAGTGCCTCTCGTTAGGATTATGTGTATATGGTAATTGACACAAACAGATGCACATTTTGAAAGCATTCCAAGAGTAATCTCCTTTTGTCTAAGTGGTAAAGTTCTAGTCAAGTAATACTGTCTGCCTGTAACTTCTGGCTTTGGATTTCTCCCAGTCTTGAGTGCTCATTACATTTAACCTGGAGTCAAAGGTCTGATCCTTTTCAGACATTAGTTTCCATGTAAGGCCTTTGTTGCCCTCCCATGGGCACAACTTTCCTTTTGACTTAGTTGTTTCTCAGTTAAACCAAACCCTTCTATGGAAGTGTATTCCTCTGTTATGCTCTCCTGATCAAATTTTCTGTGGTTTTAGAATCATAGAATCATTAAGGTTGGAAAAGACCTCTTAAATCATCTAGTCCAACTGTCAACCCAACACCTCCATGCCTTCTAAAGCATGTCCCGAAGTGCCACATCTGCGCGTTTTTTAAACTCCTTCAGGGATGGTGACTCCACCACCTCTCTGGGCAGCCTGTTCCAATGCTTGACCACCCTTTCAGTAAAGAAATTTTTCCTAATATCCAATCTAAACCTCTCCTGGCACAACTTGAGGCCATTTCCTCTCGTCCTATTGCTAGTTACTTGGGAGAAGAGATTGCACCCCCCTCTCTACAACCTCCTTTCAGGTAGTTGTAGAGAGCCATAAGGTCTCCCCTCAGCCTCCTTTTCTCCAGCCTAAACAACCCCAGTTCCCTCAGCCGCTCTTCATAAGACTTCTGCTCCAGACCCTTCACCAGCTTCGTTGCCCTTCTCTGGACATGCTCCAGCACCTCAATGTCTCTCTTGTAGTGAGGGGCCCAAAACTGAACACAGGATTCGAGGTGCGGCCTCACCAGTGCTGAGTACAGGGGCACGATCACTCCCCTAGTCCTGCTGGCCACACTATTCCTGATACAAGCCAGGATGCCGTTGGCTTTCTTGGCCACTTGGGCACACTGCCAGCTCATACTCAGCCAGCTGTCAACCAGCACCCCCACTTCCTTTTCCGCTGGGCAGCTTTCCAGCCACTCTTCCCCAAGCCTGTAGCGTTGCATGGGGTTGTGACCCAAGTGCAGGACCTGGCACTTGGCCTTGTTGAACCTCATACAATTGACCTCGGCCCATCGACCCAGCCTGTCTGGATCCCTCTGTAGAGCCTTCCTACCCTCAAGCAGATCAACACTCCCACACAACTTGGTGTCGTCTGCAAACTTACTGAGGGCACACTCAATCCCCTCATCCAGGTTATTGATAAAGATGTTAAACAGGACTGGCCCCAAAACTGAGCCCTGGGGAACACCGCTTGTGACTGGCCACCAACTGGAGTAAACTCCATTCACCACCACTCTTTGGGCTCAGCCATCCAGGCAGTTCTTTACCCAGTGAAGAGTACACCCGCCTAAGCCATGAGCCACCAGCTTCTCTAGGAGAATGCTATGGGAGACAGTGTCAAAGACTTTACTAAAGACCAGGCAGATAACATCCACAGCCTTTCCCTCATCCACTAGGCAGGTCACCTGGTTGTAGAAGCAGATCAGGTTGATCAAGCAGGACCTGCCTTTCATGAACCCATGCTGGCTGGGCCTGATCCCCTGGTTGGCCTGCACATCCCTGTTGAGTGCACTTAAGATTAACCATTCCATAATTTTCCCCAGTACCGAGGTCAGGCTGACAGGCCTGTAGTTCCCCAGATCCTCCTTCTGGCCCTTGTTGTACATGGGGGTCACATTGGCAAGCCTCCAGTTAACTGGGATCTCCCCTGTTAACCAGGACTGCTGATAAATGATGGGCAGTGGCTTGGCAAGCTCCTCCACCAGCTCCCTCAGTACTCTTGGGTGGATCCCATCTGGCCCCATAGACTTGTGAGTGTCCAGGTGATGTAGCAGGTCCTTAACTGCTTCCTCCTGGATTATGGGGCTTTATTCTGCTCTCCATCCCTGTCTTCCAGCTCAGGGGGCTGACTACCCTGGGGATAACTGGTCTGACTATTAAAGACTGAGGCAAAGAAGGCATTACATACCTCAGCCTTTTCCTCATCCTTTTGTTAGTGTCTTTAGTGGAACATACTGAATTCACTCCCAAGTGTCTCAGGCTTGGCATTTTTTCAAACAGAGCATCAATTTGCTCTTACATTTTCTAATGAGGAATTCTGCTGCTAAAGACACTGTTACTTCACTGGGACTAAAGCTGTTTTGCTGAAGTTTCTTTCTTCCTAATAACTGATGGGAAGAGCACATATTCAGTGCTTTGGTCAATGGCTATCTATGCTTGTGCTTAATGCTTGCTTATTATTGTCATGTCACTGCTCTGAATTCTGACACTTTTATATTAATATGTAAACTTTGTAACTGTGCACTTAGTATTAAGTGTCTTCCAAGTTATTTTAGGGGAGAAAACTAATGGATTTATAAAATGGCCACTGCCATCTTTAGCAGTTGTTAAAGATACAAGACAAGACAGTGGAAGGTTAGTGTAATTCCAGTTCATCCAGTATTGCAGAAAGAATATGAATTCTTTAGAGGTTATGAAATTCCTGCATCATTGAACATTTCAGTTTATGTGGATCAAGTCATATGCCATATATCTCCCATATCAGGGACAATGGAAGGTCATCACCCATAATGACTCTCATTTCACTGGGTAACCTATGGAAATCAGTACAGCTAAACCCTCACATTAGAACACCTTTATCTTTAGAAAGCTGCAGTGGAATAAAAAAAAAGGCGGGGGGCTGTGATTTTAGGTGTGGTATTGATTCATTACATTCAGGGAAACTACTTTCTTAATTGTAGGTATGTGCTTAAGTTTCTGGCTACCTTACAACTCTGGATCAGAGTTTTGCTCATAGAACTGACTTCCAGTTGAGTGCATTTCTGGAATACATCAGATCAGCTTCTTTTGCAGGATCCAACCCTATGAGTTATCCTTACTGAAAATTTCTATTTTAGGGCTGAGCACTTTTAGGTCCCCATGCATTAAAGCATCCTATGGAAGGAATTCTTCAGTGGGAATGAAGTCTTATTCACTGGGAATTGTGAGCTTGGAGGACTTACAGCACTAGGTCCTGAATCAACAGGCCTTTGGTTTTCTCTCCAAGTTTTGCTTTACTTTTCTGAGCTTTGCAGAGTGTCAACTTAGACGTATGTTTTAACAAAATATTTTCTCTGAATGGCTTGCTAACTGCCATGTATTACTATGGGCTATCAATTTATTTTACAAGAAGTTAGAATGTCAGAAATATAAGATCATTCAGGGTTACTAATGGACATTTTATGTGGTACTGACACAGGGATTTGTTATCTAGCAGCAGAAGTGAGTGCTGACTTCATTAAATTGGAAAAAAAAAAAAAACAAACCACCCAAAGAAACAACAAAAACTCCTGTGTCTTATTTATCACTTCTACTCTTACTTTTTAATGCTGGTGAGTTTCTTATTAAACTCACCATTTTTATTTTGCAATGTGTATGTTCATGCAGCAATGCAACTTTAACAGAATAGTTAATAGGCATGATGACCCTTTTTTTTCTTTGATTAAAAAGACATTCTTCCTCCAGTACATTGTGGGTTATGAAATAGTCACAACCACAGAAAAACTGCAATCAAGGCTTGCCATGGATTACATGATTTTTATGGTATTCTGCGATTTTCAGGCCTAGTTTCCTTCCTCAAAAATTTTATGAACAGTCATCATCTTAGTTTTTTTCTTATGTGAATCTCTCTAGGCTTATACTGCTTGATGTTTTGAAAAATGCTGGTCTTTTTGGTACAGGAGATGGAAAGGATTGCAAAAATGCAGCTTTAAAATTGCTCCAACAAAGCCTGAAATTGAAAGCAGAAGCTAGGACAAATATTAGGAGTGACTGAAGTGATTCTGGCTGGGGAAAGAATTGCTGGAGGACTGACCAGGCATAGCCCTACAGAGTGTTCCACAGTTTATGAGAATATGCAGACATGAAGTCAAAGGCATCACAGATAGTAGACTCATCACAGACCTGCATGTGAAAATAGGAATAATCACTATCTCTTTCCCTCCAAGCAACATTAACGATTCTTTATGTTTTATGGTCAAAGCATGTGTTTATTCAATACAAGTCTCTTCGGTAACTCAATCGTTATTAATCAAGCTAGAGAGTTCCCAAAGAAACAAGTCTTTCATTCAAGAGACTGTTTCTAGGGCAGGACAAATATGAAGTATGTTCAGGCACTGGCTCTACAGCTGAAAATAGATGGTCACCAAGACTGGAATATTTTATGTATTAGGAAAGGGTAATAATCTGAAAAAAGTACCCATTTCTAAAAATTAAGCTTATTCTTAATGATATATAGATTATGTATCACATATCCCAGCCATGAGCAGACATGCTTTCTTGTGCTTCCTCCAAATTCTGCTCTTGTAGTCTGTGGTTGTCCTGCCAGGTTCCATGCATACTGCTACATTTTTCCAGTAAGAATTGTTTCTTTTTGCAAGTAGTTCGTTTTTGGGGTTTTTTTGGTGGGTTTTTTTCCCCTTTTCTTGCGGGCTAGGTGTCTGTCTACAAGAAACACAGAGAATTAACAACAGCAGAAAATGGTCTTTGTTGTCAAAACAGGAACGTATTCCTGTGCAAATTCTGGCCCAGTCTGTAGCAGGCAGGTGTCTGAGAGGAACCTTTGTGCCAGATCAGCCCTTGGCATTGGATCAGATGATGTAGGTCCATCTGCTGTGTACCAGTTTTCAGAGGTGTTTTTCCTTCACTTGGTCATTTCTGAGTCTTCTGCAGGATTACAGTTTATTTCAGCTTCCAGAAACCTAAGGCAAGCTGTAGTGCTGAGACAGAAATATGCAGTACACCTGCAAAAATGGGGGTAATCCCACTCTTTGATGGGGGGTAGTATGTTTTATAGCAGGTGAATGGAAGCTGATCCAGTCTGTCAGAACCAAGAATTTCTGTCATCTTCTAGACAGCTGTCAGTGTCTCAAATGTATACGTGGCAGCTAGAGGAAATGAGAAAATTTGATTTGGAAATTTAGCAGGAATGTTATGGGAGAAATGGAGATGTGGAACAGTGGATAGACAGGAGGCATTGGAGTGGAAGTCCTCTAGTTCCAGCCCAGGCCAGAATCTTTGGTCGTTGAGATGGTTTGACATCGTTGAGATGGTTTGACGTCTTTGAGCTTGCAGGATGATTCAGTTGTCATTGCATTCTAAAAGACAAACTGTGAAAACTGAAACAAAGTAAGGGGTATGGTAATTGAGCTTGTCCTTTCAGGTCAGGGTAGGTAAGCAAAGGAAAAGTTTTCTCCACTTTTCAGTGTATCTTCCTTCACAGTCACTCTAGTAATGTCTGTTCACTTGCACCAAGGGGGAAAAAAAAACAAACAAGGAAAAACTAATTAAAGAGGGAAAATTGTGATCTAGCATTGGGCTCAAAAATGAGCTGAATGCTTAGAAAGGAAAAAGCTTACTAAGCAGTTCTAACAAGAGAAACAAACAGTTCTATATGTTAACTTCACCTTGTGTTTAGTCTGAGAGGAACAAAGCAATCCCTGGAAAAGACAGACAATATCCTCCCCCACACTTAGCAGCACAAAAGATGGGTGGCACCATTATGGTGGGAAACCTGCTCAGCTCATGTAACACGTTTCATTTAAACTGTGCAGAACAGAAATCTCTGAATGCACAGAAATGCTCTTTTGAGTTAAATAGAAAAGCTGCTCTGAATCCTTCAGTACTTGCATTTATAACAGAAATAGCCTCCAGAGTCGACTGTTTATTTATCAATTGTTAATTGAGTTGATGTTTACTCATGATTGCAAACAGATGATTAATTTATAGCTGAGTGTTATTACTATGATAGCAGAGAGATCATTAGAAAGAAGGATTATGATAGGGTTCTCTGCACTTGTGAGGCTAGTAATAAAGATTGACTAATATAATTAGATAAAGCTTTGTAACAAATACTATTAAATTGAATCTGGACTTTATTTAAATGCACTGGCCTGTTATCTAAAATGTATTAGCAGAGTGTGTGGGTTAAGTAGAACCCCTGCCTACACTGTTTACTGTCTCCTTCAGAGATTAAAATGGCTCTATACTTGTTGGTTAAGTTGCAATATTATGCTCTATGCATGAGTATTATTTCTATTGAAAACTCTAAAAAATATTATTGTAACAAAGGAAAAATATGATATTTGCTTTCCATTTTAACATGGGATGATTTCCAACTTTAATTTTGGTGATAGGTTAACCAAACTTAATTCAAGAAGATGGTATTAGGCTTCTTCATTTGCTGAGCCTGGTAACTCTTTTGCATAATTCTATTTAATGGAAGGCAGAGTAAGACTTTTGTGGGAATCCAATGACAATCTTATGGAGCATTTGATTTTTTTAATTTTCACGGGAGCATGGAAGGCAACAACAGAAGCTCAAGTGGGATGGGAGAGGCTCTTCTTTGGCCCATTTGTAGTTGAGGGTACAGATGTAATGTGAATCTAGAGTGAACAAGAATAGGTGAACATTTTAATTTTATTTTAATGTAGGATGGGACGAGTTATAGACGGAACTTGCAGCTGTAATGTAAACATCATTCCAGCAGCGGGCATTTCAAATTGTTTGAAAACGCAATGGCATCATAGCAAAGAGTGAAATAATATTACAGGGACTATAAAACCAGGCATTTTTTTTAGAACCTTAATAGGTTATACTCTAACTACTCTGTGATTTCATGAAAACTGGATGCAAAATTTCCACTCTTTATTGTCAGATGCTTTACGGGTGGAGAAACACAGTTCTCACCTTCTATGGCCTGAGTGCTTGAAGACTTAGCATCTTCTGGAGTTGCTTCAGCTACAGGCTGCCAGATTGTGAACCCTCAGGCTATGCAAAAATGCTCTCATCCTGATAGGTGCTGAGTCTCAAATGAAGTATCTTGAGATCAGTGCTTGCTAAGCACCTATCAGTATCTGTTTCCAAATGACCACAAAGCATTTCTGTGCTCAGCTGAGACTTGAAACCTTTATAATATTTATAATGGGAAATGAAAAGTTCTTGCCTTGTGGTTAGAAAAGGCTCCCACTGGGCTGTGCAATTATTGTTATGCTGCTCTGCTAGCTGTGTGCTCTGTGCTCAGATACATGATACTCTTCACAGTTAAGCAAAGCCAACGGGTCTACAGTCACGTTGCCACTCCCGTCCAAAAGTTACTCAAGTATTTTAGTACTGAAAAAAATCTTTGGGTTATTTTCATTCTGCTTGATGGAATTTCTTTGTTGGAAGAATAGGTTAATTTATATAAACTATTTGATTACTAAAAAGACATTTAGAAGAAATGCTGAAATCCTGAGGTTCAGAAATAACAAACTGGACAAATGCTTGAGCTACAGGTTCCTTACACAAAATGCTGTCACTGTCAGATGAGTGGGTGGGAATGTGAAAAGTTTAAATGCTCTTCATAGAAATGACTCAGGAAGGATTAATAATGGCTCAAAATAGCCTCAGAGAGACTCTGGACATGTTCATAGAGAGTTTCCACAGAAAAGGTCTGCTGGTTTGAGCCTTGCACAGCAACTGAAGAGAGCCTTTTGATCTTGACTGACTTGATGGGACATGGGATGAAGCAGACTTTAATCACAAGTGATTAATAAATCACTCCCAAAATATGATTTGTCTTTCTTAGAGAAAATCAATTTTTTTGAAACTCTGTGGGGAAAATAGAATCTTTTAATGCTTTGTATAAATCTGTTGGCAAGTTTTAGCATTATCAGTTTTCACCAGCACTCTGTCCCAGGGCTGTCAATTTAACTATGCTGAGAAGGAAGTTGTCATTCTCAAACAACTCTTGTCACCTGCTTGCCTTCTGAAACAGTGCAAAGGGAGGTATTAAAAAAAAAGGTGGGATGAGAAATGAAGACGGAAGCATCCAAGAATGGAGTTGAAGGCAAAGTGGAGAAATGTAGAAAAATAACATTTAAAGCTGAGTTTGAGAAACTTACATGTTAGAAATACATTTGAGGAAACAAATGCAGCTTGGTAGAGACTGTGTCATCCTATTTAGATTTTGGTCCTTTATGAGAGTAAAACATGCTTTGTTTTCCCTGTGAAAAATGTGCAGTCTGAAGCCCAGCACACAGGGTGAGTTTTGAATGGGTCTCAAGGAAGCAAAATAGCCACTTGTAAGCAATTCACAGAAACCCAGTGCTACTGAAGAGAGACACTTGAGTTTCAGATCAAATTTGTATGGAAACAGCTCAAGGTTGTTTCTAAGAAGCCAAACCCAGGGATAATTGTATTAAATACTGTTCCGTATGAACTGATGAAGGCTTCAGTTTAAAAAAAAAAAATGTAATAATGCTGGTGGAGCACCTTTCACAGAGATTTTAGTTTTCATTCTAGAATTTGTGTCTTCTTCCAAGTACCTGGTACTAGCAGTGCTTGTAATCAGGATGCCAGTTGCAATGGACCAATAATTTGCATTTTACCTTATTTTTACTCTTAGGAATCCTGTGTTAAGGTATAAATGAAAAGACTCCAAATTTTTCTACTATTAATAATATAGAATTGAACTTGTAAAAAAAAAAGTCATTGTTATTGCTTTATTCAACTTTCTGCTATTCCTTTGGATAGATCTTTTATTGTTAGGTTATATACTCTGGAGACATTAAAAAAGGGGGAAAAAAAAGTAGCATTCTTTATAGAAGTTTATGAAAACTGACACATAGCTGGCATGAGAAAAGCTGTCATGATAATCAAATCTTTGATAGATTTGACAATGATATACGTGCATAGATAAATCCATGCAATCCCAAAAGACATCAAATGGGTACTTAAATTCTCTCAAATACAGACCATTTTATTCAGTTGCTGAACATTAAGCGTAGAAGAATTAGGTAATTTTAGCTAGTGTATATAGAGCAACTACAAGTTGACTTGTTTTGTTTTCTTCTAATCTTCTTCAAAGTTTCCAGGCCAGCCTTTCACTGAAGAATATACAATATTTTAGTTGTTTGATAAGTCTTGCAACAAAAGAAGAAGAAAAGGCGGCATAGTACAGCTGGTGTTTTTAAAGTAAGTAGTTGTTTGACAACCATAGAGATATTATAATTGTAATTCATTGAGCAGGGCTCTATGAGGAAGCAGAAGTCCCTGTTGGAACTGCTCCACAGTTTCCCAGCTGTTATCTGTTTTCTTCACACAAGGAGGGCTTGAATCACATCTTAAGCCTTGAAGAATGTATGGTGCACTGGATATAGTGTATATTTAATTCTGGACTGGAAAATGAAGCCAATGTAAACTCCAGTTATTGCTGGGCCTTTTCATTTCTCTGACATCAGACACAAAAGGTCATGACTGCTTATGTCCCATTTAAAACAGCAGTAAAGATTCAGAAAACTAAAAAATGGCAGTGTCTTAATTAAACACTTCCAGAGAAGCAGTCTGTTTACAAGTGCAACCTGTAGCTCTGTTTATATTCATATGCCATTTTTTACAGTGATGAGATTTGGAGATATGTGGAAGAAAATGGCCCTCATCTCCAAAATCGAATTGTATTTGAACAGTCTTCATTCCACATTTACTGGGGAGGGCTTGTTCAAACAAACCATCTTGTAAGCCAGTTGTCTGTCTGACTGGGGTGGAACCATGGGATTGTGTTTTGCTTTTCTAGGACTGAAATTTGCACAAAAGGGTGGAGCAGAAGTGATCAAAATCCCAAAACTCACTATGGAGTTGTGATCCAATATGCACTGTCAACCCTGTTGAGCCTGCTATGCTTTTTTACAAATCAGAAAAGCTAGCTTAGGATCACTCAGTCTACAAAAGAACGGCAGAGCAAAGGATTAGCTCAGCTGATGTTTGTTCTTTCTAATACTTTCTGTTTATGTTAAGGAAAGGAGGTTGTCATTTGTATTACAGTCTCAAGGAGTGTGTAAGATTGAAACAAGATGGGTTTAAATGAGAAAAGGACAATCATTTACAACAGAGAAATAACTTCAGATATTTTTTTCTCACTTAAAGTAGACAAGAAACAGAAACTGGACCCAGCAGAGCTTCTAATTGATTTGGAAAACAAAATCACTAAATGCCTACGTATATAGCTAAAGAGAGAGCAATCTTAATCAATATAGAATAAGTAAACTATTTATTCAGCCTGGTGAATAGTAGGAAAAAAACCCCACTTAGATTTAGAAAATTACAGTGAAATGTGTCCTGAAAATTATCACTGATGGGGCTGAACATCTTCATCTCTTATCATGAATTTGTAGTATAAATTTTCATATCTAATTCAAACATTAGAACTGCTAAAGAAATTTTCATTGAAAACTTCTTTAAATTAGTATCATAGTGAAAGAGCTGTTAAAGAAGGCCATAAAATTAAAACATACCTATTTATGTGATTTTTTTTTTTTTAAATCACTTGATAGGATATTTTTCACCGAATGTTTGTTTTACAATGTCTTACATAGTTAAGTGTTATTGACTTTAGATTTATTAAATATATATAATAGCTAGAGGAACTACCATTGTTAACTAACTATCCAAAATGTAATGAAAATTTGGCTCAGGTGATAATTTTTTGCTTGTATTGGGGGGGGGAAGCAAAAATTTCTTTCTCTGGGAAGACACACATGAGATACCTTGAAGTTAGCTTTTAATTAACATTCTTGCATCTGTCTCAAAACCAGATAGTAGTCCTATATTACTGCTAAAAGATATAAGTAGATATTCCATTATTTCTCTTTCTTTTGTTTCTTCTCTTTCTTAGCAAAGGACAAGACAAAGCAATAAGCACTAAGTTAGAAAAGCCAAGTGCCTTACAAGTACCTGAAATTTGTAATATTTCCTAGGGTGAGGTTTAGCATGTTGTCACCTTAGACTGCAGAATTTTAAGACTTGTTTAATACAGAAAGCTGGACAAATCCTTTCAACTATAGCCTGTGTGACCAAGTCTGCATGGTCAAAGGGCTTGTTCAAAGAATATGATTTTGGAGTCTGCATTAGCTGGAACCATATTAATATTTTATTTCTAAAATGCTGGATCAGATTTCTGTGTATTGGTGTCAGACATAGTCTTACATTTATTTGATGTATTTAATTAATTTGAAAATACTCTCTTTTGTTTGGCGTTCATTTCTGAATGTCCCAAATGCTAAATGGAAGTGAAAGCAAGGAATTCCAAAAGAGGCTGAGTGGATAAGGTGTCCACTTTGTGCTAATTTTCCGTGAAATTTGACTGTTCACCTCCCCTATGCTCTTTAAAAATTCTAGTCAAAGTGTCTAGTCATAGAGGAAGAAAAAAGCCAACAACTTTCTGATGAGCACAGTGACGTTTGGTTTTAGGAGGTCATGTAGTGGGGAAGTCGCAGGACTCTGCCCTGTCTATATACAATGTGTTTTGCTTGGTTCCTGAGTGCTTAGCTAGTGGTGGATGATTCAGTCCAAATGTTAGCTTTGTGTACTGACAGTCTGTCTCTCTGATATACTTTGAACTCTGGATGAATTTTTATATGGCTTTACATGAGTACTCGTGAAAACAGGAGCAAGCTATTTCATTGCCAAATCTCAGGTGGCCAACCTGGTGCAACTGCTATAATTTTTGTAGGTGACTTGAGAAATATAGTTATTATCCAGCAGTGGGGAACAATGAATGTGTTAATGGCTAGACTGGCAGGGCTGCACTTGAGGTATTCAGAACAAACGCCTTAGTCAGCAGTCACAGGTGGGAAAAAATACCTTTGACTGTGAAAAATATCACAAATGCTTGATTCAGGTTTTTTTACAGTACTTTGTCAAATAACTTTACCTGAGGCTTAGTCCTCAGCAGCTGCAAGAAGGTTTGTTCAGAGAAGGCTGAAGCGGTGTAGAGGGAAGAAGGAGAGAGCCTATTGAATCTTTGAGCATGGTTTCCAAACTCTAACTGTTAGCTTTCTCTTTGTTGGTAGTTGTTCTTGATCAATCAAGAGATCAGAGATATTTTCCCTTCATTCTTAATGCCTGGTGTTTGCAGGATCTGGGCTTTCATGGTCTGTCTTAAGCAGAGGTATTTGTAGAATTTTATGAGAGATTTATGCCTGGGAAAGGGGCTAAAACTACTAAACTTTTAGTTGCTTCTGCAGAAAAACCATGAAGTACAAGACCTTGTTTCTTCAGGCTCTATTAAGTCACTGGATACTTTATTGAGGGAATGGTTGGTTATGGCCAATGTATTACAGCTACAAGTCCATTTCCCAAAAGAAAATAACAATGTGATGGTGAATACTTGAGAGCTTTGTAGCATGGAACAAGACCTAATAAATGGTATCCTAATGCTAGCGTACATCTTTGTGTTGAATGGGCTGTGTAAAGGAAAGATGTAGTGGAAGGCATCATGGACACATGATTTCTAGCAAAATAGCCATCAATGCAGAAGCCCTCTAAATAATTGAGATTTTGTTGCAGTCTAGCCCTGGAATCTCTACAAAGCTCTCTTTATCCCTCTCCAGTCACAGGTAAATAGTGAATTAGAAATTTTTTTGGGCCACTCTGAGGTGTGAGGTTGTGCAGTGAGAGAGGGACCTTTTACCTTGAAAAAAAGTGAGATGGAAGTGCAGCAGGCATGAGCACAAGACAGGGGCCAGGTGAGTAAATCCCACATGAAAAGCATAGCACTGGAAAACCCTACTGTCTTGCCATCAACCGCACAGCTGTATGGTCCAATGATTGGTGCAAACATGTTAATTACAATTTCCTGCATCTCATGTGATAATGAATCTTTTTTATTTTAAATCCCATCAACTGTAAGTTTAATTATACTTTTTTAAAACTAGACAGTTTTAATCAGATCATGGTGGTTACAACCTGAAGAAAATTTTGAAATATATTTTTGAAATGTTATTAAAGAGGAAATACCCCAAATCAGTGCTGCTTTATTATCTGGGATGAACAGATGAAATAAAAGTGGTTTCTAAGTAGATTACTTTCAAGATAAAATGTTTCATTTTATTAATGTTTAACCAAGTCTGACATATACATTTTCAAATTTTTAAGGCATGTGAACAAGACCTGATGCTGTTAAACACAAGATTTCTTAAGGTTTTAGGCAATGTAGTATGCTATGTGATCCTGTGAAATATCATTCGTGATTTTCAAGTTGACATTGAAATGAAAGTTAAAACAGCATTTGTATATTGCACAGATTAATGGAATCAGAAGTATCTCTAACTGTCCTGAACATGTTTGAAAAGCTACTGTAAACTGCATTAATCAATAGAAAGCTGGATCACTGTTTGATGAGACGATGATAGTACTGTGTGTGTTAAGACTAAGTGAAGTTAGATTTTTCCCAGGAAGTGTTTTCTATATCATAATAGCCTCTGAAATTAGATTTAAGGATGAAGAGAGTACTGTTTTCTAGTGCTTTTTTTACATTTACTATTGATTACAAAGACTATCAAAGCAAACTTCTGTGGGGTTTAATACTAAATCTTCTTTAAAACAGTTTGGCAAACAGTGTACAGATATTTAATGTCTTTAGCATACATCTTTGATTTCAGCGTGTTAGGGTTGTGGGACATGCTTGTCTGGTTTAGACTCTTTGAAGGTGCCCCATAGGCTTCTTTCAGATCAAATCACACCTCACAAAAACACTTAATTGAGTCCGAATTCCTCTTTTGTTGGTCTTCAAAAGCATTAAAAATAATCACTGAAAATAAGCCATTCTTTTAGGGGAGATACAGTGTGAATTGGATCTCTGTGAAGCTGTTTAGAAAACACGCTTCCTATTTAAGGTTATCTTCACTCATTTCATTCAGTATCATGTGAACATTTAACAAAAAAAGCTGACATTCCTATCATAGTGCTGTGTGTATTCTTCTCCTGTCCTACGCGGCTATTTCCCACATTTGTCAAGGCAAAGGTTGAAGGGGGTATGGACAAGGGAAATAGGTCTCCCATTCATTCCTATCTGTCAGGAGTTCACTTTGTCATGATAACATTCAAGGAGTATATTTATCTATCCTGCTACTGGAGGTTAAAGCAAGGGTAAAAAAAGGAGAAGGGAAGAAATCATGTTTTAAAAGTTTACAAATTCTGCTGCAAAGACTGTAAACAGAGAGAGGCTTGCAGTGGAATGTGTAAAATACTGCTGCATTGATAGCGATGGGGCGGCTAGCTGCTACAAATCCGCTCATATAAACAGAGGAACTCTTGCTGCAGATTGGGTCTGTTTTGGCTTAAAGTCTGAGGAACCCATTGCTTTCAAAGTGAATTCTTAGGTGTCACTTCCCATAACTTATAGCAGAAGATTACAAAGCTACTGATATAACATATTAGTTTGATGGACAGAATTATACCCCCAACGCTTCCTGCTCTCCCCAATGACGCACACTAACTTAGTGTGCTGTGACAGCTGCCTTGATTTACCACCAGGCTGGGAGGCCAAGTGGGAGAGGGAACATTCACATGAACGCAGGGGCTGATACTGGCCCACAGCCTAGTTTATAAAGCTGCCCTGTAATTCACCACAAATGTGTCACCATTAAAAGGGAAAAAAGGATTGCAGATAATAAATACTCTTTAATTTATTAGCTAACAACAAAGAGATCAGAGCCAGTTGTGATGTGATTGTTTGACATAATATTGTCAAGGAAAAAAGCTAAGTTGACCAAAGATGTATATTACACATTCAAGCAGATGCATCAACTCTTGGCTTGTCACAAGCAGAGCTAAACAAAACGCCAAACAGAGGAGAGAACTGGCAAACAGCACAGTCATTTATCTCTGAAAGAGACATATTCAAGAGCAAGTGAAATAAGACATAGTTCTTTGGGCTTGGTCAAGGGCCAAGTTCTAACTATTATAAATTAAATGTTTTGTGTATCGTATTTGGCAACTGCAGCAGCTCTTACCATCTTGGTCATGGTAGGAGAGTGTTAGATTTTCCTGTCTCCTTTTGCCAGAATGATGGCTTTTGTTGTGGGGGACAATATTAGAATGTGTCCCTGCATACCAATAGCCACAATGCATGCTATAAAAAAGGCAAATAGGTTTTGCAAATACAAATAAGAGCTGTTAGGCTAGACACCCTACAGATTCTGAATTTTCCAAAGAAAACTTCAAAAAGTCATGACTCTCAAAATCTCGCTCTCTGGATTGTTTGAGTTCACAGAATGTGGTCATCAATAAAATTATTTCAGGTTCATATGCTTTTAATCTGAGTTTTGAACCTCATGTAGTTTATTTTGAGGAACCTTTGCTTTTTGTTTTATATGAGCATTGTTCATGCCACCACAGTTAGCTTGGTGTCAGCATTTCCATTATAAATTATGCTTGAGTGGCTTGGGTGTCAACTGTAAAAATTTTTGCCTTAGTTTGAAAACTGATGCACAGAATCAGAGCATGCAGCTTATATGTTTATGCAAGTGCATGCACACATTTTTTAAAAAAGAAAAAAAATATTTAAAATTAGATTCATTAGTGTTATCCCAGAACATGGGTATCATGTTATATAGTCCCAAATGTGTCTCATCAACGCTGCACATTATATCCTAATATTGGAGGCAAGTAAATAACATGCACAGCCCCAGCTCTTGGTTGTTCGTTGTTCAGTGCAAAACTGGAGTTAATTCAGTGGAGTATCTCCAGAGGTATTGTAGTCTAACTGAATGACAAAATTTCTGAACGGTGTAATATAATCTACATTCTGTACGATACTCTTATATACACACTTAAGACGTGTTAAACATGTAAATCTATAGCTGAAAAATATAACAGTTTTTCATATTATTAGAACAAAGAGCTGGGGGATCAGGTATTATTTGGGGTGCTTTTATGTGTGTCTGTTGTAAAAAGAATGTAGTTCTGTTCCCCCATCTCTTCACCTTTC
Organism: Mycteria americana; assembly: GCF_035582795.1. Lineage (NCBI taxonomy): Eukaryota > Metazoa > Chordata > Aves > Ciconiiformes > Ciconiidae > Mycteria > Mycteria americana. The sequence continues at coordinate 26,539,725 of NC_134370.1, forward strand.
AGAAATATGAAAACTTAGTGTTATGTTACTTGTGTTAAATAGAAAATGTTAGTTTCTGTGAAGATCATGCCAGCACAAGACCTGAGCATTATTTAAACTCTCAAGCAAAAGCCCAAACCAATTTTTTGTAGTATATGGTCCTCATGCTGAGCTTTTGCACAGGTATAAAAATTCTCCCATAGTTAAAGGTCTATGAAATTATTTGCTTTGACGTAAGAAATATCATCCTACAAACCTGAAAAGACTGAACTGCTGGAATTTTGTCTGCTTTTAGTACACTGACATTGTCTTACAAACTTTCGCAGATTGAATTTAGAATGGAAGTTGAAACTCCATATATATTCTTTAAGGACTTGCCCTTTCTCCATTTCTCTTGACAGCTAGATCATACAGTAGTTCTCTGGAGTAGGAGAGGAAGGTTATAATGCAAGGTGAGGAAAGGAGAGAGGCTCAAGGCACCCCCTCCCTGTTGGGAGCCTGAAAATTCTCTGGATGATCCAGGTCAGCAGTTCTGAAGGTGAATGTGCTTCTTGGCATGGTGGCATGCGGATGTGTGTGGGTCTCTACAGTAACGTGACTTTTCAGATGTTGAGCAGCCAGGGAATAGGAGCCTCTGTGGAGGTATGGATGGAGCAGGGGGTCTTCCTACAGCAGTTTCTAGCACATTTAATGATCTCTGTCCTCACGGCAACATATATCACGTTTCACCAACCTATCTGTGATAAGTAGTTAAAGGAAACTTTTCAGATGATATCCTAAATTAAAAAGAGAGAAGAGGACAGGCTGTGCCAAAATTGATAACTTAAATTGCTCCATTTTGATGAGCAAGGCAGTCAGTTCCCAGGAAGAGGGAACCAGCATGTGCTAAGCATGGAAAAACATGTTTTGGGATAGAGAAAGAGCAGTGTGGAGGCCACTTTGTGGCATTGCCCAGGATAATTAATGGCAAGCCAGATGGATATATAGCAGGAAGTACTTTACCATTTGTTAGAAGTAATACATGCAAGTGTTTCATATTTGTGCAAAGACATTGGAAAAACAACCTCTGCTTTAAGAGTCTGATGGTCTTGCAGTCCATCTCTTCATTCCCAACTCCAGGGGCATAGCTACAGATAAGGCCAAAGTTAATCTTCTGCTTATATGGCAAATTAATTTTTATTTTATGCTGATTTTTATTTTAACATCATAGTTTTTAATAGTCATGTTAATAGTTAATAATTTCTTATACCCCTGTCTTCTGAGTCAAATTATTGTTAGAATCTCAAATGCTTTTTAACAAAAAGAGGAAGAGATTTAAAATTTCTACTTCCCATGTGTGCAAAAAATCCCTCAAATATGGCCAAATTTCCCCCCAAAACTAAACAAATATAGAAAAAGAGAAGGAATCTACATTTCACTAGTATTTAAAATCTAAAGGCTAAAAAACATAGAACTGTTTCAAAATCATACATCCTGACTTGCAGGGATTATGTTCTTTAAATGAAGAGTTATGTTCTTTAAATGCTTGGAGTTTGCTGTTTTATTTCCTTATGAAATGGAATTCCACTTCTTATTCCTTAAATTCATTAAAAAGAAGAGCATAGAAAATATGAAAGTGAAATATAATATATAGGAGACTAGAATAGCCTCCTATAGTTTTCAAAGGAAACATTATAGTCTTAACTCCCACTGAATATGACATTTAGAAATTCAGACACTATTCAAGTGAATTCAACAGCACACCATGGTGTCTTCTAGGAATCATTCTTTATAAAGTTAAAGACTAAATTGTATGTGTTCATGCTTATTAACAGTAACCACATTATATTTTACCTCACTGCTCTTTAAATATGAGGTAGCTTACAGAAAATTAATGCAGGAGCAGATGAAAAACAAATCACATTAATACCACACAAGTGCTGTAAAAAAAATTAGAAGCAGGATGTAAAACCATATCAAAACAGATACGATGTGTGCTAGAACACATGACAGAATGGATGTAACAGATGAAGAAATGGATACAACATGCTGAGGGCTTAATGTAACATACAGCAAAATTGATATAACTCATACTGAAATAAATAAAACATAGCATAATATATACATTGTAATGAATTGAATAAAGCAGATAAGAGAATTGACTAGAAACTGTACTGAACTGAATAAAACATAACAATATTATGGACTGAATCAAAAATATAACAGATTGAACTATATTGAAATTACGAAAACAAAAAGGCTGGATCTAAACCATGCTGAGTTGAAATAAAGAAAACACGCAGTGTGTAAAGCTCAGTAAAACTCTGGGTACTAGTCCATCAGGGGCACATGACTCATTTCATCGTTTTGGCTGCATGCCACAAGCAGAGAAGATCATTAAGGTACTGGGGTTTGGATAAAGAAGACATATGTTTCATATCTGGCTCTACCAGCCAAACTTTTAATTTGATTTTATCAAAAGATCTTATTCTCTCTCAAGTGCTTTTTATCTCTCCTTCTCTTGCCCTTCTTCTCTCTCTCTCCCCCCTTTATTTGCCCCCTTCCCGTTTCCTCTTCTCTCCTCCCTCCCTTTCACCCTCTTGCGCATGCTTTCTCGTTCTCACGTGCTCTTTCACTTGCCTGCATGCTTTCTCTCTTTCACTTTTGTTCTTCCTCTCTTTCCCCTCTCTTTTTCTCTCTCCCTCCCCCTCTAATGCCCTCTCACTCTTTCACACGCCCTCTCTTCCTTGTGCTCGCTTGTGCCTCTTGCCCATGCGGTCTCTCTTTCTCTCTTCCTCTCTGTGCGTTGTCTGGGTAACAATGATTCCTGTGTCCTGGTTTTCCCGTATATTTTGAATATATAAACAATTGAGATGACCAATAGAAATTATTACCAGATTAGATACAAACTTGGAGTCAGATGTGAAAATCTCAATATTTTGTGTGGTGATGATGTACAGAAATGGAAATTGCACAAAACCCAGCTCTCTCTAGGCTATCTTGTTTGCATCTGAGCAGCCATCCTCCCTGTTCCACTCTTCTAATGTTTGTCAAAACTTGAGTTTAAATTCAGATATGGAATCTGAGTTTGACTGGAGCACTTTTCTTCTAATTCAAGCAATAAAAATCAGACCTGAGGTTTAGATTTTGCTTGCTCCATATTGTGAATATATGATCCATGTTTTGGCTATGTTATTGAGTACAGAGATTCATTGATCTCATTGTTTTTATTTGGTTTGATTATATCACAAGCTTTAAAAAAAACAAGCTTGTACTTCAAGCTTTGCCAAGACAGATTTTAAAATTTAGGTTTTCTTTTCTTTCTTCTTTTCTCTCTTTTTAAAATTCACCCATTATAAGTCTTAAAAGTTGGAAGACCAACAAGCTCCTATCTTTGTAGTTTTATTTCTTAGCTATTAATCTCAGACTGTAAATGAAAACTGTATTCCTGCCAAGGCTGGCTTCAAAAATTTGCCCTATTAAGTTCATTTTATTGTAATCTTTATTCTAAATGAAGTGTTCACTCTGGTTTAACCACAGCTCATGATGACTTGATAGTTTTCCAGTGAAGTAATACTTGACATAGGAAGTCCTCAGTTAAAGAAAGGACAAGAGAAACATGGTTTTGTTTGTTTCATATTGGTGTCTGTGTGGAAGGAATTTGACTTTTGTAGCTGTTAGGTCATGAGGTGTTAAAAGGAAAGCAATGTTTATGGATTTTTGTCTTCAAAGAACATCAAAGGGTGTATCACAGTAGAATACCTGAGCTTCTCTTCCACTAATGAAGTTGGCAAGCTATGTCTATGTTCGTAAGTACCACCGTGTAACAGGATAGGTAGAGCAAAGTAACTGGTGCTGAAGACTCAGTATCCCCACTGTAGACATTGGCGTAACTGAGAGGTGGAGGATTTTGTTTTATATTCTGTATCTCTATAATATGCACACAGAGTAGTGTCTGGACAGAGAGTGCACCATATTGAATGGCTGTTAGAATTTGCAGAACATTTCTTTCCTCTGTATACAGTTGAAAAATCACTTTATTAGAGAACACAAGTAGTTCTATCAATTCAGCCAGAATTCTTGAATATGTTTTCCAATAAATATACTCTTAAATAAATAAATACTGATTTAAACAGAAGCATGATGTTGTTAGATGCTACCCTGTCTTTCCAGGAACATTGTGAAGTATTTGAAAGCTGTAGTGAGTATATCATTTAGAAGTGTAAGTGTTGAAGGTAAACAGATTCTAGGAAAAATACATGGGGGTGAGAAAGCCATCTGTGTGCTTTTTTTATTTGGTATTGCATAGAATCCTCCTATATTTGGTATTTCACATAATTAAATAGCTGGTTTCTAACTCTGCTTCATTTTGGGGTTGCACTGGAGAGGCTTATTTGAAAGTCCATAGGATGTTGGTCAAGATAGGTACCTTCAGCTGGTGTTTTCTTGTGAATTCTTGAAGCTTAACAGTGGCTGCATAAGGAAGCTTGAAGAATGCCCTATATGCAGTAATTTTTGCCGGCTTAGATTTTGTTTTACTCCCTAACACTTAAAAAATTTTTCTTATGAGCCCAGGTAGGCTGTTATAGAAATGAAACAGCAAGAAATTTTGAGCTGTGAACTCCAGCTGCAACTCTGTCTTTTTCTGATAGGACATCCTGCAAGTTTTCTTTTCTGCATTGTATTTTACTTTATTATTATTTTCTGTAGATTGTGTATTTAAAAGTTCTCATCTCATTGCCCTTCACCATTCTTTCTGAGGGGTAACTGGCAGCATATCAACAGAAAAGGGAATAAATACCCTACTCCTAACTTAACCTTTTGTGCTTATATCTCTGACACTTGTTGACCATTCCAATCCATTAAACAGGCATTAGTCAACTGTATACTGAAACAGCCACAACTCTCCATCAAATGGAAAGACATTAAGCTTTCACAGCAGGAATCAGACAGCCTTCGAAATGTAAAGGAGCCTGTTGTAATTTTTAAACATTCGAACTGTATTAATTCCAGTGACAGTTATCCCTTAAGTCATTTCAGGCAGTTGCACACTTCTCAACTTTCACAGCTTTCATGTGGATTTTTTTCTGATTGAAATATTTCCCCCACCTTTCATACTTGTATTCATACTGGGAATGTTTTGAACCTGAAAAAAATACTTAAGTTCACAGGTAATGGATTAAACAACTAGTAGTTCCTTTTAATGGCACTTTAACTGTGACTCTTACAATATTCTATTCCTCTTGGTTTAAATGGATTCGCTGGTTGATACCGAGTAACTTTCAAAGACAGCCCCACCATCTCTTAGTTCCAGTGTAAGTTTACTGAATATGTTTTAGTAAATTCTTGAGGAAAAACAAGTAAGTGAACTAAACAAAAATATTTTTTTCTGGCTTGCTTGATCTCTTCCATGTCCCTTTCATAAAATCTTATTCTAAAGCTGTTAATTTACATCGAGAAATTTTGAGAAGTTGTCTGCTCCGGATTTGGAAGCCTAATCTGAGGAGTGTATTATTTGTGTCCTGATCTAACTGTTGTTTTCTGGAGCAGCTGGGAGAGTAAATGAAAATTTAGTGTGCTTAAAGAAAACAAAAAACCAGAAGGCATATGCATAGCTTCAATGTAATGCATCTGCTGTAATAATTTTTGTGAGCCAGTCTTACAGTGGCTTTGACTGCTGACCTCTGAAAACTTAGCCATTATGTATTACCAGTCTTGAATTTACTTCTCCAAAGAGTGTAATCTTTGCTTGCACTACGAGTCATCTTTTCCCTTTGTCCTTTTTCCCACTGGGCTAAATTATCAAGGTGTATTTAATCATTTTCATTTTTTTCTGAGTTTTCATTTTTGACACTGGGTCTGCATCAAGGACATCACTTAACTTCATTTCAAACTATGGTCACAATGACTATGTCCATTTCCAACTACCATAAACCAGCCATAAATCAGGAAAAAGTGCCGTGCTGCTTAAAACTGCTGAAATGAGCTTTTGAGCATTATGCTTACAAGAATGTCAGCCTGTCACAGAGTAAATCAACAAAGTGTCCTTAAACCTTTATTTCATCAGGGAAATCTCTGACTTCATGGCTTGAAGCCTGGTTATTCATTTTACTGCCCTATTTCCTCCCATTGCAACGCACGCATGTGATTATTATTTTGTTTGGACACTGCATCGTGCTTATTTCTACTTTATTTATGGCTAGTAATTATAGGTTTTATTGCTTACTCCTCTTTAGATTTTGTCTGAAAATATTAAACGAAACTTCTGGTGACTTCTAGGCTCTGAAGGCCACAGATTTACATTAATGCTCTAGGAACTGTGAGTTTATTTTACAGTGCTACTAGATGCTAATTCTACAGATTTTTACAATTCCCATTCCTGCCTTTCTTGTAATGTTTTATCTCTGCTCTTTGAGGTCAAAGTTCATGTGTTGAAAGCAATCATCCCTGGAGATTGCCACTTAATACTGATGCTGAGTAGTAGTGCAACATACCCATCAGATTTATTGGTTATATTTGCACTATTTGAATCTGGCCTGCTGTTATTAGGCTTGTCGTTCATCTCTGAATTATGGTGTCCTATGAAAATTTGCATGAGCCCAGTGTATTTCTTATTGTTTGCTATTCACTGTCATTGAAAATCACTTTTATTATGTCCAGCTATTGCTAATTGATCTGTGAGATGACATCATGTTGAAATTTATTCCGATAGCCCTAATGATTTGTAAGAACATTCTAGGAGTTGAGTTCTTCTCCGGTATAAGAAGAGGCTGTATTCCACTATAATCTTTAAAATAGCGAAAAGCTGAGTAGGAGTACGCAGCAGAGTAAAAAATGCTGGATAGCATTTCCATTGCCAAACAACAAGTTATTCCCTTACTACCGAATCCCAAGGAGTTGGGAAAAAGGAGATTGTTCAGAGGTAGTTCATTGTGGCTTGAAGTAGTTAGGGGGGTGACTTCAACACAGTGTAATTGATAGTGATTGCTTAATTGTGTTTTGAAATTTACTTTCTGTTTTTGTTTCATTCTCTCTGACAAAGTAGGGTTGAAAGTAATTTTTTTTTTTTTCATCAATCACAGAGCTCATATAGCAAGTTCAGTGCATCAAAATAGATCAGAATGGAAGTCTGCACTTTCATGCTTTACAGTGTTTCAGTTTCTGCTAAGCTTGTGTTTAATCTCTGAGTTTGTTTATGAATGATCCGTTTTAGGGATAGGTTGGCATTCTTGTGATGCATATTATTGTCAATTGTTAATGTTCAGATAATTTAGTCTTCAGACATAATTTAATATTAAATTAGATTTTGCACTGGGATTTTTTTCTTCTTCAGTAGGATAAAAAAAGCCACCCAAAACTATTTCAGAGAATTTGATTATGAAATGTGTTCAGAGAATTTTCAGATGAAGACAATTTAGAAACAAGACAGGGAGGCTAGAGCAGTAGAATGACAGGTAATTATTTTAAAGGTCCACTCAATTTATAAATTAAACAGCAGTTTACCTATACATTAATAATGAATTCATTCCGTGATCAAAGAGTATATATTTGAATTTTATGGAATATACCTTACATTCTACATTAACAGCAACATATCTAAGTCCTGGTTTCATGAGTGAAAATTTCAATTTATCCTTAAACGTTGTGCTCTAAGTACTACTTTGGGAACATCTTTTTCTACATGGAGAGAAAGAAATGACCTGAAGGCAGTGGTATTCTGAGCTGTAATTGTGGAATGTTAGTTTATCTTAAATCTGTTTAAAGTAGCTGCAAAGTATTCTCTCAAGAGGACTGCAAGTCAATCTTGACTTTTTTCCTTTTTGGAGTGTCTTCTTTTAAGAGTCTTTTGCCCGTTTCCTTATATTTGTCAATTGTCTTTGTTCAGGTGGATAGGGTTGTCATGCAGGGTGCATAACGGTGACAAAGTAAATCAAGTGTTAAGTAGGCCATATTAATTTGCATAATCCTTTTGCAAATCCTTCTAGGTGCATCTTTGTTAATGACTTAGATATAATATTAGGAGAATATGGTAGAAAAAACGTATTAATGGAAGCCTAATATTTCAACTTTTTAATTTTTTCACAGCTAGTTTTGTTTTAATTATAGATTTATTAGCAAATGTTATATTGATAAACAACTTTTTAAATCTGGTAACATTAAAAATGAAATATAATAAATAATATAATGAATACAATTAATAAAATATTCCAACAGTACTATCTAAAATGATTAATAGGTTATATCTTAAATTCATAGATTATAAGCAAACACTATACTGCCTTTTCTGAGTTTATAGGGGTTACTCTTTTACCTCTGTCTCTAACTGTAGAAAGTTCCTCATGGCTCAAGTCACTGAAATTAAACAAAAAAGCAAACTCCAACATTACTTAAGTTATTTGGAAGAATGTTTTTGTTCCATCTCCTCCTCCCTAAACTGATGTCTTTTTTTTTTGTCTTTTTTTTTCTTTTGTACTAGTATCTTTTTCCTGGGAAGAAAATTTAATTGTATTTTTTTCCTAAAACAGTTATTGAAATAATTTGTGAGCCATTGCTTCTTCAATATGTATTATGATGAAAAAAGAAAAACATATGTGCAGTAATTTAAAAAATGGCAGTTTCTGAAAATGTCTTGTTTGGGCTTGATTAATCTACAAGCTTGAAAATAGATGTGGTATTTACATTGCAGCACTGGGTTTCTAGTTGGTTTTGATTTACCATATATTGTGGTGATTTTTCAGATAGAAGCTGAAGAAATCTTTATTTTCCTAGTGGCTTGCCTATGTTCTAATGGTTGTAAGTACTTTGTCAATCCTAGTTATAAATTTTAAAATAATATTACACATGGCTAATTAGATGTTTAGAATTGCATTTTAGCAATCTGTAAATGCAAAAATGTATCATGTAGGCAATATTTTTTTAGTGTTAATCAGCAAATAGTTTTTGCTGTCATTCATACTTATCAGTAGTGGGATGATCAGTTAAGTTGGACTTAACTTCCTGAGGAAAAGACAGAGTTTATGTATACTCAAATGCTAGTGAATGGGATAAGACTATACTTAATGGTTCTGTATCTGCACCAGTGTCCTCCTCCTATGTCTCTTCCTTCCATAGTTTGTCTCCTCCTCACATTTTCTGAGAAGTCACTTCATAGGGCCTCAGTGAGGAATATATAAAAATGTGTTTTTAGAACAGACGTAAAAGTCAGGGCCGACCTAACTTTGTGCAGCCTAGTCCAGCCTGGGTGTCTGGTTCTTGACTGGTTTTTTGGAAATACCCCTGCCATGTTGTCAGAGTCCCGTTGTGCTACCTGCAAGGATACTGTCATGTTGCAGTTCTCCAGGACCTAGCTGCCTGGTCTTCACAGTGGTTCAGAAAAAAAGAGGAGGGGCCTGTGATAGCGCTAGAAGAACATAAAATACAACAAATATGAACGCTATGGAAAGCAAAGGAGTACTGATGATTAACAATACAGCGCAAATTACACAAAACTGTCTAAACTATTGCTTCTCTATTAGTTCAGGCGGTGAAAGGAATTTCTGTGCGGTATATCCCCCCTGCCTCCCCTCCCTTTTTGCTTTAGCTTGCACAGTCTGTGTCAGAGCTCAGGACTATAATGCCAATTTTTGATTTGTGTAATTTGTTTTGTGTGTTTAAATTTATCCACTCAAATGGAGAAAGATGGGGTACTGCTTCTTAATTAAGTAAATTTACACCTGGAATTAATTACAGTTATGTATAAAGAAGGAAGTGAAGCATTCTGAAAGATTGCTTATGCTCCTTTAAACAAGCTGTAATTTTACCAAACTGAATAATTAACCAGAACAAGATTGTTCTGTTCACAACAATATCTCCAGAAATGAGTTTTGTGTTATGTTACCTTACCTCAAAATAGTGTTCTTCAGTGGAATACAGTTACTGTCTAGAAGTAAGTATGTGGCCATTTCTATCCACTAATTATTTTAATTCTTTATAAAGATGGGCATTACCTGTGTTACTTCCAATTAATCTCTGGCATATGTTACTTGAGGCATTAGAACACTAATGAATCTTAAGAGACCTTCAGTAAATTGATCCGGTAACAGATCACATCAATAGTTTCTTATTCGGTGTTTTTCTTGTTTTCTGCCAGGACTTTGAGCTCCATACTCCTATTTTCAATATAATCATGAAACGGCTGTTATGTAGTGTATTATCTTCTATTCCTGCATGGATGGACTTCTGTAACAGGAAAGGAGATTTAGCTTCTAGGTCTCTGGAGCAGATGCTGTCTTTCCTTCTGTCTGTATTATAGTGGTTACCTAGTGAAAGCATGGAAATTTTACTGGTGCTTGAAGGTGATCTCACAATCTATGTACACCGTGATGATAATCATATGATCTCATCGTATAAGTGCCTCGTTAAATATAATAAACATGTTCAGAATAGAAAAAGATGTGGCTCTGATGATTTTATCAAGTTTATTCAGTAATATTACTGTAGTTTTAATTACACTTTAATAACATTGCTAGAACATGAAAAGAAATTCATGGTGTTCCATGTAATATCTAGAACAACTATGTTTTCAGCTCACAAGGAATGAGTACTTGCCAAAAACCTATATATGAATAAGGTCATATTTCTTGTTCTTCATTCCTCTTTCTATTGTCTCCTAATGGACAAAATCAGTTATGCTTATTCAGCTAGGAAGATACCTAAGTATCTGGGCATCTTCGCCTATTTTGGGCCTCCTTTGTGTCTTATAAAACATGGTTTGTGTGTATGGGAATTGAACTTTTGCTACATGCAGTTTAAATAAATATTTCCTGGCAGAATTACTGGTGCTGCCATAGTAAAACACCCAAATGTGGACAAATCAGAGGAGTAAAGAGCAGAGGAGGAGAATGTTTCACAGAGATGGTAACAAGGAAAATGTAATACTTAAAACTGCAAGTATCGATGTAATTTGATTTTGTTTAGTACCTTAGGGACACAGCCTTGTAAGTTTACCTCATTCTTAAAGAACTTAAATAGCATGAATCCTCTGTAGTCATCTTGTAGTTTAGGAATGAGGACTACAAGTCAAAGTTGGGATGCTTTTGCTATTGTATAGATACGAATTAAATACTGGAATATAGAATTTAATGTTTTCAGTGTTTTGAATTTTGAGTGAACTTACATATGGCATCATTAGAAGTGAGTATGTAGATTTTCCTCAATTGTTTGGTCATTCCATTTTTTTTCTTCTCTACCTTAAAGAGTGGTGGGAAGGGATTAGATGATTTTGTGTTCATATGCTTCTCTTTCTTGAAGTTTTAGCTTTGTTATGGGAAAAATAGTGTCATTGGTAGGAGAGCAATTAATAAAATTTGAAATTTATATTGTGATTTGGTAAGTACAATTACTTTTGATGGCTCTCATGACTATAGTGTGAGGGGAAGACACCATACAGAAATAAAATTTCAGCCAAATTGTTATTTTAGAAAAATATTGTTAAGCCAAATTATATACTCATTCTTGCAAGTAGAAGGATCCCACATGTAAATATGATGCAGAATACGAAAATTTCCTTTTTCCCCACTTCCCAAGGAAAGAACACAATAAAGAACACTTCTCTATGATCTGTGAAGTCATCTCCATTTTTTTTTTCCTCTGAAGTATTTAAGTAGCTCAGTTTAGTTGTAGTAATTATCAAATGCACAGAATTCTGCATCTTTTCCCCAAGCATTTTTTTCCAGATTTCCTTTAAGGATTTCACAAATTCTTCCAGAAATCTTGAATGCCCAAAACATTCAGTGGATGCTCAGTGTCTCTTGGGATACTCAAAGCCTAGTGAGTAACATTGTATAAAGTTGCAGATGATATCTGAAATAATAATAATTAAAAAGTTTATTCATTGCATAGAAAGTGCACAAGAAGTACTTTAGTGTTTACCATTATAATGTAGCTTGGATGGAGAATACCACCCCTCCCACCCCTCCCTCCACCCCCCATTTATAAGGTTTAACCTGAAAAGTTGGGGTTTTTTTCCTTGAAGCTAGAGTATGGTAGTTTGTTGTCCATTTAGCAATTGTTTTGATAAAAGATTTCTTAATTATGCATACTAATTCTTAAGCAAGTCTAAGATATTTTTCAACTTAATCACTCTGAATTAATCAAAACATTTTTTCATGGGAATTTTGTTCTCAGTTTTTGGGAGGGTGTTTTATTGGTACTGTCTTCCCAAAATTCTGCATCTGTTTAGTTGTATAGTTTGCATCTACTTTTTTTGCCCATTTTTTCCTTCTTCGGCCATTTCCCATTTTTTATTACAAAGTTTAATTTTCTCAGTATAGGAGAGAAGTGTAAGAAAGCCCTTGACACAGAAGTACCTGATTATTTGATAGTAACTGAAGTAAAACTTGCCTTGTATTCTATTGCAACCATTTCTAGAAAATTGAGGAGAGTCACATAATATTCTTGAACCGCTTTCATAACTAATTTCAGAAATGCAAGTTCAGAAATATACTAAAGAATTTGCTTGTTTTTAATCATGTTCCAAAGTCTTACTTTCTTCAGACAAACATCTATCTATTTTAGAAATAGGGATAGACAGTGAGAGGTATTTAAGTGTTTTATTATTCTTACATTATTCTTTGCTAAAAGGAAAATACTTCGAAATGTTTTTCTTGTATACTATTTGAAGATTGTTCCAAACACCATGAGCCATCTATCTCCTAGACTTTGTGTTTGTTTTTTATTTTTTTTTTCCTCTCTCTCTCCAGAAAGAAAAAATATCTTGAATCAGTCATTAGAATAGTTCACAACTCATGTCAGGCTAGTGTAACTCTCAGGAAAACGTCTAAAATAAACCAAGCTGACTCTTCTTCAAAAGAAAATGAAAACAACAGCCCTTAAAATGAAAACAACTGTCCTTCAGACTTCCCACCCTCCACACATTGTCTTTGATCAGAACCATTAGACCTCCAGTTAAGGTTAAGAGTGTAGCATTGTAACATTAAAAAAAAAAAGTACAAAGGAGCCCAACAATCTGGAGAAAGTAATGGTTTTACTTTAGCTTTTAGTTCAAACTGCAAGAAAAAGCTGTATAATATGGCTCTTTGTCTTGTGAACCTGTGTAGGTGCATATGAATGGCACTGTTTCTTCATGACTGTGCTCTCTGGGTGGTGTGGAAATTAATTTTTGTCAATTCTGTCCTAAAAGACTCTTCATATTTGCAACATTTTGCACCTGGACATCTTGTTCCTTGGCTGTGATGGGACCTTAACGCCATGAGAACTTTGCGAAAAGTTTCCTTCCTTCCTTTCAGAGAGTCCCCCCTAAAACACCAGTGTGAATCACATGATTTTGTTAGATCGTAAGTTAGAACAATGAACACAGAATAAAGAAACTCAGGAAGCAAACCAAATAAAATTAGATGAAGTTTGTTTACATATTTCTCCCTATGCCTACCTCATTCTTTGGAGCTGGTCCTTTCCTTTAGGCTTGTTCCTTGTCACGCCTTCTTGGCTTTATAGATTCTAGAAAATCCATGCAGTCCCTACGGACACCTTGAGGGTTGGGGGGGAACTTGCTTTCTGTCAGCTTTGAGGCCTGGCTAGTCTTCTCAGTGACCTGCCAATCTTTTTCTGCAGCAGATTCGCTGATGGCTGAATCTCCCCCTCTCCTTCAGCTCTAACCTGCATCCCAGAAACTTATCGCAGCTATGCCTTGTTGAATGAGCTCAGTTGCCCATGGCAGTAGTCGTCTGCTCCCCTCAAAAGGGTCCCATGCTGTTATCCAGAGGGCTACAGCGAGAGCAAATAAAAGTTCTTCAACTTCCAAGTTCCCCAAATAGTTTTGATATCACCCTTGAGTGATCAACCTTTCCTAGGTATTTTCTACTAAGATTTCCCATCTGCCACAGGTACAATTCATGTAGGCTTTAAAGTTAGAGTTCCCTTGGTATAATTAAGAGTACTTTTTTTTCCAGGAGTTCTGACCAGTGTTACTTGCTTCCTGAACTGCTCTGCCATAATTGTACTTCAAGTTATTCTTTAAGGCCTATTTACTCAAACTCTTTGTAATGAGGAGAATAACGGGGAGGTGGTATTTGCAAATTGGTTTACTTGCCTCTTCTTTCTTAGGCATTTTTTCCCCACTTGGAATTATATGATGATGAGTTTTTGCTTTTTTGTGTTGGTTACACCATTAATTATTAACCTTTCAAAGATTTCTACAGCTGATTCATTATATATTAATGAAATATATAATATTTATACCTTAATTTTACTGAAGACGGACTAACAGAAATGCATGCAAATTAAAAAAAAAAAAAAGTAAAAAAGTCACATAACCACCACTGTCAACCCATTTTGTCCATGTTGTTACTTAGGGTCATTGTCTACCTCTAATAAAAGTGAACCATCTACATAGAAGCAAAAGCCACTCCGTATTTTAATTAATACTCTAATTTTTATCTCCTGGAAAAGGCTATTTCATCTCATAGTTAGCTGTGACTGGGATATATTTGCTCTCACTTCAGGAAAGTGCATGGGGGAAGAGGGTGAAAGAAGGTTAAAATAAAAATTATGAAGTACTTACAAATGTGCATGTTCTCATGCAGACCGGTTTTATGTCTATAATAACCCAAAGTAAGTAGCTGTATTCATGCCTCTGTCAATCTGCCCGCTTTGATTTGTATGGAGGGCATAGTTCTAAATTTTCTCTTGCACTGCACTGCTGAAAATGTTTTAACTGATGTGAAGACACTTTGGAAAGAATAACTTTTATTCATTGTTGGGGGTGAGAAAACACCTAATTATCTCCGCCCACTAATTATGACTACCTTATATGTTTTGTGTGTATGAGATAAATATGCATGCAAAATGCACTTTTAGAAGCTTGAAAATAAAGTAATTTTACAAGCGAGCCTAATCAACAGTGTTTTACTTACTATAGTTCTCAGCTTTGATAATGAGCCATTTTTTTCCCCAACAACGATTCTGTATCCTTTTAAGCACTGTTCATGTTTAAATCCAGTGTTTTAGAGGAAAACTTGCATATTTTAAGGAGAAAATTTCATATTCCTGTGAAGCTTCTGTAATTGTGTGAAGTTTATTTCTGTCCCCAGATGTCAGCAATCAAAATCTGCATAGATATATTTTGTGTAAATCTGTTGGCAGCTGCTCTCCAGTCAGGTTCCTCAAGATATTAGCCTGTCTTTGAGTTTATGACAAAGTTAAAAATTATTCATTAAACTGACCTGCAGTATATTCAGTAACTGTAAAATTGCCTTGCAGTTCTATTTGGTTTGTAGATGTGATCACGAGTAAATTTTTAACTTAATTAATTGGCCGTTTCTGTTGACAAGAAATTTATGTGGTAATAATTTGCTCGAAATAGATGCCGACTGTAGGAAATGAGATATCCATCATAGGCTTGTGTTCCACCAGCTGCACAGTGGCTATTATGAAAGTATTTCAGGCTGCGACGACCCCACTGTTTGTGCAGTCAGGATTATATATACCCACGATCCATTGCCTGCCTGAGAGGCGCTCATGGAGGTCTATGATAACAAAGACTTTGTGATTTATGGCTTGCTGTGAAAGCAGAGCTTGATGAGATTAAACAATTTCATAGCACAAGTGTTTCTTAAGACCTGATTTGTAGTTGCAAGCTGATGGTAAATCACATTTATATATCTGAAAGCATGCTCAGCAGAGGAGTGCAATTACAGTTTAAGACAGCTACTTTTTATTTAATTTTTATCCTGGTTTTGTCTCTTTTATATCCCCTTCGTCTGCAAACCATTCACCTTCACAAGTCCTTTCTTGGTTAGAAGGCCAGAGACTGAAGTCACTGATGTTCTTCATGTCTTGTGTGCGCTCTTATTAAAAAAAGAAAAAGAAAAGAAATATCTTCGAGTCTTTTCAGAGTAGCTTTTACTGGTTCATCTTGGCTGAACTAGGTTATTGGGTTCAGCTACAGTTCTTGATTTGCTATCATGTTCAAAATCAAGCACACTTTTAGGCAATTTCTAATCACACAAATACATTTAAATTTTAAATACAATGGTTAAAATACAGAAAAGTAAAAGAAACCAGTTTTAGTATCTTGCACTTTGTATTTTATATCTAATAATTCCTTTTTTCTTATACATAATAGAAAACAAGACTATTTCTAGTAATATCAACCTGCTTTGGGTTTGAATAGATTATCAGTGACATTATGATAGCATTATCAGTGACATCTTTGCTATGCTTCATAAGCAGCTCCTGCTAAATATTGCAGCAAAGCTGTTTGCATCAATATTAAACCATGATTTGTGGGGCCGAGTGTTTCAAAAACAAAATCAAATGCTTATGCTACACTTGGCTTAGATGGATATGCTTATTACTCTTTTGACTCAAGATCAGGTTGGAGTCCAACGTGAAATCCCCAATAAAACGGAATGGTTTCAGCTGTTGCTACAAAAAGACTTTCATGTTGGTGAACACATTAAAAGAAGAAAAGTAGAATAAGCCATGACGTGAGTTATCATTCAAACTCTTTCTCCCTTCGCTGCTATAATAGAAGACCTAGTTTCTCAATATGCCAAACATTTCCTGTGGGGCTGTGAGCAGCTCCTCGGCTCCCATCTGTTCTCCCCAAAGGCTCTCATCATCTCTAGTCAGCAGGCCAAGGTTAGTTTTGTATTGATTGAGGTGGTGAAGAGAAGTTTTTCATAAAGCAGTTTCTGCATTCTGAAATCTTTTGTTTATGCATCACATTCCTTGGAATAAATTTCTGTGCCACAGATAAAAACAATAATCCTATTACAGGATCAAATAGAGGGAGAAGACAGAATTTCAGGAGGGTATTAGTCTTTAAATTGCTTTATAATAAGTCTGCACTAAAAACTCATAAAGCACTTGAGAGGTAAATGCGTGCTTTTACAGATGTTTAGATGTTAGAAACCCTAATGATGAGAAGTATAACTCAAATAGGCATATTGTTTTTACGGTCAGTTTTTCACAGCCGTTTCTCATCACAGACAGTCCACTTGGAGTTAGCTGTTGGAATGACAGAAATCGACGTGTCTTTGCCATAGGATCTCGGAAGTGTTCATAAGGGACTAAGCTTAAAAAAGAAAAAAGGAATTTTTCATTCCTTTGCATTTTTTCCCCCAAGTTTTCAACGGAATTTCCAAGTTCAAAATTTTAGTCAGATGATAAATTATATGCTGGAAAATGCACAAAAATTGAATGAATGTATTTCAAAGTTAAATCATCTATTCCATACCCCCTCCCAACATACTAATTGTGAAATAATAGAATGGAAGACCATGTTCATGGAATGCTTACTTTTTCACATTGCAGTGATAAGGTTTTGAAAGTATGTAGGGTTTTATCCAAAATTATTCAAAATAAAAAGCTCACATTGCCTTTTCTGGATTTTGGATAATCCCCATGATGATTCTTATCCAAAGTTTTAAACCACAATGTAAAAATTTGAGAAAATAAACTCTCATGGCATTGCTGTTAGGCCAATGCCCATTTTGCATATCCAGTGACTGAGATTACTGATCCGTTTTGCCCCAGATGATGATAAATTTCTTCTAAATAAGACAGGAGAGTCAGCAAAATAGAATTTATAATAAAGTGTGCTTTTGAGCTATAGAAAAAAACAATTTTGCAGAGAAAAAGATGGGCAACTCGCCACCACTGCTATTTTTTATCAGGTACTAAGTACCAGATTCTGCCTTCTCTCTTTAATTAACAGGAGAAAGATGGGAAAAGATATTTCTCTTGCCTCTTGCAACCAAAGTGAATTACCAGCCCTCTTGCTAGTCATCCCTGCCAAGTTCCCCCCGAGGGTTACTTTTCCTAGAGGAAGCCACTGTACCAGAATTGCTATAAGGGTTTGAAGGGCTGATGTAAATGATACTATGCAAGGTGGAGTTAAAGAAAGGAAAAGGAATGCTTGGCTTCTGCTGACATTAGGCAGATGCCTTGGGTTCCTTCAGACTGTGCAACACATCTGCAACTGAGATGATCTCTTTATTACCAGGTCTGACTCTCCTATTTCATTTTATGCTTACAGAAAACATGCCATGAAAAGGCTGCTCAGTGCTGCACATATTTGTTACCTACTGGAAAAACGTTTAATCTATTTTATCCTCTTAAACTTAGGCTAATCCACTTCCAGTTAGCCTTTTCAAAGGACCTGACATAATAAAAAATACACTCAACATGCATTCAGTCCTGTAGAAGTTGAATATTGGCAAGAATTTGGTGGCTTAAGACAGCAAAATCTTAATTTTTTTTATGTAGGCATTAGTGTTTCCTTGATTAGGTTCTGACAGATTGTGGTATCACACAACTATGCTTTTTGGAGAAAACTGATTGTGGGGGGATATTTGAGGGCTTTTTTGCTTTTGTGTCTGTTTTTATTATTAATATGTCTGCCAAGAAGTGTGGCCAAGAGCACATGATGATTTTTTTTGGACCTTTTTCTGGTGATTGGTGATTTTACTAATTTGAATCTCTGAATTATTTACTTGTATAGTTCTTAAAGCCACACCTATGATGTTATTCTCAGTCATAAGGATTAAGACAAAATGTTGCAGGTAAATGCTACAAGCAGATGCAGTGTCACAACTGACAAAAGAAATTTTTCCAAGATCTTATTGGTGAGCATTAGTATAAACACAATTTGCAGAATGGGCTGTAATAATATTGGTTCCAATATAATTTTGAGTTTCAAAATCTATTCCATTTGGCAAATCTTACCACTTTCTTGTGCCTCAATTTCTTTGGCTGTTAGAAAGACTGTAAGCAATTCTTATTTGTGAAAATTTCTTTCTGGATTTTTGAGCCTCTCCACATGTTGAAAACTTTTTCTTTTTTTAATTTTCTTTTTTCCTTTATTCTTTGTTCTTTTTTCTTCATTCTTTTTCTTCCTTTTTTCTCTTTTCTTTTTTCTTTCCTTTTTTCTTTGTTTCTTTTTTCTTCCTTTCTTTTTTCTTCTCTACTCTTACCTTCTCTCTAATTATGAATTAATTACTAGATTTGAGTCACATTAGTTTTCTTTTGAATGGGTTTTAAATGAAACAATGTGTTCAGGTGGGGTTTAGCCTGCAAACAGAGTCAAAGTTTTCTTCTCTGAAGTGAATAGCAGCCTCAGCCTAGTGTAGCACAGCAAAGAAAACATTAAAAGAACATGACAGAGCCTTGTAAGAAATGGGAACCCAGGAACACCTGAAGCCCAGATGGCAAAAGCGTGTGTTTGGCAAAAACTGTGTAGATTTGCAGTCTTTTGAAGTCATTCTCATTCTAACATTCCTTGAGAGCAAGCTAATACGTTTGACCAGACATGCTAGAATGGATCAGTTCTCATCCTCAAGCACAGGAGAAAGTAATTCCATACTTTCGGGGGCTTGCCTGTCTCTGATGTAAATAAAAATAATCTTGTGTTGTATAGCTAGTAAACTGGGATGTATTTACACTAAAAGGGATGTGGTCTGGCTAAATTTCATATTTTTAACTCGTTGTTTATGAATATATTTTTTGAAACATAAAATGGTAATGTTTGCAGCATGCTGATGCTTCGGTCTTGACTGATTTATTTATTACTGTAGAGTTGTTTGTGAGTTATGAAGCTTGGTGACAACATTTGACATAGTTCGTATTTAGCTAACCTTGAACATGAAAAACACTGAAGAATGAAGTCTGTTTCTATTGGAGTCAGTGGCAAAACTTGCAGCATTTCCGTCCTAAAATTAAACAAAAAGAAGAAAAAGCAAAAAGTTGGGAAAAAGCTGTGTCTGGAAATAGGGTGAATCAGAGAGATAAGTTGCTTGCTTTTTGTACACCTGGAGACAGTGGCCCTATGTTTGCATGCTGTCTGTGTAGATAGCGTATATACACACAGGGACAAGCAATCCTGTATAGAAGAACTGAGAATTCAAAAGACGAGACTGACAAATGCTGGAATGGGGAACAGGCATGCAGAGAGCTGAAACAGTGAGTGTGAGGTTAGTGGGAATGCCAGGTGTGGAGTGTAAGACTTTGGTTGTACATCCAGTCACCAGTGGGTCTACTGCTAGACAACACGCTGCTGTGTCGTGCTTTTCCTGTCGTTCCTTCAGACAAATACTGGTTTACCTCATTGGGTGCTCTAAGACTATGCTGCCATTGAAAGGAATGGTCCTCTTCTCTACCCATGTTTTTGGCTGATGTCTGTACAGTGGGTCAGTTTAGTTTGTTGAGCTGATGGAAAATTAACCTTCTTATTTATGTATTATTTTTCTTTGAAACTTTCAGATGGGTCAGAGAGGTCATCCAACATGCTGTGTGCAAGTGCCAGCTCATGGAGGGAATGGAAATGCGTTTCAGGCATGACTGGGAGGGCAGGAAAGCATTTTTTCTTGGTGGCAATGCATCTTAACTGGCTTAATCCAATTGTGAAATTGCATTTTTTTTAGCACAGAGCATTATTGTGCATCTCTAGCATGACAGTGACTGTCCAGTACAAACTTTTAGCTCATAGTAAATGCAAGGTAATTTGATTTAGATCAGCTGTCTTGTAATCTAGATTAAGTTGACTCAAATTTCTTCACACTGACTGTGAGTTAAGAGCTTGCCCATTGACAGTTATGGGAATACTGGTGATGCTCCCTAATTTATTGACTCAGAAATTTGATCATGTGCCAAAGCCAAGGGGGAGAAGTAAGTGAATTGAAATACATTTTAATGATAAAATTCAAATCTTGTTTGACAGTGTAGATAAAGGAAAAATAAATAAGCACAGAAATTATCTTCATGTACATAGGCAACTAAATTTGTGTAGATAGACAGCATACCATTAGAAAGAGAGAGAATAATATAATTTGAAAAGTCCCTCTGTACCTTTTGTTATTAAAGTTGATATTGAAATATGCAGTGTTTGATGTTCATTAAATATTTTCCTTATTTGGAAAATAGGAGTCTAGGAAATACAAAGTTTAAAAATCTTTGATTTCTTTTACTACTTCACATTCATTATGTGAAATAGTAAGGCTGACTTAAAGCTTACAATAAAAGGAAACAAGACCTCATTTTCTATGATATAATAGTAAATGAATGAGCATCATTAAAAATAAATTTGAAGTTCTCTCCTGTCTCAGGATTGATGTTACATTTGCTACATCTGGCTTTGTCTTTCTTTTCCTTAAGTTCTTAGAACAAATAATACATGCACTTCATCTTTAACTTCAGATGATCAGAGTTACCGACACCTGGGATAATGTGATGAGCAATGTAAATTTTATACACATATAATAATTTAGAATGTCATCTTAATCTATTTATGATCGGCTAATGACTGAAATGTTTTACCATTGTGTGGGATATTTTATAACTGAAGTTTTAATGGGTGAATCAGTAACACCTGGCTGTCTGGAATGCTTTTCTTTTCCCCCTGTTAGACATTTAAATACATCTCTGGAAGGCCCAAGGGGTGTGATGTGACATATAAGCTCTTAAAAGGAGGAAAATTAGTTCTTGATACCATAATGATCAGTGGGATGAACGTTTGCATACTTAGCATTAATGCTGTTAAATGTAAGAGTTTGATTAAGACTCTTAAGAAGGTTTTTTTTCTTTCTTCCTCTTTTTTAATGCCCTTTCTAGTTTCACTTTGTGAAATTACAAAAAGAGCTGATGTTTTTGCTTCTGCCTCTGGAGGAATCTTGAATCTTTTTATAGACTTTTCTCTCTTAGTGCCATTGTCTGTTTTCTTCTCAAATCATCTATAACACCAGCAGAACTCCTTAGCTGGTAAGTATATTAGACACCTAGGTGCCAACAATGCAAATTCAGCAAGACACTGCTCTTAACAGAATATCCAGTATTGCATGCTTAAATTCAAAAATATCGCTCTAGCGGAAGTCCACTTTCTATTATTACTTGAAAACAATGTGTTTGTAACTTATTATTCCTTGTTCTTTTTCCTTATAAATGTTATGCGTTTTTGATTTATCCATTTTAGAATTCATACCCTGTTGCCTGTTTCAAGTTTGAAGTGTACAAAGCTAGGAATTATAAAATTGCAGTAATTACAACTTCTTCTCTTAAATGACTAAGTCTACGATTTTTGTCTCGATAGGTGCACATGCATATACACTCACGTTGTGCTAACTTTATTTTCTTGCTTTAGTGTGCCTTCTGGGTGGATTTAACTTGTTTTTATGAGGTAACACTGAGGGTCTCGGCAGTCTTTCTGCTTAGTGATACCTATCATCTGATAAATTTCTAAGACGACCTTTTTTAAAAAAAAATGCATCTCATATATCATTTTCCAGTTAAGTAGTTAGCCTTCTCAGGCATTTTGATATTGTAGAGTTTGTCCTATAAACTGTAGAATGACAACTAGTGGCATTATAAACTGTAGAATGACAAGTAGTGGCATTCTTCTGAGAAGACCGTAGCCACTGTGGTAAACAGGAAGATGGCGCAGGGGAGAACTGTGGTGTTAGTAACAGAAGAGTTACTAAATATTGGGAATAAAGGTATACTTTGAGAAATAAGAAAAATGAAACATAGTTGTTGTATTCTATACTGTTATTTTTCCAGAAGATACTCTAAAATACAATCACATTGTGTGCCAGATGCATCAAGGAAGAAAACAGCTTTGAAATGTGAGTGGATTGTCTTGCTCATATATATTTTGGGAGGAGATTTGTTGTCTTTTGGACCTTCTGTTAATCAAATGAATGGATGGCAAGGAATAGCTAGTTTGTAGAACTGTTGGCACCTTCCTTGTCACATTTTGCTGTTCAGGTGAAATATTTGAGAAGCGGGCATCCAGCTTTGTCTCAAGCTGTCTGGTCTGTGATAGACTTGGACTCTATAAATTTAGGTGCCTTGTGTATTTAGAAATGTGATTTAATGGTCATAATTAGATGCTTTCTACAATATTTTCCTTCATGCTCTATGGAGAAGTTTCACGGTAAACTTTTGATCCTCAATATTCAAACACTTCCTCCACAGAATGACCCTGTAATTACAGTTACTTTTAAGGGAAAAGTATCTAAACAGAGCAATTTTCTATGCAATTTTATCTCCTCTTACAAGTGTAATATATAAGCTTTATTTCTGTTTGAATGCCACATACCTTGACCCTGTTCATACTCACTACTGTGGCACTATTTCCCTGTTCCTTCTCCTCCCTGCTGTTGAAGAGATAGTGTTCAGTCTGGAGTAGAAATGAAGGGGACCTTTCATTTGTAGAAACTCCCAGGTGCATATTTGGTCAGATAGAGAAAAGAGATGACTGCTGTATGTTTCGAAAGTCATTTTGACCAAAGTCCTTTTAGGTACCAGTTCTAAGAGTACGTGAGCACCCAAGAAGTGAGGCTTTGATTACTTTCCTGATTACTTTCCTGTATTCTTCTGTATTCATTACTTCCTGTATTCATTACTTATGATTACTTTCCTGTATTCTTCCTGCGTGGGGTAGATTTTCTAGGAATCTATTAATTTGTGGCTACTTTATGACAGTTTGAAGTCCTGGGATGTTAAGAAAGGCTGACAATTTTAATTCCTCTTGTGATGTCTCCTGTTGCTGTCTGTCACCTTACGTGTTTTTATATGTACGCCACTTAATTTTAAGGTTCAACATGTGTTATAAATAAAATAGATGTGCTTCCAGTGTACTGATTTATAATGATCCACAAAGAAAGTTAGGCTTTTAATCTTTTCTGTAAAGTAATGAAAATAACATTTCTTCTTCTTTTAATTATATTTCTTTGGAAGCAATACTTCTGATCACTGCAAATAGGTAGTGAATTTTCATCTTTGGTTGAATGACAAGAGAAATAGCACACTTCACAAGGGTCTGGAAGACCAATGTATTATGTATCTGTGATGCATGGAACTTGCATGGCCCTTTTCTCAATGGATTTCAAAGCACTTTCCAAGGCTGATTAGGAATCCAGAAAGACCACAGCTAGGGAAGCCTTAGATTCCTCAATTTACAGAAATAAAAGAAGAAGGAGCCAATGATTTAGTAGCAAGCTAGAGGCAGAAACCAGACATTCCCTTATATTAAGGCTCCTGCTAATCAACAGACATTCCCTTTCTAGAGAGATGCTAAAACAGTTGTGTTCCATTTTACACAGAAAACTTATGCCCACAAATACTGCATGTATGCCCTCAGGCTCTCACAACTGCATGTTTATTTTCAGAATCAGCCCCCAAACACATATAAGGGAATAATTTGATCCTTTTCCAAATCAAACTCAACATGTAACATTTAATATTTTTAATAGTTTAACGTGCAAATAACTATACAGATGTTGTTTTTCCAGTCTTTATTATTGAGTTAGGCTTTGTTTCTGAGTCTCAGTTCAAATTGTAAATGAATATTTTTTGCATATGGATCAATGTAAATTTAATAAACTTTATTAAAAATTTATATTAGAACCAAGATACTTTTTTTTCTATATCATGGTATTTTCTAGCTACGTTAGAATGATAAATGTAATTTAAATATAAGGGTATTTTTTTTGCCATTAATAGTTTAAGTATCAAAAAACTGTGGATGACATCATACAACAACTAGCAAGTATTAGTTTTGGTTATTGAGTTATTTATACAACTCCATTCAAATAAATGAATGATTTTAAAATGTTATTAATTTCTGATCATTAAATGTGATTTTAATTTTCTTTTGGGAATGTTTTTAATACACATGTGGTAATTTTAGGGATTTTTACATCATATCTTTTGTATCCAAAGTGTATTCAAATAGTTTACAACTAATTAGAAAGTAAATAATAGGGTGGCAGAAAACAATGAAGTCAGTGCTCAAATTCCAGCAGGTTCTCCTGATGTGAAATGTTGCTATCAGTTTTTAGATTTTTGCCTTCTGTCTGGTACTGCTTCTGTTGTTTGTCTTGCACAAGGGCCTTTCTGACACTCATGGGGGAAACTTCTAGCTCTTAGTTCTCGTCAAAACGGCTCCTCGCAGAGAGTCTTTGCAGCTTTGCAGGAGCATTCCCTGGTTCCCAGGTACCCCTACAGAAATCTTGAAGTGCAGGTGCCCCCGGGTTGCCTGCAACACTGCTTTTGTTGAGTTTCTCTTTGATTTGAATTTCCTCCTTCCCTGAAGGTATTATGAGTTTGACAGTTATACTCTGATTTACTTATTCCCCAACATCAGACTGTCTTGCTGATAAAACGAAGATCTGTATTATGCAAGACTTAAAGCTAAACGTCTAGGTACCATGTTGGAAATGAAGTTTACAAGTGATGCTAGTACAGCCATCCCTTTCTCCTATATCATAGTCTGTCCTTAGCTTCTGAACACTCTTCCCACGGTTAGCAAGAAGTTCCCAGGTGAATCTAGTCAGGGCTTTTGCCTGGGGGCTCAGGTACACACTCATCCTCTGTGTACTGTTTTCTGCCTTGTCCCTAAAGCTAGGTTGGATCACTATACTTTCCAAATTCTCCCCATCTTTCTCTTTTATCCTAATCATTATTTCTACTTCATATCTAATACCTCTCCAGCCGTGATGACTCATGTTTCTAGTGCCTTTAGGAGTTTAGGCCTTAAGCAGAGATGTAGGTGATTTAAACATCTCTTAGTAAAACAGAACTGTTTTATTTTGGATGCTTTGACTGTGAGTTCTTTGTTCATAGCTTTACAACGGCCTTGTTTGTCACACAACCTGGACAGTCTTCCAGGCCCAGTTGAGGCCTGCCAGCATACTCATATTAAATCTGATGCAAAACATCAGTTAAGCATATAATCTTGTCAGGTTCTTGATGTCTAGACAGAAAGTTTCTACTGCACACGGATAATAGGTGTGGCAGCAAGTTGCTTTGCCTGGGCATGCTTCTGCAAGGCAGTTCCTTCTTCCCTTTCTATTTCCTGAGCTTTCTGTTTTGCAATGATCTTAAAGCACGCAGGTAAATGTTAGCAAGAAGCAGTATCCAAACAGGCCTTATTTACAGTAGTATTTTAGCAGAATATTTCTTTTCAAGGGGATGAACAAAGCATTAGAGGTTCTATATTTTGTAACACCTTTGCAGCTAAAACCTCTCTAACTTTGGTGAGACTAACATGTGAAGGTAAAGTTTTGAACTGAATACTGGTGTTCTCTTCAAGTTGAAAAGCAGTTAATAATTCTTCATTTTAACCTGTCTAAAATCTATGATGTGGTAAAGTAGTTTTAGGTGATTGAAGACAAACTTTTAAAACAGCAATTATATTTTACTAGAACTTAAAATTCTTTAGGGAAGATGTATTCTGTTTAGATTTTATATAATCTGACACAATGATCCCCTCATTTGTCTTTTATTCATATAGTATCAGAAATAATATTATTTGCATTATGGGTTTTAAGTGCTTGATTTTGTTAGGTGCAGAGAATAGATTTTCCAAGAATGGGTTGTGCCCTTTGTAGGTTGCATTCCAAACAGACGAGCAACATCGAAGAGAGGAAGGGGCTGTTCTCTTCTGCTACATGATCAACATTTAAACACATGAAGTACAGATTTGTGCTCTTTCATTTAAATGGGGTGCTGTTGTCCGCTAGATTTTAAAGGTAATGAATGGAAGTTTGATGCTCTTTTTGGGTTAAGAAGTCAGTACAAGATACTGACTGGTTTATGATGGGAGATGGAGGTGTATTGTTGCTGCTAAGTTGAATTCATGGACTAAGGAATATATAGAGAAGAACTTAAAATTCTAGGGTTTAATGCCTGTACTTAGAGGGAAGAGAAGTTTTGACTTTGCAACATATGGATATTAGCAAGCCATCAAATGGCAGATCCTGGACTGTCAGCTAGAAAATAAACTGAGATCTGTGAAGTGAAGTGCAGTTTTGCTACCATGCCACCCAACTGAGATAACGCATGCTGCATAGTGGCTGAGGGCTACATCCCCCTTGCCCTTCCTTCTCCTCCTCCAACACCTCCAACAGATACATGTGTTTATCATGTATCTTAAAATATAGCTATCTGTGCATGTAGAAGACTACTGGGCAGCTATGGAAGCTATGAAAGTGTTGGCATTGTTCTTCTGTTGTCTACAAAATAGATGAAATACAGGTTGCAGGGAAAAATAACAAAATAAACTAGGGATCCTAAAAAAACCTTTTACCTAGGATAGTATGCTAAAATTCATGCGGAACAATCTGTAAAATGAGTAAGAAGTCTTTAGCCCAGAAGTTGTTTTTGACCTTAAAACCTTTTGACCTTCCTCACATAACTAGTGCCAGTTCTTTACACTATGAAATAGCCACACTTGACAGAGAAATCCATTAGTTCTTCATTAGTTTCAACAGCAGCACTGATATTAAACACTGAGATGAAGGCATAGGGCTGAGGATCACTGCCTTATAATGTCTCTTACATTTGGACATCACTGTCTTTTCTGCAACATGAATGATGA
This sequence comes from Mycteria americana, assembly GCF_035582795.1. Lineage (NCBI taxonomy): Eukaryota > Metazoa > Chordata > Aves > Ciconiiformes > Ciconiidae > Mycteria > Mycteria americana. Next base: position 26,567,059 of record NC_134370.1, read on the forward strand.
ACATTTTTTGTTAGGTTCAAGCTATGTAACTAGCAGTTTGCTGATCACTTATTCTTTTAATTTTATTTACATGAGATGAACCTTTCTCAGCTATTTTGGTTTATATCGTATTTGTCCTTATTGCTGTGACTGTAATGTTTCTATCATTTTTAGAAGGATTCAGTATTTTTTTTAATGGTTGAAGCACTCATTAGAAATGGAGGGTAAGGCAACGTTAAGTTTAAAATTAATGGAATTGTTTATTGCAGTTTTACCTTGTTTTCGTTTTGAGTCCTTTCATCCACAGAGAATGGTGATTAGCCTTTGGCTAAAATAGTGCTTTCAGGCCCTTTCAGCATTCAGTAACTGTTTACTTATCCAGGTATAAATGGGTAAAAACACAGTTAAGGCTCCCAGCTGCAAGGTCAGCTACCTTTTTAAAATTCAACCTCATGAGCTCCATTCAGTTGAGGGCTTGCTGGTATGAGCCATTAACTGCCTGTTGCATGTAACCTTCCCTTGTCTTACACAGAGCTGCACACGAACCTCTGGTACTGTACAACAGACCCTCGGTTCATGCCATGCGAGAAACAAAAGCAGTTTAGCTTGTGATCAGTGATCATATGATCCATTTACAGGGTGCAAGCTCAGTCAAGTAGAACTAGTAAATCATTAAAAATTCACTCAACACCATTCCTGCTGAGTAGAACATCACAATAATATAATTTTCTCTTAAGTTGCCAATCCAACACTATTAGCAGCTTTGCTTGGTATAACAACAAGCTTTTCAAATCCTGAATTAATTTAAAAAGTATAAAATCCATTGCAAAGCACAGGATATTAGTTAAAAGCTATAATGCATGGCAAAAAATAATCTCTTGGGCTAAAATTGTCTCTGTGGAAGCTAAAACACTGGGACATGCACACTATAAAATGACAGTAGCTACTATGACTGTTGCATCAGGCCTGTTTCAGGAAAATGCTTAAGCTCAACTCAGTTCAGAATATCATGTAAGAATACGGTTAAATGCTGGCCTGAACAAAATAAAGCTACGTAGACGTCTCCAGCCCTGAGCAAGTGGTTTCTGTATGTTTTACTTTTACCAATTATCATGCAAAGTTTCTTGCCCTTTTTTTTAATTATTTTTTGCAATGCATTTCATCCAACATCTGGAATCAGCATTAGTCCTTGTTTTTATTAGCTTGGTTAATTTTTCTTTAAGTGTGGTTATTTCAGAAAACAGCTGCTGTGCATGAAAAAATAACGCTTTTTCATCAGTCTTCTAATGATTTTAGTTATTTGGGGAAATGTATTTTGGAGCCATATTAACTAGTGATAGATGAACCTTGCTGGTTTAATTCCTCTTAGATGAGTATCCAACATTCAGAAACATACCGAGAGCTCCTTGTTCTGTGAAGTTGGAAAAATCTTCCTTTAAGATTCATTCACTAAAAAACTGTAGAAGTTTTTAAAACAAGCAACTTCTTTTGTCTGTAGATGGAGAGAAAGGGAGTGGATAAGGTAACGCTATAGTATTAAAAGTGGAAAGAAAAAGTCAAGTACATTCTGCAAGATGAGAAACTGGTAGAAGAGTATTTGTTTCACTGAGAAGTCTTCTGCTTACTTTAGCTTCATTGCTTCCTTTTCCTCAATGAATCTGAGCCTGATGAAAGAGGTTCTGTACAAGTAGTAATGGTGGTGTGTGATGGTTGCCTTATTTTAAATAGCTGAGCTTGAAAAGATTTTTTTTCTGTCTCCAGGTGGATTTCTGATGTTCTTGTATTTGTGGCTGTTCATTTCAGAGAGGGCGAGTGTGGTTACAAAAACCCATAGCTTTGGAAATATGTTAAAAGGTGTAACAGGGCTTTTTCCCCCTCAGATGAAAATTGAGGTTAAATTGTTCATACATTAAGTACGGTGTTTACAGTAACTATTACTTAGCTGGCTGTTTCTTTTCTTTCAAAACTGTATCCATAAACTAACAAATGGATTGAAAAAGCATCTGCATTAGCTTCTTTCACTAGTACAGAAGAACAGTTAGCAGTTCTGTTTCAGGGACATGCTTTATGGGGAAAAAGAAAATAATTTTAATATCCACAGAGCAGTTTGAAAAATAGGAGCTTGAGGAAAATAAGATACAGAAGAATTTTACATATATAATTACATTTTAGACAGCAAAATGAGGTAGAGGATGGAAGAGTCTTAATCAAGTCAATGTTTTAACCAACCTAGGACATGCCATTTTTCTCTTATACTGATGTACTTGCAGTTCTGCTAAGTACAAATGCCTAAATCTCTGTGTGTTAACATGGGAATAATTTGCTAAATGATGCAACAGTTTAAGGATCATGCTAGTGGGAATAAACTTAATTCCTCTGGTGTTTCAATAGGAAATTAATGAACTGATGCTAGCCTACAGGTGTCTACCTGCAAGTGAAAGGCATATGTCTTCCGATCTTCTCTAGCCAAAACGCATAGAAGTGAGACTGCTAAAAAGTGACCATCTCTGTTGGGTGCTCCTCTTGGGGAGCAATATGAAATAGCAAATGTTGGGCATTTTATTTGCTACATAACTGGACATTTCTCAGGTATGCTTTGTGATGATGGCACTGCAAGAAACAAAATAACATTAAAAACAGAAATTCAGTATTTATACCTATGTCAACTGCTGGGGACATTTTTCTTTTCCTGCTCTGTGGTATTGTCCTGCCCTATTAACATGTAATCTGCATGTGGAATCAACAGGAGCTTTGACTTGAGTTTTTTGATTTAACATTCGCTATTAGGTAAGACAGTTATTGAAGGCACAATTTAATAATATATTTTGCAGTAGAAAGTGCAGTTTTATTGCAGTAATAAAGTATTTCTGAGTAATAAAATCATATTGTATCTAAAGTGTCAGATTCAATGGTGCAAAAAAAAAAAAAAAAGAAAAAAAAAGAAAAAAGAAGAAAAAGTGTCCTTTAGCACAAAGGTGCTTCAATGAGAGAAAATAAGTGAACTCCAGATGCAATAGCTGTACTTTAAGGAACTGAGCAGTTTCAGCTTTTTAAATAAGGCTGTTGGAGCAATTATTTTGCAAAGTGTAAAACATTTTGTGCATCAGTCTGTTTCTAATAATTTAATCTAAAGGTATGAGTAACAGAAAATGAGTTCTGACATAAATAGTCAAAATATGTCATTTTCTTTTTAACTTTGATACTTTATGCAGCCTATAGATATAATATTAACAAAAAAAGTCATGCCAGGAGGTAGGTGCTGAGACCAAAGTCCAGTGCTGAAACAACAGAATGTTATGAATGATCTTTTTTTAGCATTTCTTCCAAAAGTTTCTGAATAATTGTAACTGGAAATAAATCTTTCATTTAAATCTGAATGTCTGAAGGTATTTGCTGTGATATTTATTTCTGTTATTCCACGCATGAAGCCAGATAACTGGAGCAGAGGAGTCAGAGATATGAAAGCTGGCTCTGTTCATTTTGTTTCATTATGTTGTCTGAGAATTTGTGGTTATAGAACAATTAACTCAGTGTTCTAGAAAGTGGACCTAAATGTTAGATTTTCTCTCACAACCCCCATCTTCCACTTCTGTATTAATAGATAAAAAGAAAAGAAAGAAAGAAAAAAGAACAAATAAAAAACATTCAGATAAGCATTTGGGAGTATAATTTATGTAAATTCATAGAGACACAACTTGAAGAATTTATTTCCCCTCCTCCCTCCAAACTGTTACTGCTGACAGATGCCATAGCAATGGTATATTTTCTGTTACTATATAAGAGATTTTTATTTGGGCTATGATCTTGAGGCACTTGTCAGAATGGACGAAAGTGGTCAGAATATGCTATGCTGGTCTTGTGGGCAGTACAGAGCTGAAAAACTTTTTGCATCAGGATTGTGTTCAAGTCTGCTATGAGAAGTTCACAGATACACTTAACAATGCGAAACTGAGAGAGTATCTGGAGTATCACCTCTTGCTCTCTGAGGCTACCCATCCTGCTTCAGACGGGTATGCAAATTCTGGTTCTCATCCCTCCTGTTAAATTCTGGCCCTATGCAAACAGGAAAAAAAATGCAAACATTGATGCAAATGGAATTGTCCTTTGTAAATATAATGCAATGTAGGAAATTTAACTCCTGAGGAATACATGAATCATGTTCAAAGAATGGGAAGGACTATATCTCAGAAATGCTGCTGTGCCTTAAGAAACCACTGTCAATGCAGAATTGCAGACAATGACGACTCTTTATATTTGATTGGTTAGCTGAATTTTAAACTCACAGTATCTCTATTGATCCCACAGAAACAGTAGTTTAGGAAAAAGGTAACTCCACTTATGTAAGTACAGTAGAATAATTTTGGATCATTTTCATTTTATGCCGTTGTTTTGTGCCCTTGGTTGTACTCCAAACGTGAATGCAAGCAGCTCTTGAAATTAATTATCCACTGTATAACCCAGGCTTATTTTCTCTTCCTGGTTAATTTCAGTTCCATAGTAGTTTTACTTTGTCAGAAGTAATTTGGAGTTGCCTGCTTGTGGTACCTGTATCGTTTCTACCCAGTTTTGTATATTCAGGATGGGGAAAAGGGAAATATTCTTTCCACTCCCTCTACCCACCCAGTTTAATGATCAATGCTTATATCCCTAATTTTCAGGGTTCTTTTGATGTTTCTCCTATTATAAAATGAGAATAACTCCAACTTCTGTGAACAATATTACAATTCACAATGCATTTCTGGTATCAAGTATGCATTGTGAATGCAAGATACATTTAAGGTATTAAGTATGAGGGGAAATTTTAATATTATCATTGTATTTGTTAGTGGTACAACTGCTACTAGAACACCATGTTTAGATTTGGAGAAGCCCGTGGCTCTAGAAAGTTCCTGGGAGACTGAAGAGAGAACTGAGGGGGACGAGGCAAGTGATTTTTTAGAAGACTGGATAACATAAGTTATGGTGAGAAATTCCAGGAAATTCTGTCTATCTTGAGTAACCAAGGGGGCGTGAAGAGGAGAGTTGATCATAGTATGTCAATAGCATCACCTCAAGTGAACAGCAACATGAGGAATAAGGTTCAGAGCTTCCATCTAATGGGCAGTGGATATGCAAAGGACCAGCTGTTTTAACTGAAGCTTATGCACCCAGGGTAGAAAAAAGAAGAATTTTAATGGCAACGCTGATTTGTTGGAACAGATTTCCTAGAATTGTGACAGACTGTACATAGATGGCAGTTTTTTAGCCAAGACTGGAAGTGCTCAGTACATGTCAGCCGTGTAAGTAACCATAGTAACAGCTGAAACCAAGAAAAGTTCAATAGTCCTCTAAATGAGCAGTTACTCTACCTGTCTTCCAAAAACCCCTCCCTTCATCCCTGAATTGTAGTGTGTCCTGAAGTTATGCAAATTTGGGGGAATAGTTTCTAGAGCTGAGGGACAGACTTTGTCAAGTGTTTTCTGCATTTTATGGATAGGGACCACTAGTTAGAGCATTTCTTCAGTGGGAGCATAGAAAGCCTCTCAACAAGGCAGAACCCAATGCATTTTAGGAGAGTATTCGTCAAATCCATCACCTCAAGAAACAAGAAGTTCTCACTTACCAGTATTTCATGGCCAGACTGAACTCCAAAAATCCACACAGAGCTTGGAAAAGGACTTTTGAGATAAAACAACTCTTCTGCTGGTTTTTTCTCTCCTCTCATGCAGGGTGAAGGTATCTTCCAAATAAAATTTAAAAATGGACATCACTTATTAATAAGTTCAAGAAAAGTAATTATAAAAATTAATTAGGTTAATTATGTTATGGAGTTTACCTCCCTCTTGTTGTGGATTTCTGACATAAATATGGACAAGAAGTCTCAGACAGCTCTGAACTACTTTATGTAGGACATTTCTTTATTTTAGGCAGAGTTAGAGAAATCCTAAAGCATTAGCGCTGCAACAGTGTTTCTTGTGTACTCTAGTTTTGCCTTAGTGTTTTTTGTTTTTAACAAATATATATAATTATATTTTCCATAGATATTTTTTATTACATCCTCCTCTTATAGTGTCTAGTGTCTCCCATTGGTTTTAGTTTCCTTTGGATCACTAAAAACTAAGTAAATATACTGATGTGTTACTGTCATATGGCACTGCAGTTTAATGCTTTCATATCTGAATTCTTTATCTCTCATGCCTTAATTTGTGAAGATCCTAAAATTACTTCCTGTTCCTGTGGTTAATCATTTCCACCAGAGTTTGTTTTCTAAGCAGCTGCTTTACAAATTAATAATATATTGGTTAACCACGTGATTTATACCCCCCAAATTCCTGTATTTGTATTGCATTGTGTCATGTAAGTCATACGGCCTAAATGCTCTTTCCATTACAGCTCAGCTTTAAAATTGGCTGTGAGATTGCCTTCTTTTGGCTATCCACTGTGGAAATAAATCTGAACATAGACACACTTTTAAAATCATGAGCTTTCAAGGAGGTTTTACATATTGACAGCTGGTAGCTGAAAAGCCAAAAGGAAGAGGCAAAGTGTGTCTTGCATACATGCTGGGTCTTCTGTCTGGGAAATAAAAAGCCATAGAGGGAAATCTCACTTTATAAACACATGGACAGTTCACCCTACCAACTGTCAGGATATGACAGGGACTCCAGTTCTTCTGATTGGGATCCAGATGTGAAACCCTTCAGAAGATCATTTTTTCTGCCTCTTGCTCCCTCCCCACCCCCACACCCCCAAACCTTGAAAAATTTATCCTCAGTCAGGTCATCAACTCTATGAAGGAAGACAGAAGTAGGAACAGAGACAAAAAGAGAAATCTGTTCTGTTGTATTCTTTTTTTTTTCCCTGACAATGCTGTTCGTATTTCTAACTGGAACAACACCAGCTTCATCTTTGCCTCCTTTCTGTTTCCTGTGAGCATGCTCAGTTAAATATTGTTTTTCATGTATCTGGAAAAAGTCCCTTTAAAGGTTGCCATTGTAGACCAGTGGTCCTATCTGTATTTTATTGCGTGATGGCTTTAATGCAGTGGACTCGCTCTCGTATTATCATGATGATACAGCACAAAACTATGAGGCAGTAGGTCTTTTGTCACAGATCTGTTAGTGTTTTTTTCAGTTTGCTCATGACTAAAAGTACTTTAAAAACCCATTGGACATTTGACAAATACAGTAAATTGCACATACAAGCTACTTCAGCAAAATTATCCCTAGAAATACTAGGACGGTTGTCATGTTTGAGTTACTCATGTGACATTTTCTAACTGGAGTTGTGTTTTGTTTTGGTTTGTTTGTTGGTTGGTTTTTTCTTATTTTGTGCGTGTGGGGTTTATTAAACATAATTTTGTACCCTCTAGTATGTTCTGAAGGAAATGATACTTCGTAGGTTAGCCCCCACAGTAAGCAGTACCCACACTAGCTTTAAAATTCAAACCTTTCATTAGCTTACCTTTTCCACTGGCAGATTTCCTTACATTCTGAAATCCCTCAAAAGACAGTGTAGAATGTGCAGCTATCACATAAAGTTGATTTTATGTTTTCCCAGTCTTAAGCTACTTAGTGCAAATAAAATTCTGTGCTAGTCAGCCCAAGATGTGTTACAGCACTGTTAAAGCCCAGGCTGTTAATTACAAATGTTTTGCACTGTTTGTGCGATGCACTGATTTCTTGGAAATAGGTTTCCTTCGGCAGTATGGAGTTTTACAGTACAGTCAACAGAATGTTGCAGAATAGCAATTACGAGAATAAGGAGAATGCACAAGCTATTGGAGTGAACGCTTTAATGCTGATACATTTTTTCTGATAAAAGCAACTCAGATAAGAGGATATTCAAGTTATTGTAGCAATTAGTTTTTCTAAGATGTCTATCTATACGAAATGTTTCATGGTAGGAAAAAAACCCCGAACTCTGTAGTAGAATACAAAGTTTATTACATTTCTAGACTACATTATCCTTGTCAGCTAGATTAAAGCATTCTCCTAGTTTCTGTCCTATATTACCATAACAAGTGAGGAAATAATGTAGTGTTGTTACACAGAGCAGCTTATAAATTTTGACATAAGTGTGAGAGAAATCACTTGAAATGTGAAGCAACCAAGAGGAATAATTAGGAACAGCAGAATGATCTCAGTAATATGACAACAGTTTCTAAAGCACCCCACAGGATTGAAATCATCAGGTTTGCTTGACCTATATCTTTAATAATACAGCTCATTGCCCTTGTATTGAAGCTAGAGGGTAGGACAAAGTATGAGCTTTATCATGTTTTAGGAGAAATTGCAAAAAGTTTATTTATTAACACAGTGCAAAATGGCCCATTTCTATGATTACCAAACAGGAAAGCAAGTTGGGCCACAGTTCACCACACAGAACACTTTATAGTCAGGCTTGGCTGGCAAAAAATATTATGTAACACTCAAATAAGATAAATGGCTGCATTGGCAGTGGAAATAACCTTCTGTTTAATTAGAAAATAAGAGCTATATGGGACAATAAAAATGGTTACTGCTGCCCTCAGTCACTGTTTAATAAATATGATAGTGCTGAAGATAATGCTAAGTGTTATTTATTTGTGCAATATCATGGGCTCAGTAATTGTTCATGTTCTTGATAGTTACCCTGCATGTAGAATGAGCCCATTTCACATTTTCTTTGTTTAATTCTTAAGAAGGGAAGAGGATTTTTTAAACTTTTAAACTGTTTTTAAAAGCCAAGGATGTGTGATCAAAGTTCATTCATCTCTCAGTGGTGCTGTAACCAAACTACTAGTTTTCTTAGCTTACTTTCAGAATAATTAAGCTTTGAAACTAATTGTTTCATACTTTGCAGGCTGGATTGTCTATCTGCTTTGGATATGTTGCTATGTCTGTGAGAGGAGAGCATAATTTGAATCTTTAGCTGTCCATTTCATCAAGGCTGTGTTTATAATTAGTATAGTTCTAAGGTCTGATTTTAGCATAGTTTTACCTTCCTGTGGCTTCATTTGGAGCTTTAAGCACTAAATATGTTCAAATCAAGTCCTGCAGGGCACGGTGTGGAAGACTGATGATTTCAGTGAGGGCTTCTCTCTAAAGGGAATAGTTTTTACGAGTAAATTGAGCATCAAATTGTGTTAGGTGCATATGTATCAAAAGTTTCCTTTCTCTGTAGAGCATGTTTATTAGATATGGACATTGTTGCTGGTTTCTCGTATTTAGGAACATACACGTATTTATCAAACGCTTGACAGAAAAGCAGGGCATGGGATGCATTTTGCAATCTAATTTTAACAGGCTTGGTATCCCAGCCCTATTGCTTTCGGTCACAATCTTTCTATTTTGAATCTACAGTAAGTACAGGGATTTGAAAAAGGATATCAAAGACTTTCCTTGGTTTTATCCAAGGGGAAAATTCAGAAGATGTTTCATCAACAAGTTTTAACCCCTCCTTGCTCCCCTGCTCCTCCCCCCCCAAATGTAGACTGTACGTCAAGAGGCAAAACAAAACAAAACAAACCCCCTTTTCTTCACACAATTCACTTTAAGCTTCAAAATCCTCCAAAATCCCCAATCTCCCTTTGCAGTCTGGTTCCCACTCTCCAGCTTTCCTCATCTCCCTCTGAAAGAAAAAAGCTCTTCTTTAAGGGACTGATAGGTTGTAGAGCGATGCTTAGCAACAACATTCCTGTGCCTTAAGTAGCTGCAAGCCCCTAGCTGAACCCTTTGATGTGACTGTCAGGGCAGATTTATTTTGTTTTAGCACATTGTCTACTTGTCCAGATGTATCAGGAGATAAAAAGGAGTCATGTTTACACTCTTTTTTTTTTTTGGGGGGGGGGGAGGAGATGTAATTAAATCGCATTTTTGATGAATCTCTGAGAGATCGAGATGAAGAACACAGGAATTGGCCTGAATATAGAGGAGAAACCCACTTGCCTGCCCTAACACCTGACATTGTGGGAAAATGAAGTGTAAAGCCATAGCACAATGTGTTGATTTGGTTCTGCTGAAGGCTTTGACTTTGTGTTTTCTCATGTGCTGGTAGTTCACGAGAATCCAGAAAGGCCTATTAGAAAGTAGCGGTTGTGTACCATAGACTCTTTCCTGTGTGTCTTATTTAATAGATTCATTTGTCCAGGTTGAAAATAACTCTGTTTTTCTCTAGAATGTTAATGTTACAGATAACATATCCCAGAACTTCTGGCTGTGGTAAGTGGCTGTCAATCAAATACTTAAAAAAAAAAACTAATTGAGCCTCAGTGATCTTGGATAAACAAATATGCAGCGTAAGGCAGGCCTTGCTGAATTCTCCCAGAGAACAAATACCACAGATAAATCCATTTTTGTTTATTTGCTTTTAACTTGCACATTTAGCAACACCATTCTGAGCTCTATTAATAACCTGCGGTGTGCAGTGACGAGTCTGATTCCAGCATTCAGTATGCTGTGGGTATGCCAAGTGAATAAAATGCTAGTTTTAATCTGCTGTTACAAAAGTTACTCTATTTGCATTTTAAATAGGTTACACTACAGCACCCCCTTCTGCTGACTAAGTAGTGTGACAAGAGGTTTTAGCTGCAATTCAATTTTATTCCCACACGACAGGATGAAGACGCCTTGAAAGCATTTTTAACCTTCCCATTTCTTAATTCCTGTGCCTATTAAGCAAGGAGATCAGTGCAACTCAACAGTAGTCATTAAACTACTGTTATCTTACAATTTTAGCTTTCATTTTTGCAGCATTGTCCATACTTCTGAAAAGATTAAGCAAGCAGGGGACAACAGAATGAATAGCAAAGAAAGTAAACCCTCTAACGTTGCAAACAATTATGCTTGGTCAGTGAAACATATACGCAGTTCTGCATTCCTCTGATTGTCATTGAATGTGTTTGTAAGTGATGATATTATGTTACTGATTTAATTTACGGAACAGTCTCCAAGGTTCCTATCCAAAAAAAGCAATTTACCTTGCTGATTCTGTCTTCGCTTTTGAAGAATCTATGGACATGAGATTGGCAAAAACAAGTGTAGAAGTTCTGAATCGTCTATATTTCAAAATACAGGTCTATGAAAAGTAATAAGTAACTGTATTGTATGTAATGTGTATTTGAGTTCTGCATCTGTGTTTATATATAGCTTGTATACTGTTGCTATGCCATAGCATAGCGTAAATCTAAGTAATTACTCCAGTAGTGCTGTGGTTTTTAGTTGTGATGTAAATGGTTGAAAAATATTGCAGGGAATGACTGAAGGAAACTTGGAATCTAATACATTATCAATGTACTTCCCTTCACATAAGTGACTTACCTATGGTTTTGCACCTTCTGTTGAAGTTGTAATATCTAAAAACTGAGTACTGTTCTTTCATTCCTTCAGAGCTGTTGGGCGATGAGTGAAATGCAATAAATGGCATGTTTGGGCATTGCTGAGGTGGGAACTTAGAAAAAGGTTAGCATCTGCTAGCATCTAGAAGTTCGTTTGTGGTTCACTTTACAAGACACCTCAAAGAACTGTTGTCTATGACAACTCAAAATTCTCTAGCAAGAGTTGCAGAGTTTTCTGGTTTGGGGTATGACAGGCTTATTTATGGGTTTTTTTCTTGCACTTTATTTTACTAGACTGTAAGCCCATTGAATCCTGCATACTGTAAATGAAAAGAAGGCAGCATGCGTTCCCAGCAGGTGAAGAAGGTAAAGATGCTGGTAAAGAAACGCAAAACAAAATGTATACTTCTTGCTTGGACTTACTTCCCCTAACTCAGACCAGGAGTCAAGACCAGCAGATTTTCCTTTATTGTTTTATACTTTTGGGGATCTTTTGTCAATTTCCTGATTTTCATTAATACGAGTCTAAGAGAAGAAAAAGCATTCAAAAATCTGTTTTAGGGATGAGTATGATTTAGCAACTTTAAATTTATTTTGTAGTGTGATTTTAAATGGATTTATTCTTATTTTAAAACCTAGCATTAAGTTTTACAGTGAATAGATTGCTTGTTGGATTATATTAATGGGTATTCCTTTCATTCACTGTTGTGTTGCTAGAATGTTTAAGTGCTCCTTTAGGGACAGATCCCATTATCTACCATAATGAAAGATACTGAGCCACTTGAGCAGTAAGGTTTAACTCATCACAAATGATAATATTAGAATCTGGTATATGGTTAGAGAGAGGTGGTAACAGTGAAGTTACTTTCCTTCAACTCATTAAACTGAACTGGGTGAGCAGCAGAACCTCTTGCATCCTTCTGCTTTTAAATGTAGGTAGCTAAGATACGATTTTGAAAAAGATACAAGACAAATACCATGCAATAAGAAGTCATTTTTTTTTCTACAGAGCTTGAAAAAGTAGTGTTAAAAAGATGCTAAAATTCTTGGCTTTGAGTGATATAAGTTGAAAAAGAATGATCTTGGAAGTCAAAAAACCTAACGGGTGGTTTTGTATGCTATATGTTACAGTAGAACAAATCAATTCAGGCTCCTTAGATGCAGTCGTTGCCTTGTGATTATATTTGTGTAAAGTCTTGGAGCCTTTGATCAAAGAAAGGCATTTGTGACTAGGTCTAATCCAAGCTCTTTAAGGTGTTTAACTTGTGCGGGGGGGGGAAGAGGTTGATAACAGCTGGGATTTAAATTTAGTTTTGCTGAACTTTTGTTTTGAAAGGATTTCTATTATACACTGCTTCCTTTTCCATACAGAAGATGGATCATTGAGTAAACCTAAAAGGGAAAGAGGATATGGGAGGAAATGGGTGGGGACTTTGAATTAATCTTCTGAAGAAAAATGTTTGATCAGCGGGTAGGAGAGGATGAAAACCTCTGATGTTGACAGCAGGCAACTTTCTGACTAGTGTGTGATTGACAACTTTGATGCTCCAGTGGGGAGCGAGTGTCCAGCCGTGCTCAGGCATCCTCTGTCTGTGGGTGGTAGTGTTAATAATGTGGCAACTGGAAAGATTAATTGTGGACAAGCAGCAGGATTACGAGGAGGGCTTCACAGGTCTAAAAGGAACAGTGGTAGGAAGGCCTCTGATCTGTCAGCCCAAAAGGAAATTAGTTAGGGCAGACTGGAGCAGGCTTAAAAAAAAAGGGGGCGGGGGGAGGGGGAAGATGGAGTAATGGGAGAAGGGAAGCATTTAGGATATTAAAGCAATATGAAGAGGATATTGAAAAAGGTCATAAGGGGATGGGGCCGATGTTCTTGAAAGACCTTAATACACTACATCCTTTTACAGTACACGCAGAGTTCAGCTTGTTTTGCAGGGAACTGCAAAGTGACTTTTGTAGTGGTTAGAGCTGCCACATTAGGTAAAACCTGTTACTTGTTTTGAAAACGAACCTGAGTATAAACCCAAATTAAGAATTTTCACAGATCTCTAAATGCAAAATATATAGGAGAGAATTTATTTAAGCTGTTCCTGCAAGTTACTAGCTGCTGTGTGTTTTACTTCCCACCCTTTTTGGTAGAAGTAGGGATTTTGCCAATAAATTCTGTGTTACCATTAAAGAGGCCATTCATCATGCTTACTAATGTTATTAATCAAGATACACCACAGTACTCTTAAAATGAGATCATTTTGATAAATCATGTATGACATGAAAAGACTTTATTCCTTTTAAGTGCAATTTAGACTGTAATTTTTTTCCTCATTTATGATTCATGGGAGAAACATGGATAAAATTCCCTTGCACATTTACACCTTATCTTCAGTAATAATTCAAAACTGCTCTTAGATGAATATTCAAGGTCTGATTCACCAAAGCTGAATGCCAGCTCATTATTTTCTGGCATTCAGTAGTCCAAAAATAATGTCCATATATTAGGTGCTTTTCACAATAGTTGAATTTGGCTGCACACCAGACATATCGATTACACTCAATTAAGCCTAAATGCATAAGAATTATCTGATGTTCATTTACATTTTTGATTCAGTTGCACCCTGCTTTCAACCTTGCAATTTAACATTAAGCGAAAACCAAAAGGTAAAGTAAATTCAAGGGAGAAGTGATAATTGCTCTTATATGAGAATAAGGGAAGTATATTCTGAAATGCTTTGGATCTTCTTAAGCTCCACTACTTCTGTTAAATAAGCAAAATTCTCTTGCCTTTTCTTGTTAAAGGTCATTGGAATTGGAAGGCCACCCAAAATGCAAGATCACTGTTCTCCTTGTCGTCCTAGTACTACAATAAGTTTGCCTACTCTATTAACGGCATCACATATGAAAATAGGCTGCTAAAATGTCTGGAATGAGTATTTGCTAAGCTCAAAGTCACGCTCTTGATTATAGCTGAAACACTTGTGTTATTTGTTGAATTTAAAAATGTTAGAAATGGGTTGCAGCATCCTTTGTTAACATAGGCATAAATATTAGATAAATTTTTGTTTATTCTTGTGTTTAGAAATATAAAAAGGAAATGTCTAGTAGAGAGATTTAATTTGGAAAGCAGAGTCATTTAAATTTTACTGTTTCTCAAACCATGATTCAAAGAGGATTGGCTTATCTGAATTACAGCCCCCCCTTTACGTCCTTCAGCAGCTGAAAGTATTTGAAGGAACATGTGTGGTTGCCAAAAACAGCAGAGCATTTGTATTTTTGAACCATTGGTCTCTACAAATTTGTTTCAATGCAGCAGTTGTACAGTATATGCTGATACTACACAGGATGTTCCCTTACTAGTACAATCCAAATATTGGGGGGTTTATTCCTTGAAAAGTGGAATTTGGGGATTAAACAAATAAAACTTTTCTTTAGTCTAGTTAGATTCCCAAACTCTTGAGAGCCAGTTGCCAGTGTGTGGTTGACTTCATTTTACTCTAAATGTTACAAAGTGTTATTCTTTTTTTTTTTTTTTTCCCTTCATGCTTTACTTTGTGTTTGCATACTAGAAAAACATTTTTCACTTCCACATCATACTAAAAGTTATGCATCACAGACTTAGAAGGTCAGACTCCTGATGATTTTTTGAAAAATTATTATTATGAGTATTAGATTAGTAGGCAGAAGCATAAAGCCAAAAAAATCCCTTATCCTACCAATACCTGCCCTTAAGTTCCTTTCTTGTCTCATGAATTCTCTTTATTTCCCTAGGAAATTCTTTCTAATGAGATACTTTTATAAAAAGAAATTAAAATGACATATTAATTCAGAGTAATCAGATTGTGTTTGTCTTCTTTATTAGGACTGGTTAAATTACTATTTTTAATTTTTTTTAAAAATGACTGCTGATGAAAGAAAGTCATTCAGATCTTTGTGACATTCAGAAAAATATGAGAAGCACAGTTAGTTTAAGGCATGAGACTGAGACAAAAGTGGGCGATACCCTTTTCCTTCCTTCCCACCTTCCATCCAATACTCGTCTGCTATGTTCTTCTATTTGTCAGTACCTTCTATAGAGACCTTCTATTTTTCAGTACCGTGGTCAAAAGTCTAAAACCAGATTTTAAAATAAATCACTGTTTCTGTGCCGGGTTAGGGGGTCATCTCAGTAAGCCGGTAGAGATCAGGCAAGTTGTGATAACACCATGCATTTGTTTCCCCCTGTCCCCCTTAATTAAAGTGACTCTAATTTATGCTGGAGGTTTAGTAAAGGTAACTGCTAACTCATAGTTAACTATGCTTGGCCGTGGAGCAGGGGAATTGGGAAATCCCATTGCATCAAGGAAAGTTGTCTCTCCGACATAATCATGCCATGCCACCTGTTGGTTTTCCAGAACGTAACAGTGTACTGGGATCGGTGGCAAACTCAGGCTGGCCCATTTGAGACCTCTAGGCTAGTTCACATTTAGGGAGGAGAAAGCAAGACCTTATGTAGCCTGCCATATACAGTGGTCCTGACGGGTCCTGCTTTTGCATATTTTCTAGTCTCTTTCTTTATCCCTTCTTTCACACTTTATCCCTTTCTTTCACTGGCTGTATGGTTCCTGAGTTCATAGAAAATACCTTGTAAATAAAGTTGTACTTCCCTAACCATTCCCTAGGATGGAATGGTTAAGGACTTGGTGTATTGTTGCTTCCTGTAGTATTTTCTGCTATCACGGGGCTCTCAAAAACCTCACAGTGAAATCAAAGCCCCATTGTGCTTGGTGGTCTGCAAACTCACAGGAAGAAACAGTCCCTCTAAAGTAGTGTTTTGATACTCTCTGCAAGCATGTCATAAATTCAACCCAAAATAAATACATTTAAATCTTTTTCTGTTATTAGACAGACTATGTTCCTCATCACACATTTATACATGATTTGTATATATATTTAATCTGTAAACAATTCATTTCTAGTTATGTCTAAAATGTTGGGGAAAAAAATCTTGAGGAGGAGTTCCATGGAAAGTTTCTGTACATTTTATCACAAATGTGAACAAATCATGATGGTCCAATATACTTATGGGTTAAGACATGTGGGTTGCTGCCATCAGGGGTTGAAAAGGGGTGTTACAAAGGGGTTAAATCAACACATTGCTGACATATTGGTACACAGATATTTAGGCAAGTTTTCAAAATATATATAAATTATTGAAGACTGTTGCCATTGTGTCTCTTGGGGAAGCTATGTGTGCCCAAGAGATCCAAAATAATTCCTTAGCCTAAGTAGATGTTTATGCAGACATTTCTTAAAATTATAATAAGCCATTTATCTGTTAGGTATGATTAATTTTAAGCATTGAGTGCATTTGAGACAGAATAAGCTTGTCAGGAAAATATTACTGTTTGTTCACATAAAAGGAAATGTTTTTCAAAAGCAAGTATGTGTTGATCCTTTAAGTTGGAACTATACCACAGATTGTCCCATTAATCATATAACTTTCTGGAGAAATGTTTTTGTCAGTTTAAAAAATAGATAATGCAGTGACTTCCTTCATTCTTAATTGTAGTGTCCCTGTGGATATATTAAAAATCTTTTGAAATAAATCATACTTTCTTACTAAATCCAAGTTTTGCATCTGATAATGTGATATGTACCATTGGGCTGATCACTGCAATGTCACAATATTGTTTCCCATTTTTATTTGAATGTAAATCACCAAATGAGAAGCAACAAGCTTTCAAATTGCTAAGGTCATTTCTCTGTGACCTTACTAGATGACTTTGACAAGTGTTAAAACTGTGATGAATGGAAATAAACAGCAGTATCACAGAACACAAGAATTCTTGGTAATTGTGGGTCAGACTTAGAGAGTGAGTATCATGCTGTCCCCAAGAAATTTGCCTCTTCATCAGTTCCCTGAAAAAAAATGAGTCACACTCTGAAATGCTGGAGATTTGAGATATTCCCATACTAGATGAGAAACATGTTGGAGAAATCCCAAACACTTAAAATCTTTCTAAGGTAACAGATACAAGAGAATCCTTAGTCTATGTCTTGAGCTCCACAGTAAATAATATTTTCTTAATTATTTTGGGTTTTGCTACCACATCTCATTCTGCACTCTACCATCTCTCTTTTGGATGATGTCTTGATCAAACTAAGATTTCTCTTTCTGACATCCTCTGAAAATATTTTGGAATTAAATGTATTTAGCTAAGGAAATCTTCCTTTGTATGTATGTGTGTATTGAAAAATTTTGCTTACCACATCTTTCCGGAAAGTTCATTGTATATCTATTGAACCCTTGTCAGGAACATGCCAACATGCTGCCATTCTTCCTGTATTGTAAAATTTGTCAGATATAATACATTAACGGCTACTACTGTTACTGATGTGTATAGGTGTGTAAAGAATTTGTGGCATGCCTTAGAAATAAGGCTAAATATTAGTAGAGAAATACTAGGATATGAATACAAGCTATGTGACACAAATAGAAGAATATCAATTATCAATGGGTATTGATGATATTCCATTATAGCCAGTATAGCCTGATATCTAGCCACATCTTGCTCATCAACAGAAAGTAAAATTTCCTAAACAATAACCATTGCTTTAATTAAAATGACTCAAAGTTTAGTGGGGGGTGGGGGGTGTTGGTTGGGGTTTGGTTGGTTGTTGTTTGTTTTTTTTCCTACCGCAGCTCCTACAGTATCTGTAATTTTGATGAACATGGTTTGAAAATCTGGTACTCTTTTACAATCTATTCAGTATCAAGTACAACAATTCTTAGCTCGGACAAAGCTTACAGGTTAATATGAAGACAGAGATACCTCAGTTTAGCAAATGTTTGGTTATGTGCATAACTTAGGCTGTGAGTAGTCTAACTTTTTTGGCCTTGTAACTTTTATACCTGGTACTATGATATACTGCAAAATTTGGATTACCGTAATGCTTGCAAGAATACAAGCTTCTCCTGTAATACTACTGTTAGAATTTCTTTACTGAGCTATTTGGTGACCTGTTCCTATAAAACTGAAGCTACCACCCATTTTAAGCAGCTCTCCTCAAAGCTATTTGTATTTGTAGTTACCTTCCACTGCAACAAGAACTTCTGCTGCATGTATCACCAATACTTGAAGACATAACTGTCACATGTCAATGCTGTCACTGTCAAAATATTCCTGTGAATATTAAGAGTAATGCAATCTATACAGATCTCCTTGGAAAATAGCTTAGGGCCAAACGTTGGTATGGGGTACGGAAAACAAATAGCTGTCTTTCTGCTGGTGCACTGGCTTACTCAGAAACGTGATTCAGAACTCCAGCCAGTGTTTGCAAAACAATCCTAACCCTGGATGATATTCCATAGAATTAAAGTTGCTCTAACTGAATGCTTAGCTCAAAGGTAATGAAAACTGTTCTATATTTGACAGGGAATTATATACCATACATAAAATAACAGCAAAACACCAATAAACAAACCCTCCTGTTCTTGCTTTTCCTAAAATTGGAAATAAAGCTAAATTGCCCCTTCACTCCAATATCCTTTTTAGAACCTCTTGAATTTTGCTCACTCAGTGGTATATTGCTGAAAAGGCAAAGTCTCTTCCAGTAATTTTAGGAAAAGCTATCATCAAGCTGTCAACAGTCTCAATTGAGATTAAAAGTACCAAAGAGAAACCTTCACTATTATCAGAGTCCCAAATAAGTACACTTGAATAGACAGATAACATCTAGAGTGTACAGTATGAGACCACTTATTCCTCCAGCTTTGGGAGTGATTTACAGGGATGAAGTCTTATGTTAAATAGTTAGTGACATTTTTCTGCTTGTCTTACCCAGAACAACTAGGCCCAAAGAAAACATATAGTTGAACAGATGCCTGTTCGTGGAATTCATTTCAGATGTTACATTGCTGGGTGTTAGGGGCATCTGTCTCATCCTCTGAGATGCTATGTGCCCTCAGCTCATATTGGTCATCAGAGGGAAGATTTCCCATACTTCATAGTCCAGGGTAGATTGAGCTGCGTATTTACAATTTGCTAAAATCACAGGATTATGCACGTGAGCTGAAGGTGAGAGTTCTGTCTATAACATTACCTCTCTGAAAAGGAGGGTATGTTTTCACTGGTGAGAAAACTGAGCAGGATTTTCTAGATTTTTATTCATATTCGGTAAGTAGCATCCTTGCTGTTTAGGCAAACCTGTCTCTGTTAAGATGTTTGTTTTGATGTATGATGTGTCTTCATGTTATGACCTGATTTTTGCTAGGGACGAAAATGGGACTATCGCTATGGTCTGACATAGAAATTGACAGCTGGTCTCCAAAAGCAAAAGCTTAGTATACTAATCTACTCAGTCATTTACCTCTTAAATTTTGATATATTATCATCTAGGAGTCTGACAGCTATGACAAAGAAGATTTCTAAGTTACAGCCTTTAACAAACTATTACGATGGTTAATTTTCATTATTGTGTATTTCTGATTGTTGTTCTCAGGTTTAATCTGGCAATTAAGATTTGAATTAGTATTTAAACTTTTTCTTCTCCAAAACATTATAGCCCTATTTTACACTTTTATCTTAACCAGACATTGTAAATCTGGTTTTGAATTCATTTCAATTAAAAAAAAAAATGTTGAGGATATGATCAATTACAAGATAAGAAGTAAGATTGAGATGGATTCTTTAGATTGACTTTTGCAGTTTATATGCCAATAACATCATTAGGGAACAACCTGCGTAGAAGATAGCAATTATTTCCTCAAGACTCTCTTTAGTAAATTATCATGAGATTCAAGAAATAGTTTCACTTTTGTATTTCTTCTCTTTATTTGCCTTATCTTTTCTATTAGAAATTATCATGTAACTTTCAGTGAACACTGTTCTTTGTGTCTTCTATTAAAAGCCATCATCTTTTTATGTATGTTGGAATGGGTAGACTGTAAACACTCCAGAGCAAACTCTATACCTGAAACTGGACATGTCACTACCATGATATCAATCCATCTAACTTAAGCTAAATTTTAAAAACTGTGATGATGATTCATCTCCACCAACACAATCCTATATTTTCATATCTTCTCCTAACAATGCAACACTGCTGCTCTATAACTAAAAGCAAGATGGTAAATGTGGCTTGTCTTGGCTTTATATTACTCCTTCCTTCAGACAAAAGCTCCAACTGGATGAAGATTAGTTTATTTCAAGCTGTAGCTCCACAGTCTAATCTTTTTATATCAGAATCACAGGATCTTGAAATTTTTATTATGGGAAAAGATTTGGGTTTCCCCTCTTCTCCCTTAACATTTTGCTTTTAAGGATTCTGAGCAAGTCTTCTTGGTACTTACTTCTTTAAACCCATTAGACTTCTGGTGTGGGTTTTAAGTGTTTATTATTAACAATTCTATATACTTGTCTACTTTTTTGCATTATAGACATTATAATATTTAAGAGATCCCTTCATTTAGCTCACAGGATAGTAGAATGGCAGAATCTGTTTTTTGCTTAGTTTTGAAAAGTATGGTATCTTATCCCAGCTTTCTATTTTCTGTTTCCTTTCTTACATATGGACTCACTCATGACTTCTTTCAGGTAAATATTATTCTGTTTCACCGAGAGGAACATTTTTAACATTGCCCAAGGATTTCCTGATAAAGATGATAATTTTTTGAAGCTGTGAGCTGTATGAAAATATTCTTTTAGTAATGATACCTAATATCATTGTGTAAACTCTTGTGAGTACAACTACCTTGAAGGATTGCAGGCAGCCTTTACAAAAACAAATTAATCCTCCATGGCTGGTGACTCTGTGCACCTGTAACCACATCATAGAACTCATGTTGCAGGTGCAGCATCGTTGCATAATCATTGACTTTCACTCAGAGTACTGATAATATTTGTTTTATCACACAGGCCTCCAGTGATACTGCCTCCACCTCTCCAGAGCTGCACTATACACCTCTGCCTTCGGGATCCAGAGACCTCACCAATCACAGAGGTATAAACTAAACTTTTGTTGGTATGAACTGCTGCAAGGTGGTAAGCTTTGCTTTAAGGCCTTCTCTGTATTAGTTACGGCATTGGCACTTTACAGAGAACACTGGGCCTTTCAAGCACTAGATGAGAAAACCACACCTGTCAAGAATACAGATTTTAACTTGTATTAAATAGGATTTAAAGGTAGTCTACTGGGAAAGCAAATAAATCTATGGATAATAACATTCAGTGATTTTTTGTGTGTGTGAGAGAAAAACGTAAAGAGATTAGAGTACTTAAATATTGCTAAGTAGGTGATTACATGCAGCATTGGTAATTTTGAGAGACTTCGTAAACTTTCTAATATTTGTAAAGAGAGAGCTTTGTGGCAGTTTAACTATTTAGGGCTGTAATTTTGAAATGTTAACACGTTTTCATTGCAATAAAAAGGGATTCTTCTGTGTTTTTCAACGTTAAAGGTGGATCAGTGCTCAATTTCCTTTTTCACCAATCCTTAGAATTTAAAAAGCACCTTGGGCAAATTCTCAAATTCTTTCTGCATACCTATGGAGCAAAAAGTTCAGGGAACAGGTGAAAGACTGAAGCAGTCAGCAAGGGTGCATTCCAAGCTCTTTCACCTTTGTTCTAAAAAGGAGAAATTTATAAAGTTTGACGTGTTTTTCAGCTTAAAATCAGATCAACGATACTCTTATTTATTTCCTACATTACACATTGATTCCATGTTGATCATGTAAACCATTTGTGTAGAGGCAGGTTTTGTATAGGATACCAGAATCAAAGTCAGTCTTACATTTATGAATTGATGGTAGCGTAGTTTTAGTGTATGTTCAAATTCTGCAGCACTGCAGGAGATTGAGGCAGCATTAGTAGAATGCCTTATTACTTGAAACCTTCTGAAAGAATCAGGCAGACAATGCAACTGAACAAGGATCTGTGATTCAGGTGGGACGGAACTTTGATTTGTTGCAGCCTATATCACTGTCATTGTGCCAGGGCTAAAGACGGCTGTGAAGCTACATCCTGGTCTTGCTGTACTGGAAATCAGATGTCCTGAAAGTGCTGTAGTGCGTTGTGTTCTGACAATGAGCTCATGTAATAACTGGTACTTTTTAAAGAGCAAGGACCAAACCAATGTCCTGGATTTGAGCACACACTTGGCCTTCAGAGATTGAAAAAAACCAAATTAAAATAAATGCAAACACCCCACCCCCACCCCAATTCCCAAGGCGTGTTGTGGCTTTGATTTTCAGGTAAGCATATTTGCTTTGAGGTTGGATTTCTGGTGTTCAATTAAATGGTTAGGGTCTAGTAAGACAGTAAGTAGAATGACAGAATGTTGTAAATGCCTAAGTTCTATAAAAATACATTAAAAGTACCATTAAAAGCCAGGTATCTTCAGATCTGTTTATTTAGATGATAGTGAATTAGAAGTGTGGCTTCATGGCTGATTTTGGAATGTGACTTAGCAAAAGAAATGCCAGTAGCATTAAGCATCAAAAGTAGCATGCCTGCATTATTGAGTGACTTCTCTTGCAATAAAGCAATTGTGTGGTTCTAGTAGGACATGTTACAGACGTGTCCATTCAGAGCTGGGGCTTACCAGGTTCTGACTACCACTGTCTTCACTAGGGTTTAAGAATGCCTGCTCTCTTACTATAAAAGGGGAAAATTATATTCCCCAAATTATCAACTTTTTACCCTTAGCTGTTCACATAATTCTTTATTACTTCTGTCTTGAGTCTTCCCAGAAATATTCTGCTTTGCATGCTAAACATGTGCTGGAAATTTCCTGATGATTAAGCACAGTTATAAATAAAGTGAATAGAGAAGGGAATGTCATCCAAAAAAAGGGTAAAATTGACCCTAAAAGAGACATTGTTAGCACGATCCAATAAGCTTATATATATATGTGTGTATATAAATATATTCACAAGGAAATAATTAAGAAAACTTTCCAAAATTCCAGGTGTTGTAAATAAAGCTTGGAACAACCTGCTGGCAGGGCCCATTAACTCAATCAACTTCTTTTATACAAAGAAAAATCTCTAGGTTCACAAGCCCATAAAAGATTAATTGGAGTCAATAGAAAAATCTCCAAGAAAAGAATGAAATACTTAAACATGCTATTTTAGGTTCTGAATATCTTCAATTTGTTTCTTCACTGAATGCTTTCAGTGTTGTAAAAAATGATTGAATCAGCTGTTCCATATGTAAATATTGGCAGTTTTCAATGCAAACTGGAAAGAAGAATGCTGTAAGTTTGTGAGTGCTCTTATTTGTCCCTGGAGAAACTTGTGTTTACCAGAATCTGAAAGTCTGGCAAATGGTTTGGTATTGCTGTAAATTGATTTGGGGGGGATTGGGAGGGGGAGTAGGAGCAAGCTGAATGTATTCGAATGGTACAATTTTACATGGACATATCTCACTCTATTCAGCTATGAATTTTGCAGGGAGAGCCAAAGCATATAATTCTGCATGCATTGCACAATGCATCTTACAGCTTTTGTGTTCATGCATACAGCATATTATTTCCAGACAGGATCTGGTCTTTTTGGGTTGACTCCATATTTTGTACAGACAATATTCAGGAATTGTAAAAATATCTCTCTCACTTTCAGAGTCCGCAGAAATAGCATATGACAGTGTGGCATGAGTGTGGAATGATATAGAATAATCACTGTAAATGTTATGTCAAGTGTTATGATGCTTGAGTATATAAGTACATGAAGAGAGCAATAAATATGGATACACATTTTTAAGCTTTAGAAAACTTCTCCCCATCTTGGGAAAGTTGTTTTCCCTTAAATTACTTTGTTGCTTAGACCCGCTTTTCTAAGTTGAACTTTTACTCGGTCCCACTGTTCATATTTTTTAGCAGAAAATATATTGGCCTTCTATGCAGGTTTTGAGCACCTGACAGCAATATGACTTGATTCTTTCCGAGATCTAATTGCTGTCCAATTAGCCAAGCCTTCCAAAGTGGTAATTTTATAGCTAGCTTTATTTTTTTTTTTGATTCCAAAACAATGATCTCAAACTCCTAAGGGTCTTTCCTTGGTCTTTGTTAAACTAGCATTTTGTATTTCATTTTTTATGGGTTTAGACACCAGTGATTTACTCGTGTGAAATTTGTACCATTGTCTTACTCAGGTAAAACAAGTCAGTTTAAAGACATGTCCTCCTGTCATACAATATGCTTCCTTTATTTTTAAATTCCATTGCTTGTATTTTTCTAGTTTTCAAATTTTCTGAATAAACAAAATAAAATGGGCCCCACCTTTCTTTCTGCTTGTCCAGATCTATCTACCTTTAAGAAAAAAAAACCAGTTACTTATTGTTGTTTTTAAATAGAAATAGCCATGCTCCCAATACACAAAGGTAATGAAACGTAGTGCATTTTAGTAGAAACTTGCTCCAAAAATTTTGTTTATGTCATTTTTTTAGTGGTTTGTATGTATGGCCCAGGTACCCTTCTGTTCCTTATTGACAATTTATTAACTGAGTACGTATAAAATCTTAAAATAGAGCTTTCAATTCTTAACATAGTTGAAATTGATGGAAAAAGAAATTTTAAAATGGTAATAATGTAATTATTAAATTAAGGATAATTTTCTTGATGTGTGGAAAAAGGCTCCCCACCCTCCACCTCCCTCAGCTTGTATATTCCTTTTTCCTAATGGCATCTTTGGTAAGGAAGTTCCTTTGTTATGTGTAAGCATTCAAACTCAAATGGCCTTCTAAAAAGAACAGTGCTTTCCAGTTGGTGGGGAAAACAGAAATTTATCATTCTATCTCTTGAGAAGCAATATTACTAAATCATGACTATCATGAAAATCTGTTTTTCTCATATAAAAAAAGGTGCTGGATGCCCTTTTTATAAACAGATATTTTATAACCTTATCTGTTACCTGATTTACTTGAAAACCAATTCATTTGCCAAAGCCATTTGGTTTCCAGTAACATTTTACAAATGACTCCTTTTCTTGCACTCTTGTTTCTGGGAACAACCAGTGGTAACTCTGCCCCATAGCTTACTGGTAAAAGGAAGAAGAAGCAGTTTCCATTAAAAACTAAGCCTGTATTTATGTAAGTAGTTTTTAGAGCCTTAGCTTGGATTTATGCCAAGGTTTAATAGTTCCAATCTATTCTGGCTTGTAAGAACTTCCTGAACAAATCCACTGTCCTGTTTGGGTGTCTATTCAGTTAATTATCCAAGTGTTCTGGTATGCACAGACATTACATTTTCTCCTTTTATATATGAATGATGAGTGCCCAAATGAAAAATTGCTATTTATTCTACCAATATGTTTGAGTCAACTGACAGACACATTTTCTTATTTTCTGAAACAGTCTAATCTGAGTTTGGAAGTCATAAACTGCATTCAGAAGCAATACCCAGAAATCCAGGACAGAATATTTTTAAGCTTCCTATTAGCCCTCTGAAGATAATTTTAGAGAGCATTTTTGAACAGAGGGAAAGAGAGGTTCCTTCTGCTCTCCATTTCTCTTTTTGTCTAACAGGGGTGTGCTGAAGATTTGTTTTGGAATTAAGATCTTTCCAAACTTTCATATTCCTAAGCAAGCAAAAACCTGTAGGCATATAATCTGTTAGAGAGACACCTGAACTTGACCTGTCTGGGGTTTTTTCTGTGATCATTATACTGTGCTATTGTACTCAGAGTGTTTGGCATATTAAATTTTCAGTAATGAGTGGTATGACTATACAGAATGCATTCTGACTGATTTTTAGGGTGTACCATACATAAAAGCCAGCTACTAGCTTTGTAGGAGTTGAGATATGCACTAGGTCAAGACAGAAGTGTACTTTAGACTGCACAACAAGCATCGGGTCATCCAGTTGTGCTGGAATTTACAATCCAATAGATGTCAAAGGAGACCTACTATCAAAATTTGGTGTTGAAGGAAGAAGGGATAGAATTTTTGGAGAGCCAGAGGGAGTAATATAATCGATGTGATGCATGAAAGCCCCAAACTATCCTCCGGGGATTTACCTGTTCTACCTCAATTTTCTCAGCCTGCTCATACTTTAGAAATAAATATTCTCAGGTTCATCTGAAACTAGTAATGTCTATCAATCCTTCAAGAATTGGGTCTAGAGTTTTAAGATAATACTTTAAACTTTCTGAAGTAAAATTATAAAATTGACACACACTTCTTAGTAATAAATGTTAATACACAAAGTTATTTCTGAAAGCTTTCAACTCAATACACATGTACTCTGAAAAGCCATGCTGTCTTTAAATCACAGACATAAAAAGAAAAGGAAATCAGTTTGCATAAAAACTTACTTCCAGAAAGATAATTATCCTGTTTATATTATCATTGCAGTCTTCTCTGTTGTTGTTATTGACACAGTTGTTAGGTACTCATTGTGTTTTCAAGCCAGAGGCTTATTTAGAGTTTGAAATTGATTGCTGGGAAAGTCACAAAGCAATTTATGTAGCAACTTATCATAATTAGTTAGTGTTCTTAATGTGAACTGCACTTTATGCTTATCAATTGATTTTTCTGTATATCTGCATAAAGCAGCTCATTGTGTGCTGTCCAAAAAGAGAATAATAATAATAAAAAACCTGTGAGTAGTACTTTATCATTCAGTTAATCTAAGGAATCCTAAACAATTTTTTAACAAAAGGTGTCTATGTATATAAGAAGTATTTGCTTTAACTTGTCTAATAACTAAGAATAGGATGAATAAGAGAACTGCAAGCAGATGCAATATATGGAAGTTCTCTATCGGGCACAGATGCTGTGAATAGTGAGAAATTTTCTTTGTTGATTTACTTGAGGTGTCCTTTGAAAATACCATAGTTTATAAACTGCATGATGTTATGGTGAGTGATAGACTGCGTACCTCTTAGGCCAGGATCTTCTGACCATGAGATTGAATAAGCTTAAAACAAACAAACAAAAAAGTTCACAGTAGCATGGAACAGACAAGATCATATTTTCCAGGGGCAGGAACACTCAGAAATAAGCTGTGACATTTCCTATTAATGCCAGTAAATATGTCCCAAGAGTGAGTTGTGCTGTACTCATGACTTAGCCCCAAGGGGAGTGGGTGGAAATCCTCTTGGCACTGTGGGAGAAGACTAAAATAAGGAGTCTATTATGGAAAAAAAAAAGAAAAAAAAAAGAAAAAAATCTCATTTGGCTTGCCTGTATGAAATGAGAAATTGGGTTCTAGTGCCTTCCTTAGTTTTTCAGTTTGGGAAATGAACATTAATGGAAGCACGAGAGACATGGGAGAAGCATGGAAAGCAAGGTGATGGTAAAGATGAGTGCCAATGTGCGGGAAGACTTCGTTAAGAAAAGATTTTGCTCTCCTGACTTAGCTAGTTTCTCTTAGTTAAAGGGATTCAAAAGAGAAAATGTGTCAGAGGTAGACTGGAGTCCTTGCAGTCTGGAGGTGTGAGAAGGTAATGTCAGATGTTTAAAGAACTCTGTTGTGAGCTGTTTCTGGTGCAGTTGAGTGAAAGGCAGGCCAGGCCTTTCTCATAGCCACTGCTGGATGGCCCCTGCTTGTGCCCGTAGACCTGCCAAATCTTAGAGTTGGAGATGAGATGACCCATGTCTATTTCTTCAGTGGTACAGCTAATTTCATGCCTCTAACTGTGATTTTTCCCTTCCAAGCTGCACTCTAGTTTATTGCCTCCTCAGTTTTTCTGATGTGGTTGCTTTGCAGGGAGAAGAATAGGTAGAAGGAATAAGCGAAACAACATAGGTGGGAGAAATGCTAGAAGGCACGTTTCCTTAGAGAGGCTTACTGCTGTGAAATGCTTCCATCTCATAACAGAAGCCCACCTGTATTGGTATTTGCCCCAAGTCTGCAAATGCATTAGATGTCTGTCCCTGTTGTGTGAATTGACACACCATCACAGATGTTGCCTTTCAAAGGAATCGAGAGGTCTGGTACACGTACACATGATCCATTCAGCTCTCAGCCGTGGAGCGGTTTATTGCTGGGCAGTAATGAAAGAGCAGATTAAGGAGGGTCTCATGTAGTACCTCTTCTGATTCCTAATCTATTTTTTTACTGGAATACAACCACCACCAATAGCAGTGGTCTTTTGTGGACCAATTTACCTCACTTGCTCAGTAGTTATAGTCTCTGCCAGTGCCTGCATGTTTCTCTGTAAAGCACAAAGACTCTCCCAAATGTGGAATAAATTGTGGTTGGATTTGAGTGTGACCTTGACTAATATGGTTCAAGAAATACATTTTCTGGGTCATTGGATTCACGTTCTTGTCACTTACAGGGTCAACAATTTCTTGTCTGTGTATACAAGGAATGTTGGATTTGAATCAGGATACTGTAGATTATTAAAACTTCAGCATAAAAATGTACTGTTATCTTATATATTGCAATGATGAGAGGAACTAGCCATTTGAAACTAGGGTGGAGTGAATGAGTTGGGGATGGTATACAAAGTGACTTGCAGTTTTGTGCAAAGTCTTTCTTGATGATCAGAAAAGTTAAGATTTGGTTTTAAATGACAGTATATTTTAATTTGTGAGCCTTCTCTGTGTTCTGTGGTTTGAAAGTGAACCCTAGGGGTGTGACCAAGCTGACCAGCTGTAAGTTCCAGGAGAATGACTTCCTGGAGTGCTATGTCTCTGTGGGAATAAAATACGGGTGTTTCTCCGCAGCAAGACTTTAAAAGACAAAAAGAGAGTAATTAAGTGGTTAATCAAATTTAGATTAAAATTTTATTAAATATCTGAGGAGTTGGGCACAAAATTCCCATGCTGCATCTAATGGGAATTAGGAGTCTAAGACTCAGGCAGCCTTTCAAAATTGTCAGCATTTTTTTTCCAAATATTATAGAGACTTTCATTTTTCCACAGTGCACATTCCCCAATCTGACTGTTGAAGACCTGACCGTTTTCCATATTTGTGTCACTATTCCCATAATTTCTGAGGTTTTCACTGCAACTTTTCCCATATTTGCCAAAACTAACCTAGCAGCCTGGGCCCCAGTGACCCATACAAGTGTCACATCAGAGGGAATATGATTAATGAGGAAAAAACTGTAACTTCATATTTTTGGGTAGACTAGAAAGTGTCTGATGTTTCACAACATAGCTCATTTTGTCATGCTGGCAATAAGAAACCATGAGAATGCTCAAGCTCCAAACAGTGTGACTGTGAAGTGGCAGAAAAACATAGAAAACATTGGCTTCTATAACTGGAAACTTGGGATCCAAACCTATAAACGTATCTAAAATCTTCTTTAGATATGTAGGAGAAGTAATGATGCAATGAGTCTGCAACTAGCAATTTAAAAAAAAAAAAAGTCCAGTAAATTTGCAAGTTGGCTTTATAATCTTTTACAATAAAGCAGTCCAGTCATGGGCCGCAGTATTACAGCCCTTCCAGAGAAATCAGGTTCAAAGCACACGCAGTGCTGTGCAAATACAGTCTCCTGAGAGATCCCCATGTTTAGTTAGCACTCCAGCATAGCCTGTTTTTGCAAGAGTCCTCCAATTTTATCATTCAGGCACTTTTACAGCCTCATTGGAACAAATAAACAAACATCTGGAATCATGTGGTATATTTAATTAAAAACTTTTTGTTTGGCCAGAAATAGTAAAATCATGAAAAATTGCCTGTCTCCAAGCTCAGAAAGGCCAAATGATGAAGCTGTTGGCTACAGACAGTTTTACAATGTATTGAAATTCATACATATGCACACCTGCTACAAGGCCCCCCCTTTATTTTGATTCATAACCATTAATGAGTGTTTAGTGCACAGATTGTAACCTGTGTTTAAATGGGAATTTACTGTTTTTAATAACATATAGACACGTGTTGCTATATTCCATCCAGCCTGGACTGTTCTGTAGTATACAGACAGGATAAAGCTTTATACTGTTGGTTTTAAAAAAAAAAAAAAAAAGAAAATCTTTACAGTACATGTTCCGTTTGAATATTCTGTCATATGAGCATGTTTTAATTCCAGGGGCAGTAAATATCTGCCCCGTGCTAAGAGTCTATGTATCAAATGTTGGAAACATGAAACATGCTGTTTTCTCATTAAAATTAGAGACTGTACTGAAAATGTAAATTTTCATTGTTTAATTTAAGGCATTTTTTGAGGAAAATTTCAGGAGATTCTTGATGCTTTTGCAGACAAAACTGCTTGCTGAGTCAGTCATCTGACATACTACTGTATGGTCACAAAATATCCTACAGACGAGGATTATTATTTATGAAAACTAATTTGCCTAATGCACTGCTACCATTCTGGATGCAGAAATATAGGCCTTTGAACATATAGAACATAGAAACTTATTTTTGAGTTGTTACATCTTAGTTTCTAAACAACTGAAACCCTCTATTGAGAAAAAGAAAATGACGTGCACAGAAAGTACTACTGCATCTGAATGTTGTTCACAATTCTTCATATTACTTATGATTAAAATAATTTGGACATTCCATTTTGAGCTGCATTTCTCTGAGGATTTAGGCTACTTAGCAGGGTAGGATGCATATGTGACCTAGGCTGCTGTCCTGTGGTTAGTGTTACTGAACTAAATGAAGAGGATGTGGGTGTCATCAGAAACAAAGTACTAATTCCCACATAGTGAATACATGTAGAAGCCTACTTCAAAATTGAGGGAGGGGATGAAATTTCCTGCTCAGTCAGAAGGGTAGCTATCTGCATAACAGCAATGAAACTATTTTATCCCCTTGTGTGTTCTTTATTGTGCACACATCTTGATGTAACATCTATATTTCTTCGAAACTATGAACATCCATTTTGCATTTCTTTGTTCAGTGTGTGTGCTGTGCTAGGAGTGGGTGAAGGTTCCTTTCTTTAATTTTGCCTGCAGGAAAGAAGGGGGTATCTTTGTATGATTTCATTGCATCTTCTTATGCAAGAAGAGAAAGCTGTCAACATTTTATAGGATATGAATACCTGTATTCATGATCTAATGATATGTTTGCTGATCAAAGTTCCTTTCAGAGCTCTGAAAGCAAATCTTAAGTAGGTTGACAACTTCCCTTTTCTTCCTGTTTTGTGATATTTTTGTGGTCTTTTAGTAGCCTCAGTGCTAGAAAAGTAAATGATAGGAAGTAGCAAGATATCCTTCATTAGCTTTGTGTTGTGGTTTAACCCCAGCCGGCAACTAAGCACCACACAGTCAGTCACTCTCCCCTGGTGGGATGGGGGAGAGAATCGGAAGGGTAAAAGTGAGAAAACTCGTGGTTGACATAAAGACAGTTCAGTAAGTAAAGCAAAAGCTGTGCATGCAAGCAAAGCAAAGCAAGGAATTCATTCACTCCTTCCCATCTGCAGACAGGTGTTCAGCCATCTCCAGGAAAGCAGGGCTCCATCACACATAACGGTTACTTGGGAAGACAAAATGCCATGACTCCGAATGTGCCCCCCTTCCTCCTCTTTCCCCCAGCTGTATATGCTGAGCATGCCATATGGTATGGAATAGCCCTTTGGTCAGCTGGGGTCAGCTGTCCCAGCCGTGTCCCCTCCCAGCTTCTTGTGCAGCCCCAGCCTCCTCGCTGGTGGGGTTGGGTGAGGAGCAGAAAAGGCCTTGACTCTGTGTGAGCACTGCTCAGCAACAACTAAAACATCCCTGTGTTATCAACACTGTTTCCAGCACAAATCCAAACCATAGCCCCATTCTAGCTACCATGAAGAAAATTAACTCTAGCCAGCCAAAACCAGCACATTCTCCACTCTTTATTCCATACCATTTAAGTCATGCTCAGGCCCCACACTATCCAATACATCCTCACTAACCACTACCCCCCTCCCCGTCCTTTGATACAATACACAGATATCATTCCCTTAGTCTATGGACCACCCCTGTGAAATGCCCTTAAATGTCCACTGAGTTCATTCAGTCCATGACTTTGGGCTCCATCTGTTATGTTGGTCACTCAGGACAGGAGAGGTGGTGTGTTGCATGGAGTTACTGGGCATCAAAGCTAGCTCAGGTCAGGTCACTTGCTGCACTTGCACTGCTTCTTGTAAGGCTTGTCCTCTGTTGGTTCAGGTGGTTCCTGCTATAGTAATTCCTTAACATAAAACTCAGATCCTGGGTTACAACAATTTAAAGGTATTTCCATTACAGTCTCCACTCCTGGTCCCTTTGGGCCAGGTTGTAGGGTTTAACATTTCAGTGAACTCTTCCCCTTGCTCCTAGCCTGGCTAGCAACAAGGGGTTCCTGCTATAGTAATTCCTGTAACATGCAACTCCAATCCCAGGTCACAACAATTTAAAGGTATTTCCATCACAGTCTCCACCTGTGGTCCCTTTGGGCCAGACCATCAGGTTTAACATTGCAATGAACTCATCCCCCCACCCCTGCTCCAGCTTGGTCTTATCCACAGACTGCAGTCCTTTAGGGTTGTACCAGTTCCAAGTGGAGCCTTATCTATGATCCACAGTCTCTCCAGTGGTATACCTGCTGCGGCATAGACTTATCCACAGCCACAGTTGCTTTGAGGTGCACCTGTTCCAGCGTGGCCTTCTCCATGGCCACAATGCCTTCAGAGATATACCTGCTCCAGCATGGCCTTATGTACAGCCACAGTCCCTCCAGAAGTAAACCTGTGCCAACATGGCCTTACCCGTGGCTGCAGTCCCTCCAGGGGTGTACCTGCTCTTTCGTGGGCTTATCCATGGCCACATGCTTTGAGGTGCTCCAGCATGACCTCACGCACAGCCACTGATGCTTCAAGGTGTACCTGCTGCAGCATAGACTTATCCACAGCCACAGATGCTTTGAGGTGTATCTTCTCCAGCGTGGACTTATCCTTGGGCCACAATTCCTTCAGAGGTATACCTGCTGCAGCACAGACATAACCATGGCCACAGATGCTTCGAGATGTACCGGCTCTGGTGTGGGCTTATCCACGGCCACAGATGCTTCAGGGTGTCCTGCTCCCGCATGGACTCACCCACAGGTCACAGTCTCTTTGACCCGAGTTCATACTGGAGTTCCAGCCTGTCCAGTACAGCAGCACAGAAACAGCAGCAATGCCTGGGCCATCTGCCAGCCCAGGCGCATGGCCATTGCTGTTATCAAAATGTTCCCAAGCATAGCAGAGTAAGATGATAAGCAGTACAGCAAGCAGCGACAGTAAAAAGCAGCCACTAATGAGCGCTAGACTCTAGTATACAGTAAGGCAAGCAAACCTCATGGCAAGCACAAGAAGCCTGCTGATTAATAGCTAAACAGCATTAACAGCTATAAATTCTATCTAGCACATTCCAATCAAATTTGTCATTATCTCGAACCCTTCAAGCCCCACGCTGGTGCCAGAAAGGACTGTTGTGGTTTAACCCCAGCCGGCAACGAAGCACCACACAGTCAGTCAGTCACTCACCCCCTCCCAGTCCCCCCCAGTGGGATGGGAGAGAGAATCGGAAGGGTAAAAGTGAGAAAACTTGTGGGTTGACATAAAGACAGTTTAATAGGGAAAGCAAAAGCTGCGCATGCAAGCAAAGCAAAACAAGGAATTCATTCACTACTTCCCATGGGCAGGCAGGTATTTAACCATCTCCAGGAAAGCAGGGCTCCATCATGCGTAATGGTTACTTGGGAAGACAAAACGCCATCACTCCAAACGTGCCCCCCTTCCTTATTCCCCCAGCTTTGTATGCTGAGCACCATGTCGTATGGTATGGAATAGCCCTTTGGTCAGCTGGGGTCAGCTGTCCCAGCCGTGTCCCCTCCCAGCTTCTTGTGCAGCCCCAGCCTCCTCGCTGGTGGGGTGGGGTGAGGAGCAGAAAAGGCCTTGACTCTGTGTGAGCACTGCTCAGCAGTCACTAAAACATCCCTGTGTTATCAACACTGTTTCCAGCACAAATCCAAACCATAGCCCCATACAAGCTACCATGAAGAAAATTAACTCTACCCCAGCCAAAACCAGCACACTTTATATGCCCTTAATCAGAGAGATCACACCTAGGGAGAAGAAGGGGAGGAGACAGAGGTAAACAATAAGTATAAACAAGTGAAATTGTTTTATGTCCCTTACCAAACAGAGAATGGCTGATCCTTTTTTTGTTGATATTCATTGTGTTGCCTTTTATAGTTTGAGAGATTTTGAAAGTTATTTCTGTTTACACAGGATGAAATTCCTTTATTGCATGATTGACAACATTGGTGTGTTTTGTAAGACCCTTTTAAAAAAGCTTGTCTATGACTCTAAAGTGCCTAGTAAACCTAGGCAACCACCTGAAAGACCCCCCACCTGTGGCTGCATAAAACTGAAATAAAGAATGGAAAATAACCCATTGAGCATGCACTTTCCCACCTACTGAGAGCAAAATGCAATGCAGTGCAATTTTACTACTTGCGTGCCACTGGGGAAAATAGACTCCTAAAATCACATAGTGAAGCACTGGAAAAATTCAGCGAATTTGTACTAAGCGCTATGTTATAAAACCTAAGGAACCGTAGACTTTGCTTCTCAAGTGAAACAGATTTGTATTGCAGTTCTGTTAGAATGTCTACCCAAATGTAATGATGATATTTAGCACAATAGGCTGAAAAAATGTAAGGCTAGTGAATCACAGAGTCATAGAATGCTTTGGATTGGAAGGGACCTTTACAGGCCATCTAGTCCAACCCCCCTGCAATGAGCAGGGACATCTTCAACTAGATCAGGTTGCTCAGAGCCCCATCCAACCTGACCTTCAATGTTTCCAGGGACGGGGCCTCCACTGCCTCTCTGGGCAACATGTTCCAGTGCCTCACCACCCTCATTGTAAAAAATTTCTTTCTTAAATCCAGTCTAAATCTGCCCTCCCTTAGTTTAAAACCATTGCTCCTTGTCCTGTCACAACAGGCCTTGCTACAAAGTCTGTCCCTGTCTTTCCTATAGGCCCCCTTTAAGTACTGGAAGACTGCTGTAAGGTCTCCCTGCAGCCTTCTCTTCTCCAGGCTGAACAACCCCAACTCTCTCAGCCTGTCCTCGTAGGAGAGGTGCTCCAGCCCTCGGATCATTTTTGTGGCCCTCCTCTGGACCCACTCCAACAACTCCATGTCCTTCTTGGGCTGAGGGCTCCAGAGCTGTACGCAGTACTCCAGGTGGGGTCTCACCAGAGCAGAGGGGCAGAATCACCTCCCTTGACCCGCTGGCCACGCTTCTTTTGATGCAGCCTAGGATACGGTTGGCCTTCTGGGCTGCGAGCGCACGTTGTTGGCTCATGTCCAGCTTTTCATCCATCAGTACCCCCAAGTGCTTTTCCGCGGGGCTGCTCTCGATCACATCATCTCCCAGCCTGTATTGAAACCGAGGATTGCCCTGACCCAGGTGTAGGACCCTGCACTTGGCCTTGTTGAACCTCATGAGGTTCACACAGGCCCACTTCTCCAGCTTGTCCAGATCCCTCTGGATGGCATCCCATCCTTCTGGCCTGTCACCTGCACCACTCAGCTTGGTGTCATCTGCAAACTTGCTGTGGGTGCACTCGATCTCGCTGTCAATGTCATTGATGAAAATATTGAACAGCAGTGGTTGCAGTACAGACCCCTGAGGGACACTATTCATCACTGATCTCCATCTGGACATTGAGCCGTTGACCGCTACCCTCTGGATACGACCATCCGACCAATTCCTTATCCACTGAACAGTCCACCTATCAAATCCTTATCTCTCCAATTTAGAGAGAAGGACGTTGTGGGGGACCATGTCAAAGGCTTTACAGAAGTCTAGACAGATGATATCCATTGCTTTTCCCTTCTCCACTGATGTGGTAACTACCTTGTAGAAAGCCACAAGGTTGGTCAGGCAGTACTTGCCCTTGGTGAAGCCATGCTGGCTGTCTCGAATCACCTCCCTGTCCTCCATGTGCTCTAGCATAGCTCCTAGGAGGATCTGTTCCATGATCTTCCCAGGCACAGAGGTGAGGCTGACAGGTCGGTAGTTCCCGGGGTCCTCCTTTCTATCTTTTTTAAAAATGGGTGCAATATTTCCTTTTTTGCAGTCACTAGGGGCTTCACCTGACTGCCATGACTTTTCAAATATCATGGAGAGTGGCTTGGCAGCTACATCAGCCGATTCCCTCGGGGGAATCCCTCTGGGATGCATCTTGTCAGGTCCCATAGGCTTATATATGTTCAGGTTTCTCAGGTGGTCATGAACCTGATCTTCCCTTACAGTGGGAGGGGCTTTACCCCCCTGGTCCCCAACATGTTGTCCATTGATTTGGGAGGGGTGAGGAGAGCAGTTGCCAGAGAAGACTGAGGCAAAAAAGTTGTTGAGTACCTTAGCCTTCTCCTCATCTGTTGATACTAGGTCACCATTCTTGTTCATCAGTGGAGGTACGCTTTCTTTAACTTTCCTGTTGTGGTTGATATACCTGTAGAAGCCCTTCTTGCTATTCCTTGCATCCCATGCCAAGTTCAGCTCCAGCTGTGCCTTGGCTTTCCTGACCCCATCACTACGCAAGCAGGCAGTGTCCCTATACTCTTCCCAGGTTACCTGTCCCTGCTTCCACTGCTTGTGCAGTTCCCTCTTGCTGTTTAGTTTGACCAGCATGTCTTGACTCGGCCATGCTGGTTTCTTCCCTTGCTTGCCTGATTTCCTACATCTGGGGACTGAGAGCTCTTGCGCTTTATGTAAAGCATCCTTAAAGATCTGCCAGCTCTGTTCTGCTCCCCTGTCCCTGAGGACTGTTTCCAGGGGGTCCTACTGACTAACTCCTTGAAGAGCTGGAATTTTGCTTTCCTAAAATTTAGAGTCCTGACTATACTCCTCGCCTGACCCATATCCCTCAGGACTGTGAACTCCACCAGTGCATGATCACTGCAGCCTAGGCTGCCTCCAATCTTGACATCACTGATGAGCTCACTTGCATTGGTGACCATCAGGTCCAGTATCGCATCCCCTTGGGTAGGGGTTCTATTAGCTGGCTTAAGAAATTATCCTCAATGCACTCCAGGAGTCGCCCGGATTGCCTACAGCTCTCCGTGCTATTTTTCCAGCAGATGTCGGGGTGGTTGAAGTCCCCAGGTAGGACAAGAGCTTGTGAGCATGATGCCTCCTGTAGCTGGAGAAAGAAGGCTTCATCAGTAGGCTCCCCTTGATCAGGAGGCCTGTAGTAGGCACCAACCACAAGGTTCCATTTGTTGCCTCGGTCTCTAATTCTTACCCATAAGCTTTCAATCTGCTCATGGCCATTCTTCAGGGACAGCTCTTCACACTCCATCCATTTCTTGATATAGAGGGCAACACCTCTGCCCCTCCTTCCTCGCCTGTCCCTTCCAAACAGCCTGTAGCCATCGATAGCCACACTCCAGTCATGGGATTTGTCCCACCAGGTTTCAGTTATGGCAATGAGGTCGTAGCTTTCTAGCAGCATGGTAACTTCCAACTCCTCCTGTTTGTTGCCCATGCTATGTGCATTCATGTAGAGACACTTCATCTGGGCTGTCAGCCATGTCACCTTCCTAGTGGAACACCCCTTGTTTCCCTTAAGGTGTCCCATGGAAGTTTCGTTGTTGGCTCCTACTACCTCAGGAGCCCTCAGTTCATCTCTGCAAGACTTGACTGTGGTGTAGTGTCCCCGGCATGCCCCTGGGCAACAGGTTGAGGGCCCATACTAGCACCCCGTCCCTCTAACCATTGTGTGTCCTCCCGCGGCTTGCCACAGGCAAGCCTGATATGTTCCCTCTCCCCCTTCACATCTAGATTAAAGCCCTGTCAATGAGCCCCGCAAGCTCCTGGGCAAAGACCTCTTTCCCCTTTGAGAAAGGTAGCTCCCATTTGACACCATCAAGCCTGGTGCCGTGTAGGCCACCCCATTGTCAAAAAACCCAAAATTGTGACACTGACACCAGCCACGGAGCTATGTGTTAAGAGACTGGGTCCGCCTATTCCTTCCAATGTCACTGCCCACAACTGGAAGGAAGGAGGAAGAAAATCAGCTATGCAATAACGGTATAAGGGTCCTCTCACAGGAATGCTATACAGAGAGGGGTGCAAGCAACCCTTGTGATGTGTACTTAAAGACCAAGCAAGCCTGCAATCCCTGAATTTGTTTTCTTTTACTTTTGCTCAGTGTTAGGTCATATACAGAGAGGTGGAAAGAGCACATGGCCCGAGTTAGGTCTTTCAGAACCATTTGTAGTAGTAGACATGGCTTCTCACAATTAATAGAGAACTAAATTAGTGTTCACGTCTGGTCTGAGTGGAGTTAGAATATGCGTGTACCAAAATTACAGGGCTACCATGCCAATGTGCTGGATTTGTTTCCATGAAATAAAAGGAGCAGGCTCAATTGAAATAATCCCTTGGGCCCTGATGGAAGAGCTGGAATCTAAAAGCAAAAAAGTTGGCAAACAACCCCCGCCCCCAAAAATCAACCAAACGCACCCCACTACCCCTCCCAAACTCACCCAATTAATTAAGTTGGCAGATTGTCTCCTTCTTCTTAAAGGCAGTGAATGATAAATTCCATGAGGGGAAAAAAAGAGAGCAACTTATAATAAATATATTAAATATAAGTTATTAGATAATTCAGAAGGAATTTGGTGCTAATGCCAACCACTACTGATGTAAAGTACACAATGGGTCAGGAAAAAGAAATACCAGGTGAAATTACAGTAAGGTAAAAAATAGATATATATACACACTCAGCTGCTAATTGCGGATGTAAAGTTTGCCTCGGCTCTGTAATCTGTTGCTAGATAACAATGACAGTAGAAACGTGGAGTATAGCTGAAGGAGTCCCTCTTCTAACTGTTAATCATTACGCTGCTTTCTTTTCAATTTTGTTCCACTTTGTCATTATAAAAGTAATCCCTTTACCAAGGTGAGTTTAATAATAAAGTTAAAGAGAAGCTGTCGGCTAAAGTATTTTTTGTGTTGAAAAATCTGTTTGCAATAAGGGAGTATAATGGTTTTATTCAGTGATCCCACAAATGAGCAGAATTAGAACATCAAGAGATGCTACAAAGGAGAGAGTGCTTGAAATATTGCTAATGTCTGTAAATTCTCTTATTCTGACAACCCTTATGTGCTTTTTTTCTTCTGTCTGCATGTTTAGGGAAGATAGCTGTTCAGATCTGGACAAAGTGAACTAGTTCAAATAGATTGCAAGACTTGTAAATGGCATTCTGGAAGATACAGGAAACATCATTCAGGCAGAAAAAGTTCCCATGAGAAGCTAAAATATGAATTGCAGTTTTGAAAATAAAGAAAGAAAAAATGCAAAGTGCAGGTATGTTCTGTAGAGTACAAAGAAAACTTGAAAGAGTTCTAGTGATGACTTGGTCAGTGAGAATAGATGCCAGCTTGCTGTGGCTGATATGGTAGCTAGAAATGCACTGAGTGGGAGATCCATGTAAGAAAAGTCACAAGCAGGAATGCACTTGAAACCTTCAATTGTCCATCCTGCAAAGAGACAGTATTTTCCTGACAGGTTAATATTTAGGATCTAAAATCATTCCTTGTCAACATAGCCCCTAAAGAAGCTATGGTATTTCTCCAGGGAGTCGAATCTTAGCCTGTAATTCTTTTTTTCACTACCACAGGCAGGAAAGGTGAAGCATTAATACTGCTACCGTGAAGTTCTGGAGATTGTTCAGGATTTGCTCTTCTGTATGTGAGAGACCAAATGTAGAGCTATTCTGCAGAAATTTTAGAAGGTGCCAGTTTCTAAGTTAGCTTAAAAAGTTGTGTGCTACTTCAATCCCACGTAGGCAGTTTGGGAAGGCAAACAGCATCTGATTCATAAAATGAGGTCTTAACAGTAAGGAACCCAGTTTTAAAATCTGTATAACTATTTTTGTTGATGTTATAGGAGTTATTTAAAATTCAAACAGAATTATTCTGATAACACTGAATTTTAACTGGTTCCTTCTTCAAAAGTACTTTTAAATAAATAAAGGCGCAACAGCAAGTTCTAATCATTTTGGTCTGTGAAGTTCAAACTCACTTTAGCTTTCATTGTATTTTTAAGCGTGGTGATGGAGCAAAGAGTGAAATGCAAAGCAAAAACCAAAATACAGATGGTTGAGCTAACATTTATGCTTTTTAAGTAAAAGAACTAGTGCATTCCTTATCTTAAGTTTTTACTTGATTTGCTTTTTTTTTTTCCTTAAGGGGTTTGGAAGATTTTTCTTAAGTTGCAAAGCAAACTATTTAATACCAGTTTGTAGGTATTTTGAACTGCTCTAATTTATGGATTTTGAGATAATATTTTTTTTTTTTCAAATACTATTCTATTATTTCCTAATTAAAAAAAAAAGACATCTGATTTTTGTTTCTTGTCAATTCCCAGATTTTATAAGCTTAATACAAAAGATTTTTCAATCAGTCTAGGGAATGGTTTCTCTGATCTGTAGGTTAGAAGTACTGTGTTGGAAGCAAATATGTTAGTACAAGAGGGGAATCTAGGCAGTTTCTCCCCCTGGCTGCAGTTAAACCTGCCAGATTATGGGGAGGAAATCCATACACATGCTAGGCATCTCTATGATTTAAAACAACTATCTGCAGGTGTTTTAGCCATGCACATATGGCTGGATATACGATGAGGCTTTTCAGATTTTCAGCCAAGTCTTCACTTGCAGGGTAATGAAATGTTGAGGGAGGGGGGAAACAAGATACATATACATGTAGAGGTTATGATGTCATATGTAGTGAGTTATTGCTGCGATGATACTTCTCATAAATTCATTCCAAATCAATTGCTGAGCAATATTTTTGTACTATTCATTTAAAATCTTTGAGGAGGAGAGGTGCTATGTATGCATACATGTAATATGCACTCTGTGTTAGTCAGCCATTGTCTGCTGAGCTTCTGAGGAAAGTACCTTCATCTCCATAGAGCTTCCCTGCCTACTCACTAAGCTACAGCTATATTCCTTACTACTAAACTCAGGCATCTTGGGAGCAAATTTAGGTCAGTGTGGAAGCATCTAAATATTCCTTTCCCTACAGGTAAAACGTAGTCAGCTGGGCACGGATTTTTGAGCATCACAGCTAGACAATATGTCAGTTCTGTATCACATCCTAAAGTGTAATGCCAAGTAGCTTAAAAGTTTGTTGACAGTATATTAGGAAAGTAACTCAGAAGAAGAAGTACTTTTTCATAAGTGTGAACATTTCCTGTAGTGCCTAGACAGATACTAGGAAGCCTTCATCCAAATACTGATCTTGGGTATTTTGATCTTGTTTGCCAAGCTCTACGTGGCAACAGAATAAATGGAAGTTTATGGGTGAATTCTGTCCAAGACGTATGCAAACTTTCTGCTCCTCTTTTAAAATAGTTCAAATGTTTTGATTGATCATCATCAGTACTAATATTTTGGGGATTCTTTATTTGGAAATAGACTTGGCGATGCCTAGGTACAGCTTGATGAGATTTAACCTCTCTAATGAGAGCTTGATAGATAATATGTTTGAATTAGAAGGGGGAGGGGGGCAGTGTGAAATAGATCATATTGTAATTTCAGTAATCAAATGCACTGAAATATGTCATTGAAAAGATACTTATGAATCTTAAATCTTAGGATGGCTGTCAGATTTCTTTTAGTCTATGAACAATGACAACCATAATTTGAAGATGAAATACGGTCAGAGCTTCTGTCTCCTTGACAATCACTCCAATATTTAGACAAAAAAGTGCTCTCTCACAGATTTCATTAGTCAACTCATGCTTTTTACCTTTTCCCTCATGTAACTCTAATACCCTGTGAGAAGCCTAGACAAGCAGAATTGAGTGTTATCTCATACAAACACAGAAGAAATTATGTATGAGTATGTAAAGCCAGAGGAACTTTGAGGGCAATCCCACAGGTGGCTTGTATGACCTAGGAAATAATAGGGTTGCATTTGATGAGTTTGGGTGTGCTTTTAAGCAATTACAAAACCTCCTCTAACTGATTTGAAGCCTCCTCCTCCATTTTCCTATGCTTGTTGCATAGCTGAATTAAGGTTTTTAGGTTCATTTTTTTCATATGTTGTTGCCTTGATGCTTAATAAAGAAAAGGGGAAAAAAAAGAGAAAAACTAGCAGCACTGGGAAAGGCTTGAAGAGCTGCTTTGGCTAACAAGCCAGAGAGAGTGAAGAGATTCTGATTAACAAAGCAATCTGCATTTATGAAGTATCTTTTATGTAGAGTGTCTCTGGGCACCTACAATGCAATGATCTGTGGAGCCTGGCTAAGCAAGTCAAAAACCTTGAAAGAATGGGAATTTTGAAAGCAGGGAAAGAAGGGAGCTTGATCTAATGTCATAAGGCAGGGAGCTTTGGAGCCTTGGGGCACAATTAACAAAGGGTCTGGCACCTGCCGTCTCCAGTCTTTGTATTTGTTTAGAGAAAGATTTAGTAATGCTGCTCATGGGATTTGTTTCCTTTTCTTGACTTCAACCCACCGTGGTTCAGAATCTATGTGAATACCTGTGTGGTGATAACACATCATATGCATCCTCGACTCTGGTGAGAGTAATAGGGAAGGGTTACTTACTGAAG
Organism: Mycteria americana; assembly: GCF_035582795.1. Classification (NCBI taxonomy): domain Eukaryota; kingdom Metazoa; phylum Chordata; class Aves; order Ciconiiformes; family Ciconiidae; genus Mycteria; species Mycteria americana. The sequence goes on from NC_134370.1 coordinate 26,609,787, forward strand.
CTCACAAGAGAATTGCTGCCTTTTTTGTCTTTTTGTCCCCCTTTTCTCCCCTCATTTTAACATCAGAAAGGTGGTTCTAAGAGAAAACAAACAAAGGAATTTGTGCTGCTTTTCACCACCGGATTATTGCGGAACTTACCAAGTTTAATTTTATTCATTTATTTTTATCTGCTACTGATGTAAATGAGTGAAAAGTCAATGCTGGCCACTACTGTTTCTTACTGAAACACGGGAAGAATTTTAATGGCATATATGCTGCTTTGGAGAAAAGTTGAGGGGTTTGGGTACTACTATGTTTCCTTTACTGGTTTTGAGGATGTTATGCTTTCTCCTTTTGAATGTACAAACAAGAGCGGTTTTCTCTTCCAGCTATATTGTCACCTTATTTGAGTATCATGAAATCTTTTATGGGCCCATTGTCAAGCATGTGTGTAGCAAGAAGTTATCCATGGCCCAGTACATTTACTTAGCTAATAGACAAGATAAGCAGTGAATAAAAGAAAGAAAATACTGCTTTCCTTTGCTTTATATTTGAGAAGGTAAGGCAGAAAGCACCGTGTACGTGGCCAAAATGTCTGTGGCACTGTTTGAGCTGAAGTATCCTAATTCTTGGTCCATAGATTTAATAACTAGAACACCCCATCCAATACAAACGTTTACGTCGAAGGCATACATGCTTCTTATATAATTTTAATTATATGTCCTTTATCACTGCTGTCTACAAAGCGCTTGTTTTCATGGTATCAAGAGTTAGTTCTCCTGTCTGGATCATTCTGACTTTCCCATGTCACTTATCTTCTATTTTTGCAATCTGGCAATATATTTGTACATCTTTTAAAACTTCCCACAGGATAAAATGAGGATACTAAGCATGGTCCAAACCACTGTATAGTCTTTACAGCCTGTGTAGTTCCATACATGGTTGTTAATCCTGATGAATAAATCTCATCAAGTATAAAAATAAATAAAAGAGACAGGTGAGAGGGAACGTAGACAGGCAGGTGAGAATTAACAATGCTGGGCATCTGATATCATTATCTTCCTGAACATGTCAAGATGCCCTCAATGCATGTAGGCTACAATTTTCGAAGTAGCTTATAGAGGTTAGTTTCTTCTAAATCATATAGATCTTTCTAGGAGAACCTCATCTGTAGTGGGTTGTTGGCATTTTTTTTTATGATGTACAATTTGCATTTTAATAAATGGTTTTCATTTGCATATGTGATATAGTGCCCTTAAAAAGATTTTTTATTTTACTAAAGGATCCCTCTTTTCATAACAGCCTTTCTTTTCAGCAATTACAAAACACAGTTCCACGAAAGGAGCAATACCATATCATTTAGTCTGTTCAAACCCACTCTTCTCTAAAGGTATTGTGAAGAGAGTGACAGCAGCCCAGCTCAGCTTTAATGGGTAGATGATGAGCAAGCCAAGGGCTTTTTCATCAAAGCACAAGTTTTTTCCTGTCCAGTAAACCCAAAAAGTCAAAACGATCCACACTATACTTTTCTGAGTTGTTCACAAAAATAATTAAGTGTTATGTGATCACTTCTGATGCTGTGTCATTTCTTTGCTGAAGCTGATGCTATTATGGCTATAAACTACTATAGCGTAACAGCTGTTTATCAAAATATTCATGAAAATTTTCTGTGACAGGAGAAATGGGCATACTTGTAATACTGTTTCCATGGAAAAAGATGCATGTGCTTAGATTTAGTCAAAATTATGGCATACTATTCTAAACTTGACAGAACTAGTTCAGCACATAATCCATAATAAAATAGGAACTGTGGTATTTAAACACTAATTCAGTGCATATCGGTTTGTATGCAAAGACTCCGTTTAAGATATTGCAAAACAGGTTTTCTTAGTAAATGCTACCCAAGCTATGGCATATATCCCAGTCCTGGGATATGAGTAAGGTCTTTATCTGGGGTCCAAGCTCTGGTTCCATGGTTTGCTGTCTCTGCCCAGTATAACAACTAGTGGATGTTACATGCATTTTTGATTGATGAGGTATTGAGGAGGATTTGGAAGTCTAAAAAACCATATTATTATAAAGATTACAGAACAGTGGGAAATGGAGCCAGGAATGTACCTATAATTTAGGGTAAAGAGTAATAATGAGTGCCCATAAAAATAAATAACCATGATGTTAAATAGACTGCAGATCATTTGCACCTTGAGGCTTTTCTCAGATTTTGTGCCAGTAAAGAAATGTGGTAATAAGCCCTCATGTTTTTAGCCAAAAGAGTTTCTTATGCACAAATTTTATTTGGTTTAAGTCATTTGAATAGTCCCAGAAATATTTAGGAGCATGAAGGGGAGGAGAGGAGGAAGATGAAGGCAGAAGTCATAAAAAACCTGCACTACTTTGAAGAAGTACTTTACGTTCAGATTGTCCTTGATCATATTTTTTTTATATTGCTTCTGACTCTTTCATAGCTGATAATGCCATTCCGAAATCTGTTCGGAGCAGTTGTAATTATTTCAGTTCTACTCAATATGAAATCATTTTTGATCACTGTAGACATGCAAAATGAATCTGTGTGATTGCTGGCCAACTCTTCTAACAATCTTGAAAGTTCTCTCTTAGCTTGTCCACGTCAGTCAAAAAGAAAAATACTTTGTGTCTTTCTTCCCTTAGAGACATGTTATTTCATGTAGGTACTTTTGGCTACAGAGTGAAGATTAGCTTCTCTTATACTCACAAGCGTAGGAGAAAGTGTAAGATCAGCTTTCTTAGTTGAGGAATTAAAAGCTTCTGTCCAATGTGTGGCCTTACTCGTTGCTTCTGCTTTCTCACAGAAGAATTTGTCTGATAAAAATTGTCACGCTGCTGATTTTTAAATAACATTCATCCATTTCAATATTTATTCACAGCCCATGTTGTAATCAGATTTGTTTATAATGTAGTAGAGTTTGTATGTGCTAATCAACATTGGAACCACATTTTGCAGCTTTCCTTCTTTTCATTCTTGAAGTTTCATAGAATTTGTAAGTTACTTATGTGTTTAACATTGCAGATTAGTGATTTCTATCTTCTGTACAGATTCAGGCAGTTTACAAATCACTTGGTTGTCATACCGTTGTGTAAGAATTTTTGTGGACATCTTCTTTCTCTCTGACTAAATTTACTGAGCCACAGTGAAAGGAAATTTGGAAAGCAACATATTTTTAGCAAAATGTTGTTAGTTCAGTGTGAGGTGGAATGGTCAACAGCTTTCTCCATACCTCAAGTTCCCAAAGCAAAAAGGAAATTTATCCTCTCCATTGAGATATAAACTAGTTTATTTTCAGTCATTTATTTGCAAAGTTGATGCTCACCATAGTAATTCATCAAACATTTTTTGTGAAGTGTATCTGGCAGGGCTTCTTGGCATCAGCCTTTGAAATTCTAAGAGTTCTTGCATCCTCTGGGAACAGAGTGACTCTCTTCTTTTTGCACATCTGGAAGGAATGTTGCTGCCTTCTTGTTTCAACAGGGAGAGAGTGTTAGGATTGTTAGGATAGCGATTTCACCTCTCTAAACTGTGTGCTAGTATCTTCAAATTTTTGATGATGAAATAGGAAAAATGCTATCATTTATAAAATATATTCATATTGCAGTTTCTAATTGCAAACCATAAAATAATAATTATTACACGAGAATAACAATGGGAGCATAAAAAATAGCGGGAAAGATTTATTAAGTGTTATCATTAAATTAAAGATTCCAGTAACTATATTAGCACTTTACTGGGCCTTTCATGAGGAGTGAGAGGCTAAGTTCTGGGGGTATATTTATTTAATGTAATGTGTGTTAACCCTATGGTGTTATTTAACCTCATCAGGCACTCTGGTTAAACAAAACATAGATACTTACTTCTGTTGAATATAATTGTCCTTTTTAATGATCTAGAAAGTTTAGTAACACTTCAGACAAAAAAAAATAATTTTTATTGTAAGTTTAAGATTTTTTAACAGTGAATTTAGCTATTAGGAAAAGTTCCCACTTAGTAATCAATTCTACAGCCTTGTCTGAATGGCAAGAAGTGTCTTGTTGCAAAAAATCAGTTGTGAATGTTTATGCTTAATTACTTAAATTATTTATTCCAATTAAAAAATCTGAATTCAGTTTACTAATGTAAACATAATTATCTAAAAGCTGATCCTCCTTATTGTGAAGTTTTTATTTAATAGGATCAATTACATTACTTACCCTGATCCAACAAAATATCTGAACTGTCACTTAAATTCCATTATGTGCTTTTGTCTTTTACTGAATGTGGATGGTTTTAAGCATATGCCTAAAAGGCTTATTGAATGAGAGACTATTTATTGGAACAGAGGTTAATGCTGTTTGCAAGCTTTATGTTACTAAAAATCTAGAAAAGATTGAATTTGGTTTAATATCTCAATGAAAAATGGTATAAGGCAGAATGCCAACAGGAGATGCATTAATAATCCATAAACCTGTGGTAGCCAACTAATCTGGGACATTATAGGAAATCTTGGCTTTATGCTGGCCAATATTTCTAACATGAGTTTCCATCAATAAGTGCAGGATATACTAAACTGGGTTATTAATCTGCAAGGAAGAAAGTAAAATTCTGAGAGATCTGATTTCTGCTCAGGAAGAACTTTTCTTTTAGGCATTAAATTTTAATCCAGTTTATTAAAAAAAAAAGTTCTATATTGTTATTATGGACTCCAGCGGAATGGTTTCACATTACTAATTAGTGGCAAAATGTCAGTATTTAAGATGTCAGTATTTAAGAAAGAGTATTTTTCCTTCCATTTCTGATTCAGCCTCCCACATCTCTCCATTCCTGACTGGAAGCCTTTGCATAATGATCTAATATGTATTTACTACTACAGCTAATGGTAAGTATCAGGATGTATGTACACACTGTATTATCAGTCTTCCTTCTTGCCTCTGCACTACCATAATTTAGTGGTCTATGGTACATGGCACTGTGCAATCGAAAGTTCAACATTTTCAACAATATACTGAGAAGCAGAACCCAAATATAAATCAATCAGAAGAGTTAGTGGACATTTACGATCTCAGAATGTTCACTGTCCTTGGCAGATATGTTTGGTTCCTTGTGGCTTGCCAACAGGGTTTCCTATATTGGCTGCTAAAATTTGAAGTATCTCATGTGGCTGGTATTTAGCATTGTTTTTAAATGAACACAATGAGGTTTTAGGCTGAATAATGAGTTAGGTTTGATTTCAAAATTCCATGAATTATTTTTTTGAAATTTACTCCAACTGGTTTCAATTTCACCTTGTTATTTGATGGGAATGTCCTATGTTCACCTTTCTCATAAATTTCCACAATATAAGTCTTGATTGTCATATGAACAACTGTTCTCATGTTCTATATCCATTCTGGAATATTAATATTCAGATAATTCATGTTATTCCACCTGTGGTCTTGTATGCTATTATTGTTTCCATAGCATGGAATTATCTTGGTTAAGGTATCTAGCTGCATGAAGATGCTGCTGCCTTACTAATATGAACCTTAAAAATGTAGCCCTTAGATGTAAGAGATTAATATATTCACCTTCAATAAAGATGTTTGAAAGGATAAATTTTATGTATGGTTTCACATTCCTTCTCCTTGAAATCTGTGAAACAGAATGAAGGTTTCCTCCCACTGTTCCACTTAATCAGGTGAATTAGTGTATTCCAACAGATCTAGGGTTTTTTATCTTCCGTCTTTGTTAGACCAAAGCTTAATGCTTGTGGAATGCAGATCCCTTTGGGCTCTGACACTGTGTCCTGGATTTTCCCTATCTGTTTCAAATGACAATGTTTTTCACCTAGGAAGATTTGGAAACAGCACTACTGTGATATGCAATGTGACCTGACAGTGGTCAGAAACTGTCCCTGTGGAACTGTTTCCATTAGGCCATCCTTCTGAGACTTACATTCCCAGGCTCTTAGTCTCTCTCCAAACTTTTTGCCTGAGCTGAACTAACTTCTGAAGAACTTAATAAATCTGTCCTCAAGATTAGTTTACTATCAATGTGTCAATATGAAGAATATAGCCAATATATTGACTGTTTTGGGAAGAACGTGAAATCAATAGGTTTATAATAGTCCTTTTAGACTGCAAATTCTTATACGGCAGCTTGGTCGCTATGGATTCCATGACTGCTGATCTCTTACAAAAGACTAATATTTTGACTCTGTTCCGCATTACTGCAAATAACAGATTTTCATAAAACACTGCATCATTTGGTAGAAATTTCCTTTTCACCTGTGTGAAAGCTTATTAGAAGCTTACTGATAGGAAAGGTATCGGAATAAAACCTGATGATTTTACAAAATATTCCTATGTAGTTTTAGTAACTTTATACTTGGGCTTCCCTTTGCCGTAGCAAAGTTTCCTTTTAGTGGATTCTACAGTGCTAATCTCCTTGGAATTTAGTGATTATCACACCTGAAGTAGCTATTAAGTGTGACATTCCAGAAAGGATTATCACCTTCTATCATCTAGCTAAGCAGGAGCTATGACTAGCACTTTTCAAAGAGAGAATGGACAAATGAGGCATTTCTAGTTTCAAATCATACTGCAGCCACCACCACTAGAAAGTGAGGAGGAACTTTCTGCGAACATCTGCAGGCAGCAGAACAGAGATACCTCCAGGGGTGGGTTGTGCTCTTCCAGCATTCATTCTTACACGAAACAAATGGAAAACCAGTATGAATAAGGATGATGTTTATTACAAGTTGTTTATGTTCTTGGTCTGTATATAACTCATCAAAGAAATTATACACCTTTCCCTGCTTGATCTGAAATAGATAGCAACATCTAGGGTAAAGAGTGTGATACATTCCCCTGTGAAATACATAATAGTGCTTATTCCATGAAGCTTATAGAGTTTTATGGTTTCCAGCAGGGGTATCCCAACAATGCCTCCAGTCATATGTGGCCCACTAGACCAATTTGTCCATCCTCTGTTCTGTTTCTGGCTGCTCCCTTTCTCAAGAGCCCCTCCAACGCTGGCATGGAGTACGCTGTAGCCCTGATGAATTGTTCTGGCAGTGACAGCCCATTCCTGGCTAGTCTTTTTCCCATGAGCCCTTTAGGAATGGGCAAAGACTTAGCTGTGTAAATGTGCTATAAAGTTAACACTTAAAAGTCTGGACCTGCTGCTCATGTACAGATCAGCTTCCTATATTGTGTATGTGCTGTAGGTCCGGTCACTTGACAGAGAGCTTGATCAAGCTAGGGCTAACTGCTCCCACAGAAAAGCTGCATGAGTACTCCTGGTTTAGGGAGTGAATGAAAGCTGAACTTTCTAGGAATACATTTATTGTCCTCATTTTCCATCTTAAGATGAAAATTGTGATGTAGTTTTTTTGAAATTTAAAAAACTATTTAAGATTTAATTATAGTAAGTTCTTAAAACATTAAATACAATTAAAATCAAGTTCAGTAGCATTAAAAATGTAAATAATAGAGATTGAAAACAATGAAAGTAATAAATGGTAAAAACTGAATTTGGAATAAAACATTTTAAAATTAATATGGAACTTTCTGAGCTCTTGGCTTGCTAATGTTTTCTTGCAAATATTCCAAGGTTATCATCCAAATATTTGAAGGGATCTTTCTCAATCTTGAAAATACCCTAGGTATGTAAGAACTTTATCATACCCAGGCATCATTTGAATCAAGAGAAAAATTCTTGACTTTTTTCTGGTACTTTTACATTATTATGACTGTAAAAAAAGAAAATAAATCTTTTTAACCACCATTTGGGGATTCACTTGGCTTTATGTTTTTGGTGTAAGAGCTATTCTTAAAGTTATTTCTGAGTTATGGTACCAATGTTTATAATTTGCTTTGGCTTTTACCTCCTTAAGGGTAAGGGTATTAAGCTAAGGGCAATTTGAGAAATGTTCTTCTTATAGTAGTATAACGACTAGTTGGCTGTCCATCTTTTACAGTAGTCAGTACACTGTGAAAGGAAATTATATTCATATATTGGATTTTATAATCAGTAATAAGCATAAATAAGTTTAGGTTTAGAACACTCAAGAAATTAGTACTACAGATGGTGTGTTTTGTACTCAAACAGAGAAGTGGTGAAGTTTTACCTCGTGTAACTGCTCTAGCCACTGTGCTCAGTTCTAGTCCAGCAAAGACTTCGGTAAAGAACTTTTAGGTCTTGGTGAAACAAAAAGTGAAAATTAACATTCATCTCTAAATGCTGAACTGTTTGGGTTTTTTGTTTTGGTTGTTTTTTGTTGGTTTTGTTGTTTTTTTTCCTAGGGATTTATTTAATCTTGGGGGTTTTTTTTTGGTCTAAACTATTATCATAGTTCTGTAGTGTAGTTCATGTTGTGTAGTTAATTCTGTCATTCATTCCTCTGGATTTTTAGAGAACTGCTAGAGGGATTGATTGAACATGAATTGATCAAATATTAGTGAAAGTCTTACAGTAGATATTTCAGTAAATGGAACTTGTTAGCTGCAAGTAGGAAAAAAATAGAGTTCTGTATTTCACTAATGGTTTTTCCCACTTTCAAGTAATGATGCCTATAAAAGATACAATGTATTGAGCATTTCATAAGATATTCAGAAGTCTATAAAATATAACACAGTTTGGATACTAAAAGTTAGATTGGATTCTGAAGCAAATGAAAAAGCACAGGTCTTTACAATAAGATAAAAATGTAAATTTTATGAAAGAGCATCAATACAAACATTGATCTCCTGTCTCTTTATAGTCTAGTAATTGCTGAGGAAAAAGTGTCTTCCCATTTGGATTACAGCTTTCACGGGCATGCTGTAATCACTGGAACAGGGTAATGACTTAATCTCCCTAAGGAATTCTCCCATTGTAGTTTTCTGAGAGATGTTAGGTGTTTACCAGCTAAACACGTGGTGTTTACCACCCACGTGGTATACACTATGAAATTCAAATTGAGCAATGAAAGAGATGTGATTCAGTTCTCTACTACCTTCTGCTGGACGCAATTCCCAGAATGACAGTACACGTAAAGAAAGAAGTAAGATAATATCACAGTTTGACTGAAGTTATGTGCTTCCTGCTGGAATGCTTGGATATCATTCTGATGAACATGAATTGAATGTGAATTGCATGTTGACCTCTTCACTTGGATCCAAAGAAAAAGTAGAAATAAATGATGGGAATGTGAATGGATCATCTTGTGAAATCCCAGATGCTGCCTAAATTTTCTGTGAACTTGTCCTTTTCCATATGCCTATTTCAGTATTTCTGTCTGCCAAAGTAGTGCGGACTACCCTTTTTTAGTTATGGGCCCTTTGGATTTGCCCCACAACCTTTTGTCTTGATGGCATTTGCTTAGTCCAGTCCTGTAGCTCTGCTTCTCTGTTTGTCTCTGCCAGACCCTGTACTACTTCAATCTCTTATCCCTTAGCATCCTAATCCTTAGTGCAAGATTTGAGTGATGCTAGGAGCCTCTTATTTTTTTGTTGATGGTGGGGAAAATTATTTGTGAGGACATAGGGGAAGTAAACAGGATAAAAATAGAATTACTCTTGAAAACAATGCAAGCCAAAATTTTAGGAGAAAGTGCGTGGTTTAAATAGGTACACAGAGACAAACCGAGAAAGTATATGTATGTGTCATGACACCCACTGATATATGTGAGACTGAATAGGAAAAGTTGACGTTTACGATATGATAGGACTGAAAAATAAAGGCAGATGGGTTGGGGACGGGACATGTGTAACCCCTATATTACCATCCGTGTCTCTGAGGGATCTGAATGTTGTAGTAACTTGTTTGAAAGATATCTGTAGACTGTTAGGAGTTCAACATATGGTAATGAAAATGGTTAGATGTCTAGAAAAATTGCCTTTGCACAAAAAGAATAGTTAAATACAAGATACTTGAAATATCTTTGTGAAGCAACAAAAAGAGCATTGGTTGGATAGGAGGCAATGCATTTGTGAGTAATTAAGTACTGTATATATAAGCAAGGACATGGAAGAATCATCCACATCTTTCAGTACTGATGAACAGCTGAACAGTAGAATGGAATGAGAAAAATAAAATTAATATCCAGAAACAGATGAGGAATAAGTAAAAAAGAAAATAATGCAGGGCCTACCAGAGAGAACTCCTGAAGAAAGGCAAAAATACTGTGTATCGCTGGCCAGAAAAGAGTCTGTAACTGTCTAGTGAAAGGAGACAGAATTATCACTGGGATGAGGAAATGGAAAGAAATTGAGTGAAGTAAAAGCAGAAGCTGAGTACTGGGAAAAGCTGCAATGTTATTACCTGGAGAAAAGCCTTCTAAATTCGGTTACAGAACCTTTACATTGAAATGGACTTTAGCTAGCAAAGGTCAATGTGTACGGGAGAGGGAATTCAGAGCTGACCACTTAAATGCCTGAGACATTATAAAGAGAAGTTTTGAGAAATTATTTATAGTTCCTATCTTGTTTGGCTAAACAATGAAAAGGAACAGGAATACCCTTTGCAATCCATAGGAGTGCCATAAATGTTGGTGAAAATGTTGAAAGACTCAAAGATTTTATTCATCTTTGCTGCAGTTTACCGAACTTTGGGTTATGTCCCCAGAAGATTTTTCTTTTTAATTTTTTTCATTTTTAAAAAATGTAATTAAAAGTGCCCTCTGCTTGGTTGGGGTGCATTTGACATTTTTAGGTGTCATCAATTGGAGTGAATAGAAGGTTCAGTATTTGCCCTTTTCTATATTAGAAACATTGGCATTAGAAAATTAATACAAATTTTATACCAAAACTTGGTTTTGTATCTTTGGGTAAGTGTGGAAGTTTTATGCTCAGATATGGTGAAGTTTATGTGACTTTTTATCTGCTTAAAATTAGAGCTGTTTTTATTATTGTCTTTGCCATAAGCGCTCAGAATTTCCAGTCTAATTTAATCTATCCTTAATAATCATGACACACTGACAAAATGTGAATTGAGTTATCAAAGGATGTCATAATTTCTATCATGCCCATTTCAAGCTTTTTGCTTTGTCTGGATGAAGATGGAATCATAGAGATAAAAACAACCCCCCCCCCCAAAACCAAACAAAAGAAAAACATGCTCCAAAGGCTTCTTTGGAAAACTCAGGACCTCCAGTTGCACGTCAACAAACTGATCTGAAGCTGTGTATCTGGTAAAATGCAGTAAAGATTTTTTTTTTTTTTTAAATGTCTCTTTCTCTGGAGAGAAATTCTGATGAGTCCAAATCTCTTTTTTTGGGGGGTTGTTTTTTGGGTTTTTTTGTTGCAATCAGGTTTTCTCCAAATATACTGCGCCCTGCAGGTCAAAATGATTTACTTCTATTTTTTGGACATCTGAGTTCTATTCTACTGTTGCCAGTGTGTTTTCAGCTGTGCCAAAACTGAGCAGGCCTGTGGTTCCTTTGTAACATCAAAACGAAGACATTTATCATTGAGATTTATCATGGGACAGCCAGCCAGATGGTTTGGTATTTTAAAGGTGAACTGTTTGGGTCTTGATTAGCTCATGCGATCTTTTAGTTAAAGACAACTATATCAGCTGCTCACTGGAAAGGCTTTTTTTATTTTTCTCCTTTTTAGTAATGCGGAAAACATTAATATAATAGCAGATGTGGCATAGATTGTCATTTTAGAAAGGAAACCAAGTCATAACCAGTTCTACTGATTGCATTCCAATTATAATGTGACCTCCTGTTGCTTTGCATTGAAGCAGCATTCATTTCAGACACATGCTGATAAACAACATGCACCATAAATGACCCTTTAGAGGGGCAATTGCAAGACTCAAGTTTGGAATTTTTGCTCATACCAAAGGCATTTCTTTTGCCAAGTCTGTAGTATCAGGCCAGAAGGAATGCATTTCATTATATAGAGACCAGACTTATTGGGAACAGAGCCCTGTAAGCTTTGAAATGCTTTCATTCAAACTATATTCAGATTTTAAGTCATTATCGATTATGATACAGACTAGCTATTGTAAGGCACTGAGGAGACAAATGAAAGACTAGACTCTTGTCTATTTTCTTACTAAAGTTAGAAGAATCTTGAGCTGTTTGTGTGTTTTGGTACTTATTGCTAACAAAGATGGGAATGCTTATTTGACCCTGAGTTGTAAATCAGTTTGGAAATCTCAAGAGAAGACTATTTCCCATGAGATTTCTAGTATTTCCTGGTGCTTGTCAAAGTGGAAGTATCATGACAGTATCTTTTCCTAGAGCATTTTGGTACTTTGGATTCTGGTCTTTGTGTGACTAAACAATGCAGAGACAAGAGGAGAAGCAGGTATTTCTTCCCTTGCATCTGAATGACTTGAGGGAATTTTCAGAGTTTGTGCAGGATGTGAAAAGGAACTGAGGCAAGGTTTACAATGATAGGTAATACCTTTCATTAGAGCAACTGATGTAGAAGAAAGAAATGCTTAAACTTTTTGGACACATACGCCCTTCTTCAGGTCTGTTGTCAGGCCACAAAACTTATCTGTTTGATCAACTGACAAAAATGAATAAAATAGACAAGGTCTGGGAGGAAGAGCAAGCCTGAAGAAAGTCATATGTGCCCAAAACCTTGTCTACCGCTTTTCTCTAGATTAGTTGCTCTAATAAAAGGTATTACCTCCTGCTACAAATGGTATCTTGCCTAGATCCTTACAGTCACATCTACAACCACACTACTGTTACAACAGGCAATGGTGACATTTAAGTGAAAGACCAAATCTGATTGTTTCTCCCTGCTCCTCCCCCTGCCCTTAGTTTTACCTGATTCATTGTTCCCTAATTTTCTGTTCTAATTCTGGTGTTCTCAATAATCTGATGTATACTACAATTTAGCAGCCTTGTGGTATCTCTCAGACACACTTCACAGTGGAAATGGGACTGTTGGCTTGAGTGGCTTTTTGTATAGCATGAGCCCAGACTAGAAATTAAGGAAAGGAAGTATGAAGTCCCAACTGATATCTAAGATGAGCTGTACATGGCCTTAAAGGTATTGCTCTTTCTTTTTTATATCCAACAATTGGATTTATAGAATCTTGATAAATGGCATCAGACAGATAGTGAAAATAATCTGGCAGCAGACAAATTTTTAGTGTCTTCATGAGTGATATTGAATTTTCCTTTTATTTTTTTGTATTATTTGTCTTTAGAGTTGAGACTGTGTATTTCAATTAAAAACAATATTATTTCTATAAAAAATAAAATAAAAGGGGCATGGTAGAGAGATTAATGGATCTATTATTATAAAAGGTCACCTGGCAGTATGAAAGGAAGTATCAAACTCTTCTTTTACCTGCCACCACCTCCGCTTGGAAAGTAAAAGCAACAACAGATTGATACATTCTGCAGTTGTCACTCTTTACTCAACACTTCCAGTCTTGGGTACCATTGATGATATATAAAGACACTGGTATATTTTAGGCCTAAAACACCTGAGCAGTAGCCTTTCCCACTTACTGTCTCGTGCTTGCAAAGTAGCTGAAGTCCATGGAATTTGTCCTGCTCACTCTTGTATTTTTCAGTTCTTTCTCAGTTGGGAGCTTTTGCCATGCAAGGGTCGGCTGTATTCAAGTCAGTGTTTATGTTTGTTGTAGGCATATCGCTCTTGGTCTGTTTTAAGAGTAGTTTAAGTAAATAGAAGAATTCTTGTTGTTTTCACCTCTCATTAGAATCTTGAATTTCAAATCCTTAAATGTTCCTTTTTATTTCACCATCTCTTTCTGATAATATTTGTCCAGTTGCAGCCATACAATCTTCAAAATCATTTGTTCCCCCAAGACCCACTATTTTTTTTTTATTTCACAAGAAATTTGTCACATGAAGTGAGTCTCAACTAGTCTATGAGATTGCAAAATTGCACACAGTCATAGTCTGTATTATACACAGTTGACTGAAATTAAATCTGTTCTTAATCAAAATTATTTCACAGATCTCCAAACTGGTTAGGCCTTCTTATACATTCTGTGGTCTTGGGGAGTAAAGTTAGACTATATGTAAAATCTGTTGCTGGATCAGAACCAGCATTAGACTGATTATTCAGGAAAATGCATATTCCTTGTTTTGGAACAAATATGGAAGAAATGATAATACATTCCTAGAGGTTGACTATGTTTCTTTAAATAAGTCAAAGCTTCCTTCCAACCTTAATATTCAAGGACCAGGGTTTTTTTGACTCAGAAGAAACAGCAGGATTTGATGATTCTCCCCCCTCCCCCCCCAAAGGCAGGCATTCTTCTGTATATATCAGTGGTATATAGTTAAATATTTTTTTGGAACTGAAGAATGGAAAATCACATTATTTTCTGCTTAATAGCAAAAATTTCTTATTCAAAGAAAATAAGAAATGTGTTGATAAATTTCTGATGTAGGGGGTTTTTTTAAGACTGCAAAACAAGAGACAGAAAGGAATGCTTTATTGAAATAGTTTGCACTGTTGATAAGTCAGAAGTAGAAAAGTTATTTTATTGACATTTCCATACTGCTTACGTGTGTTAAGTCTCATGGGCTACCTCTTGGCTATCAATCCTGGTTCAGTAGCAGATATTTCTTTTAGATGATGTTCAGATCATTTTATGCTTAGGAGTAGGGTGTTAATTCCACATTCACAAAAAAAAACCAAGGCAGACATTTCTCAATTTTTTACACGTCCACTTCCTGTCAAGAATAATTGGAAAACTTTCTGCCTTGTTCGAGTCAAGATGGAGTACTATAGAGCACAGTACTGAAAAGTCTTTAAAATGTACACTCCACCCTCCACTCATTTAATCCTTGTTGTTTCCTTTCTGACATTAGTTCTTTAACAGGAGGAGTTGTGTCAAGTTTTCTATGGAAAAGTCTTTCATTTAGAAAAGAATGACAGAATCTTAATCCTAATTTTAGTAACTTAAGGCCCTGTTCTGTGCAATGTCACAGCTCTCTATGTAGTTTTTAAAGCTTGTGATGTTTGCTGATTTCAATAACTGATATAGGTATTCCTTTTAGAGTATTTAGGAGTCACACAAGAATGTATTATGCACAACTTTGTCTTGTGATGATAGTGTAGCAGAGCAGGGATGCAGCAATGCCTCCTGCAATATATATTAGAGGTGAATTTGGCATGCAAATAGTAATCAGGAATATCACATTAGGTAATCACATCAGGTGTATATACATTTAATACATTTTAAGAAAGTATCAAGTAATATTTTATTTCCAAGGGTCTCTTCATTATTCCTTTGTGGCAGCTTGTATCGGTATGTGTGTGTATAAATAAAAGAAAGATGGAAAATAAGTTAGAAGAGATGGAAAACTAATGATTCAAGAAATCACATAGCATCAGATAATTCTATTTTGAAATCACAGCAGTAGCACCCAGAGGCATAAACTCCCCAAATTGTTAGTAAAAACCCCCTTTGATATATCCAGTGCTACAGAAGCCTGAAGGCACTCTTTTTTATTATTGCCTAATGTTTCTTGAAAGAAACATTTAGCAGACATTAAAATCTATATATACCTGTTTAATTTTATAATCCAGTTTCTTTGACACTTATTTACGGATGCTTCATCTTGCTACTTGGCTTTAATGTTTGATATTATCTTTACAGCTTTCAGTATTTCAGGATCTCTAACAGATTGGTACGTGTAATTTAGGCAAGCAATTTTTATCCTGTCTTCAAAACTGTCTTTTACCTTCACCTTTCCATGCACCTTTTTAAGCGCCCCTTTCCTACCTGCTGGACTATATGACCCTCAGTAGACCAAAGTGAAAGCCTGGGAAGCCCATATCCACATTTCTCAGCCAGGTCTCTAATATTTGCAGTGGGATTTCTCTTCAGCTGTAGATGGTTATACTAAACTCCCTTTCCTTTCTCTCCTCCAGTCCCATGGCACAAAGATGGATTAGTTTGTGTTTCAACAAAACATTCCTCATATGCCTTTTCAGCCTTTTCTCTGCCATCGCATTTATGCAGAAATATGTGGTCTAGGATTGTTGTTTAGACATGCAATCGGTCTTAAGAGTCTTAGACTTAAAACATTCCGGTTACCGCCAAGTGAAGAGGTGGAGAAACAAATTAAATGGACAGACATTACTACTCCTTTTGAAGAATCAGCTGTTGCTCCTAATGAATTGGGCCCTCCTCTAGCTTTGCCCAAAATAAGATTCATAAATGTAAGCTCTCTATACGGGATAATACATCTTCAGAAGTGGTACATGAGCATATGCTTTCATCCTACTGAAGTGAGACTTAAGCACAGTTTTTTGGCAGACCCGATGGAGGGTTGGGATCTCACTTTTCAGAAAAGTTTTGCTTGGGCTGGGCTAACTAAACTGAAGAAATGTTGTTGGGAAGGGACCAGCGTGCAGGTCTGTCATTCTGCTTACAGTAAAATCTCCATCAGAGAAAGAATTTTGCTGCAGTTTTCCTTAAAAAGGACAGAATTTATTGCCCTGAAGTTGAATATGTGAGCATGACTGGGAACAAGGGAAAAAAGGAGGAGCTGCAGGGAGAGTGATTCCTGAGGTTTCACAAATTGGCATGAGTTCCTCTTTGTTTCCCATCTGGTTTGAAATGAAGACTTCTTAGAACACAATAGAAATATTCTCACCTACTTTGTCATTCATTCAAATTGTGTCAATTCACCAAAGATAATTTCGATTACATGCCCCCTCCCCCTTGCCCTTTGGAAGATTAAGGGATAAATACTTGTATTGTGATAAAGTTCCTGAAAACGACGTCAGTCCTGGCAGAAAAGCACAATGCAACTTTTGTGTGGAAAAATTGGGGTAAAGTATCATTTTAATTTAAGAGGACAACTCACTTCAGTTTAAGAATTTGATTGGCTGATGAGTTTTGACAAGCAATGTCACTTCAAGAAGATTCAGATGAATGAATCCCAGAGGTCAGATCTAACAGCTGACTCCAAAATACTGTAACTTTGCCTAGTAATGGATTGATTTGAACCAGGAAAAAAAAAAAAGGAATGGTATGTAATTATGTGGTTAACCTTAGCACTTAGGTTTTTTTCTGTCTTTGCAAAGCCAGTAATTTAAGAAGGTGATCAGAACAGCCAAAAGCCTCAGATTTTCCTTTTTTCATCCTTATAAAAACCCATCTGATTAATGATGGAACTCAATAAATTACGAAATAAAAAATTGAGCTGGTAGATTTGGTTTACAGTCTCATGTGTTATTTATTTAAAAATTGGATTGCAATGAAAAACTCCTGAGTCTGTGGGCAAAGGAAATATTGGTGGATGGTTCAGAAAAGGGGGAGATGCATAACTATATATTTGTTTCTATTAATCTGATACATTGAAAAGCAGAAAGTATCATTATGTTTTTGCAACTTGAGGCTGGATAGGTAGGGAAGAAGCAGCTTGATTCCTAGCACACATCCTTTAAACTGCTGCAGTAATTCTGTGTTTCAGTCTTTGGGCTTGCATATGTGACTTATGCATGCTCTCGTGTGGTACCTGTTCATTCAAACTTTAAATTTATATAGAAAAGTTGTTTTACATGGATGTGGAACAGTATGATAAATACTTCTCTTGGTCTCTACTCCTGTTTAGATTTGACTTTGGATCTGTTGTGGTCAGTCTGTGACAGGGTAAATAGGTGTATTTTACAGCAATCTGAGGAAGCAATCTACATCGCCAGATTTTGGCAACAGGGAGTATTGTCTGTTTCTTTCCCAATATTTTCTTTTATACTGTTTGGTTATTAATTTTTAAGATCACTTTCTTTTTCTGCTATATCTTTATTTGAATTTTAATACAGTTCCCTACTATTTTGTGTAAGGCAAACTCATGAAATAGGCACATGGCTCCCTGAAGCCATGACAAAAGAGATCATTAGAGTCCAAATCCTAAAGGTTGACAATATTTGCTGGACAAATTTTTAATAGACTACAGGTCACTAAAACAATGTTTCTATTTGTTATTTATTTCTTATGGCTTTTGGTTTCCCTACCCTTTTCCCAAAACATTATATCCTCGTTTAACATTCTCTCTAACAAGCTGTGACTTGGGAAATGGTTTAAAGGGAGGAGTTATTGCCAGAAGGGTTCCAAAAATACAAACTGGTGAAACTATTTGAAGTAATCATCATAGCTCAAAGCTTAGATTTTCCCTCTAAAGTGCTTTTGAGCTGGAATCTGCTGTCTTTGAAGTCAATGAAGAGTTTTGCTATTGACCTTATTGATTAGCCAATTGGTCTGTGTTTCCACAGGGTGGGGATGGCAAAAATGCATTTGTTACTATTTTTAGTATTACCAAAATTAATAAAATTTTTAATTTTATGTATTTGCAACACTTTCTTGGTAAGCTACCACTGGCGTTACTGATTAACATACCAGTTTTTGTTCTTTCTAGTAAAAGAATTTAGATTCAAGCTGTAATTCAGACAACAACTTTGTGCCATTGTCGGGCCTTCAACAGCGACACGTCAGATACCCTTAGTTCCCCCTCCTTCCCACGCCATGTTAGTCATTTTTCTCTTTGGAAGTCTGCATTTCCAGAGGTATGTCCAGCTGGCAGGCAAGTTTTAGGTAAGATTTGGCTGAAAACTGTTTTCAACAAATAATAACTTTTATTGGAAACTGTGTTTTCCATAATGATGGTTTTAATATCTGTGTGTGTGTGAGATGGGGTGGATAGGGAGAGTGGGGTAGACCAAGATATACATTAAGGTATGTTGGAACAGTGCCACATGGAAATTGTAATTAGGTTCCCTCATGTCCTCATTCTCTTTGATGGTCTATGAGTCTCAGCTGGACTAGAAATCTCTTTTATAGACACATTTCTCTCCTTTGCAATTCAGTAATGTGTCAATAAAGTAACATAGTACCTTTTCAATTCATTGGCAATTAAAAATAATTGAACAATGTGGGAAATTTCAAACTGCTTTAAACCAATATTGAAAATAGTTAAAAAATAGTGATACAAAACATTGGGTTTTTTTCAAGATTTATTATAGTATATCTCCCTCTTTTTACCAAATTTAAATCAAACTGATACATTCACAAAATACTTTAGTGTCCCTAAGTCTCCATTTTGATGCCAAAGGAGTTTTGTGTCAACCGTTTTGCTTGGCATTGAGCACTATACCCTGGTGACACCTACAACAATTAATTTTATAGAAAAGAAACATTAGGAAATGTATTGAAAAAATAAGCTGTGCCTTACTCATCTCTTAGTTTGCTTTTAGTATTGAAAAGGAGAGCAAAAGGCCAACTTTTTTTTTTCTTTTCTACAGTACCAGTAAATTGTTCAGTACTTATGGTGTGTTGACCATCGCTTGGTAGCCAATGTTACAGAAAAGTCTCATGTCAAATGCTGAATTTTGCTATCACCAAATTTTACATCCTACATAGGAGTAGCTAATGGTTTCTTTAGAGCTAAAAGCTGAAAGATTTATTTTTCCCCCCCTAATCTTCTCCTTAAGGAAAAGTTTAGACAGTATCCAATATTCTCTAACTATATTTTGAAAACACTTTTGTATTTTGTACAGTATCTCTGCATGTTCAGCTAAACAAGGGATTCTTTATTACCTCTTTTCCCCCACTGTAGATTAAACTGTAGGGTTTTTATAACTGGGATAGGCTAATCCATTCTGTACCTAAACAGTATTCCCAGTTGTTTTCTCATTGACATGTTCTTGCCAACTTCCAAAACTTCCTTTTAAGGGTTATTTGTGTTACCAGAAGAACATGATGAAGAGCCTTTGTTGCATGTTTCATCCAGTATTCAATACTGAATATTTCATTCACGAATATTATTTTATATTATGTAATGTAAGTGCTAAAAATCCATGGAAGCAATTGTATCTTTTTTTACCTTGTTCCTTATTTTACTGTGACAGTTCCCTGTTCATTTACTTGTCTTTCAGGTCATTCCCTTATTATAAGTTCTTTGTCTTCAAGATTAGATGCACAATATGGGGATCTCATTTCCCCTTTTGGCTACTACTCTTAATTGTCATTCATTTTTTATTGTGTTTTCTGGAGAGTGTCCCAGTTCCATCTCTTCTATGGTTGATATTATCACTGTCATGTTGTCCACATTAATTACTGCTAGGTGGAAAACACCTAGCCATGTGTACCTCACATTTTGTTACTTGAATTAGGTGCCTTGCAATCCATAGCTCTGAAATATATTGAGCTGATATCATGTGCCTGGCCCTGTTAGTTTCAAAGCAATTTTGGCAATAAAAATGTTTTGTGGTTTTGGGCATGACATTAACATTTGTTTTCCCTTAGTTCTTGTTCCATTTCCTTGATAAAAAGTCTTTGATGCCCAAGGGGGTGACCTTTTCCTTCATATTTCCATAAATTGAGTATTCACATAGTTGCTTAAGAAATTACATGTGTAGCCTGCCTGTTCACAATCTGCATTTTTGTCTCTGTGCTTTGGTGGCCCTGTTTTCCCTGCATGCATGTTAGGGTCTCTCCATGTCAGTCATATCTCAGTTACCAGAAGCTTGCAGGACAGTGGGAAGTTTTAAATTAACTCACTTTAAGAGGTAGAATTTTACAGCTGTCACACAAGACATTTTGCTTCTCTTTCCTATTTTAATGGCTCACTACCTGACTGGTTTCTCATCAGCTGAATAACTGCCAGTCTGCCAGTTATTTCTATACTATTCTAGGTTTTTTTTTTCCTGGTGTATTTTTTTTTTTCCTCCTCTGGGTCTTGATTACTTCACTGTTTCCTTTGTGCTGCTGGAATCTAACATCAGCAAAAAATGCTTTTAACCATGAATGTTACTTCTGGAGAGAGTCAGGGCCTAACATCTTCCTGTTCGTATCTGCAGTCATCTTCCAAGAACTTTTTTATACCCCTTTGCTGATACGGAGGTGAACACTTGAATCAAATTCTTTTGAAATATCACATTGTGGGAGGTCTTAAACTTAAATACAAAATCATATAAGCTTTCTACATGCTACCCAACTTCAGATGGGATTCTTTCAGAAGCAAAACACGGTAGAAATAGTTAGCAAGATGTAAACTTATAAAAAAGATGGGCAGACTAAGCTATTGTTAAAAGGATGGCATAATATCTGACACATCGTAGTTTGTAAAATTTACTACATTTGGAGGAAAGAAAAGATATTTTTAGGAGTGCACTTACCAGTGCAGTTCAGTTTTTTCTTTTTTTTCCCCCCTTTTTTTTTTTCAAAAGGGTAGCCTGTAAATATGTTGTTATGAATAACATTTTTTTTTTGACAGAACAATTTCAGTAAATTAGATAACTGAAACCACCTAGATGTGAGGTCTCAGTCTGGCAATATCACTCAAGTTACATGTCTACGCACATGTTGAATCTCACTGTAGTCAAACAATGGTGCAAAGACTTGCTGCGAGCAAAGGTGTTTTTGGAGTTGGGATCCATTAGTTGGGATGGCTTCTGTACCCTACCCTCAAACAGGGAAAACGCAGATTCTTGTACGGCATTATTTGCCATAGAATCATTATGTCATACTGATTAGTGTTTTTATAAAATAAGAGATGCCCCCCATCACAAGTATACAATATAATTTTCTCTAGGGCACTAGCACCATACTTCGCAATTCTGGAACTATTGTAAGAGAGAAGTTTGTGGTTCCCACCTGAAAGGTAGACATGAATAAAACTTAACAAAAAGTTTAAAAGAAATTAAAAAATAAATTTATAAGCTAGTTTAAAAAAACCCAAAACCACAAAGACCCAAAAGAACAACAAAAAAACCCCCAGGAAGCCTGCTACAGGTTCAGTGTAGCAGTTTAGTAATTTATACTGATTGTTTCTATAAAGACACAACAGATGCATTATTTTTTGGCTGTTCTCTCTTTTAATGTAAGGGAATGGCCAGTAAAGGATTAGGAGTTGCATTTGTACCAGTCCTCCTAGAGCAGAAATGGACTGTGTCTAAGTGCCAGGTAACGGAAGATTAGTAGGCATTACATAGAGTAGGGAGGTATATTGGGGAAAGGAAGTTGCTACAGAGAAAAGGAAGATGAAAATTAATTTATTTTGCAAAATGAGAGGCTTGGAACACTGTTCTAATGAACTTTGCTCAGCATTTCACTGGAGGCTTACATGGTTTTGGATATGTAGAAAATACTATGGCAGTAGGTATTAGCTGTGTTCAAATTTTGGACTATATTTTGGTTTGCCGTGTATGTATATGTATAGATACACTTTTGGGGGGTGATGGAAGGGCGGGGAAGATGTGATTTAAGTCTCACAAGTAAAAAGGACTGCATTACTATGGATTAGCCTTTGGTTTCTTCAAGAGTTAAGTACTTCCAAATGGAAACAGTTGAGTTCAGAAATTCTCCCTGCTTGCTTGCTTATGAGAAGTGTATGAATATAATATGTATAAAACATTAAACAATAAAAGTAATAACCTCTAAGGGAAAGGGAATTATTTTTTTTTTTGAAACCATGATGTCATGGTCTTACCTCACCTTTAGTTTCAGCCAAGCAAATAATGTGTACTGAGCTCTCTATCATGTACCATTATAATTAGCTCTGTCAGGTCTTAGCCCTGCAACCCTCATGCAGATAATATGATAATATGTCTTCATAACCAAGTGACCTTACATGCACAATATTTCTCCCCTTATGAAGATTGCATGTCAATAAAGTAATTGAGTCTCAGAGGCTGCAGCGAGTGAAGATTTAGATGATTGGACTTTCAGGGCAGTGATGTATGACCGTTATTATTCTACTTGTCAGAGAGCTGCGTACAAGCGAGGATGGTCAGAAGATGACAGGGATGAAAGGTTGTGTTTCATTAAAAAAAATATTGCTGTTAATCACCACTCTATTCTTTTCAAAGTCATGGAGGAAAGAAACTCCTTTTTCATTTTAGCTGTGGTTAAGAATTTAAACATGAACACGTAGCAGGCTTTCAGAGCCCAGTTATCCAGCTTCATTATTGCTTAATTAGGGAAATAAATTATTATTTCAGTTGATAAAATACAACAAAATGCTCGACACTGAGACCACCTGTATACTTTTATCACATCGTTTTAAATTAACATTAAATGCATCATGCTAAGCTTTAAATCACATTTTGCCTACAGCTTTAAGTAATTATAACAAGTGCTATGAAGCTGGTACAAAATCAAACCATACTGAATTCAACTATTTTTGCTTGTACTAATTTGTTTGGACAGTTGCAATGCTTGAAACATTTATATTTCCATACTTTGTAAAAGCAAATATTTTTTTTTCTCACCAAGCTGTTTTGTAGCTGTAAATTTATCTTATGATATCATAACAGCTGGAAACTTGTAGCTTGACAAGGTTTTGTTTCATATTTAAACAGCTCAGAAATTATGTTTGAAACGTAGTATATTTCTTTCTCTCTGTGAGACTTTTCTCATTTTGTTGCGCATTATCTTGGAAGTATCTGCAATATATTTTAAAACACATTATTTATGCAATCATTTAGTTAGTAATTCCTAATGATTTATATATATAGCAGACCTTTCTTATATACATAAAAAAAGGACCAAAACTAGCCCAAAATAGTAGTTACTGGTGAATGCTATATAATGAAATACGGATGTAGGTTCTGGAAGGCTGATGAGCAAAGAAGCTTGACAGTGCTTTTAGTGAGCGGAAAATCCTAATAGAAGCACATCTTTTCTGAAGAACTAGTTTCAGAAGTCTTTAAATCTTCACAGTTAGGAAATTGACTGAGATATAGCAGCTCTGATGGAGAAAGAGCTTATCAGATGATTTTTGGCTGTACATAGTAAAGCAATAATTTATTAACTAAAATTAGCCACTGCATCTTTCAGGATTGACTCACATAAGGACAATTTTATAAGCACAAACAACAGAAAAAGAGAATGAAATCATCGTATGAAAAGTGAAAAAAATCAAGTTTTTTACACTTCCTCTTGAACACATTCTTAACCTAGCATGTACTTGTGAAGATGCAGAGTCAAGTTTGCAAACTCATCTTCACTATTATTAATGATTTTTTCAACAGTAATGCTCCATGTGATATAGGCCCTGTTGTTCTATGCACTGTAAGAAAAGTGGTATTCTCTGTTCCAAGATAAAATGGATATTTGAGTAAGAAAATAGAATCAAAAAAAATTACCAGTATTTAATATCTGTATTACCATGTTGGTTAGTGGCAGTCACGAGCACAAGCCTCGGTCTCCTGAGTTCTCTGTTAGATAAACTGACCGCTGCTTCTACTCTTCTGCCTGCATATATATAGCATTAGGAATATAACTGTTGGCAAACCAAGCAAAATTCATAATTCATACTTAAAGTTGGTGTCTCTTGACAAAGGCTTTCTTGAGTCAAATCACTATACTGTTAAGTCAGCCACATCATTAACAAGAACGTTAGTTGCTTTCACTGATGTGGCTGTAGAACAAAGTCTTTAAAGCACTGGAAGTCCTGAAGTGTTCAAAATGCAGAGGGATCACTAAGGAACTGGAGGTGAATGAAGAATTTACCAAAACTAACTTAAATAGCAATGCAAAACGAAGAGTTAATAGCCCATTATATTTTTATAAGTCCTTTTAGATAAGGGAAGAAGACTGATACCTTCCAGTCAAATGGAAGACTGAGTGACTGAGACATGAGTGATCCAACTCTCCTATCAATGTGACATCTGACTCGCTGTTAACGGTTATTGGTGTTGATAGGCACACCCCACACAGAGAGCCAAATGCAGTTGTTTTGATCCCTTGTTCTTTTATTTCTACCCCTTCTCCCTGTTTTCTGTCACAATGTCATGTTGAATCATTGTTTGGTGGCACATGCAGGACCTCTCAAGTTCCGAGGTATCAGACTTCAGGAACCGCATTGAAATGAATATAATAATGAGAACCAGAAGGCAGCACAAACCCACTTCTCAGGGAAGGAGGCAGCTGATAAATGTTGTTAGTGGATTCTGGGGAGAAGAACCAGAGGTGCATCCTGTGGACAAGCAGGTGTAGACTGGCTGGTCTCAGGGTCCAGTTACAGGCAAGCTGAGAAGATCGGTGCTGATGTCTGTCACTTTGTACACATCAAGATGCTTATTTGAGAAAACAGAATAGTCAGTGGTTATCTTGTAATCAACCCTGGTATGAAGAACAGCATTATATATTAAAAAAAAAAAAAAAAGAAAGAAAAAAAAAAGGAAAGAAAAAAGAAAAAAAGAAAGAAAAAAGTACTGTGCTTTCTAGATTTCTCTGTATGTCTTGCTAGCTCAGCTTTCTGTATTCTCTCTGAAGGGAATGGATCTATATCTTCCTCCCCTGTTGCTTTTACTAGGCTTATTACCTTATGATCCTGAACTGTGTAGATCTGTGCATATGTATTCAACATACGTGCATCATGCGTGCTCTCTTCTCACACTGTTGAGGCATTTAGTTGGGACTCAGCTTTCAGATCAATTAGTGGTGCTTTCTGTGTATGCCTGTTCGGAGGGTAGATTACAAATTTACTTTCTGATTTTGTAAGCTTTTAGCTGGAACTTTGGATACTTGTTCCATTTTGCCTGAGTCAAAGAGTTTGGCAAGGATGGGAAATTTGAATAATATTCCAGCTATAGCCTATTTTTGTATGTGTTGATGTGTATATATACATGCTTGCACAGCAATAATTCTATTTACAGCAATAGCAACAGCAATGATTGATGTGGCCTAAGTGTTTCCATTTGCTTATAATTACATGACATTTTTAGCTATATGAGATAATTTAGTGCCTTATTTCTGCCCAGAGAAGGTTCTTTCAGTATTTTTTTCTTTTCTAATATTTAATCAGATAATCCCATTGTTTTTCACATGTTTATAGACTCATGCAGTCCAAAGCTATTCAGAATGTCTTGATGTTCCGTAGCTCACAGGCCTTGCATTTCACATAATTATCCCTTAACTGCATTCAGTAAGTTGTATTTGCTAATGCCTGTCTTCCACAAAAGCACTGGCTTGATTCAAAAATGTAGACTCCACCAGTTTACCTGATGGTCTGTTCAAATTGTTAATCACCATATGGTAAAAAATGTGTCTAATTTGTCTGGCTTCCACTTTCAGCCTTGGGAACTTTTGTAATATTAATACTGAATATTAGCCCTTTAATATTTAGTATTTTGTCCTTGTGTAAGGTAGTTATGCAGTGTAGTGAAATAGCCTCCCAGTCATTTTTTTTCTAAACTAAAAGCATTGTACTGTTGAAACCCCTCACTTTGAGGTATTTTCTCCAGTCCTTATGTATGGATTGTGGCTCTTTTCATCACCTTTTCTAATTTTTCAATGCGCTTTAAAAAATATGGCCATCTGAACTGTTTGTACTAATCTAGTCTCATGAATGAACAGAAGGAAAATAATTTTCCATGCCTACTCTGTTCCTCTATTAATTTCTTCTCCCTATATCTTTAACCCTCCAAGTAAAAGCAATTACTTTAACCCATCTTGCTTTAACATCATGTTAGGACTTTCTGTTTAATTGCTTGCCCACCATGTTCCCTAAATTATTTTCAGAGGCTCTGCTTTGTGTTATACAATCTCACATTTTATGGATATGGCCAGTGTTTCCTCAATCCCTGATAAACACCCTTAGATGATGAACAGACATTGATGACTGGCATTTCAGCCAATTTCTAATGTGTTTAACTTTTATTTTATTGCTAATATATGGTACTAATTTAGTTTTACTTATTTGTTACAAAGTGAATTTGTATCTCCTTTTTGCTTTTTCATCAAAACTGAAACCATCCATTACTAGTGACATGGACAAGGATCTCTTTTGTTCGTAAATCAGTCTCTACCAGGTGCTTCCAACACCATCAAAACCTGGGAGGTATTCTGTGCCCAGGCAGAAGTAGGAAAAGATGAGATGTTGGCGTAATGCAATCACAGTGCTCATCCACCCACCTTCCAGAAGTGCCCAAAGATTGTGCCAGGAGGCTAGATAGCTTGTAGTGGGGCAGAAACTGAGAATGCCCTTGAAGACATTTTTTCTTCCTGCCGCCTCTTCATTTTGAGGAAGTGTATAATGAGAATCTGCCTCGCTTTGTCTCTAGAAGCATGTATCTTTCCACATAAGTATATACGGTACCATCTTTACTTAAATTATGAATATACTTACCTGTTTTTCCTTAATGAAACGGCTCTTTCTTCCAATCCTTTCTGCTTCTTTTACCTTGAACTTGCAGCTTGCCTTGGGTCTAGTCTTTAATGTAATTAGTTTGTAACAGAAATAAAAGTGATTGGTGGCATACCAATGTTTTCTTCACACCCATCTGTTTTCTTTTCTGCCTTTTAGTACTGGGGAAAGAATGCACTCTTTCATTAAATCTAGCACAACTCAAAGGTCACTTCTAATTTGCATTTTGAAAAGGAAACTGTATAAAAATTAATCAAATACTCTTGGCCTAGTCACAGACAAGTCTAGGGACAAAATGTCTTAACTTTCTTGTTCATCTTTTCGAGATACAATCAATTTACTTATAAATGACTTTGCTTTGTAATCCCAATCTCAACACCACTGCCTTTCACATTTCAGGAGTTATAATTACATGCAGAAATATCTGTAGTTTTCAAGATGGTGACAGAAAGTCTTCTTTACAGTTATTTAATATTAAAGAGAAATTATCTATATGGTCCAAAAGTGTTCCACCTAGAGATATCTTTTAAGTGTCCCTGCTAGAAGACAGTGGAGACCTTCCAAAACTGAACGACTTCTACATGATAATGATCTTGAATGGAAAAAAAGACTAGCTGGGGAAGTTATTTACATTTCCATATTTATTTCTTCCTCTAAGTTTTGCTAATTATATCAGCATTTGTACTTTAAAATCTCTTTACGACTATCATGGAGGTTACCAAAAGGATGGTTTCCAAAAACGTTGAAAGTAGTGACATTTTACTAATCATCTGGTAGTTAAGCTATCTGAACTACAGAATGACATCCACAGGACAGGACAAGACGCTGAACAATTCTTTCTTCAGCAAGAGGATATTGGCTTCCAAGTGTGTATCTGGATTTTTATTTTTGAGTAGGTCTTTCATTTAAAATCCTCTTCTGGCCAATTCTTAATATATGCAAAAAACAGCTGCTGAAAAGGTCATACTGGACTGACCAACTAAAAGTATCTGAAGGAAAATTGTAGATTTTATGAAAGAAAACTTGCAGATTTCTTCAGCTGGGGCAGCTTCACATAGAGCCAGTCACAATCTTTTTGTGTGACTCAGCATTAGAATTCAGCCATTGACCAGGAGCATTTTTTGTTGGCTCTGACATATTTTGTCAATCAAGGTATCTCTGTGTAGTAACGGTTGTTGACTGGAATTCAGTACTATTTTCTTTGTCAGCCTAAGTGCTATTTTTGAAGTATTTAACTGTGTTAAAAACTAGATGACATTTTTAAAAAGTTAACAGTAGAGATACAATTCAGTTTCTTTAAGAAGTTATTTTTATTGGTGTTTTGTGTCCCTCCATGTGTTCTTTGTTCCTTACTTCCCAAGTACTTCTGTGGTTTAGAAAGAAATAAAACACAAATATTTCTACTCTTTTGCTTCCCTTTAAAATCTTAGTTTTTAACCGGTTTTTCACAGATAGTCTTTGATACCTGCCAGAGTTGTTACTCATCAGAAAATGGATTGTGTGAATACCTGATTTAATGAAAACATATTTTATAAATGTAAGCCCCTGTGGCCTGCCAACCATAACATTAACCAGATCTTGCTCATGTGTTTGCATTATTTGTCAAATTCCTTGATAATAGTGTTCCTTCACGCAAAAAGATCTGAAGAGCCCCCAAAACTGCTTTAAGTGGTACCCAGCTGAAACCAGACCGTGGGCTGATGAATATTTCAAAACCTGAAACATACCGAGCCTATGACTGGCCACAAAAAAATGCTCCAAGTTTTTTCTCTTTGCATGCTCTCCTGGGAAGAGGTGCTGGTGAGGATGTCCTCTGAAGACTCGTATAAGACATTCGATCTGTATCACAGTGAGAGCAATATATCTGTTTATAGCAACTCCAGCCTTTAAGAGCTTCTGCTCTTCAGGGTGAGTTGGAGAAGCTCATGAGAATAAGTATTGCAATAGAAATACATGGTTGTTCAGTGTGTGTTTGGCCTGATCAGTGAGGTGAATCGGTCCTGCTGATGTTTACAAATAAATAATTAGAAAAAATGTATATGTAATACAGGAATGTTTTAATGTAACATTTTTCTTAGGTACACATCTGATAAATCTGGGTGGCTGCTTATTATTACACAATTCTAACATGTATAATATTCGCAACTTCATTCAATGCTTTCAAGGGCCTGTGTTAGGGCCTTTACAGGGGCAAATAATATTTTTCACTTGCAAGGCTCTTTTTATTTAGTGTTCTCAAAACACTTTACAGTCTAGAAATAATTCCTCTAGATTTGATGTTGACTGGTGTTGCTTCTGGTAATTTTGTTTTAAAGCACATAGCATGTCAGCTCTGTGTCAATGCAAACCAAGAAATGTAGCATAAGTCCTGTACTATGGACCTTTTGCAGAAGGTTAGTTAGGTTATAGGAATAATGTATCTTTTTCTTTTTACAGAATAGAACCCACTGGTATATCATCATAGTACCATAATATGTAGAGAAGTAGAAAATCCCTGCAGTTTATGGGGTATAGCAGTTATCTATTGTCAGTGGAGTTCTGTTGTAACTATGACTATCAGGAAGAACATCTGCAAAAGTGCCTTGTGAAAGTGCTGTGCTTAAGCTTCAAAACTTGAGCTGAAACTTCCAACTGTTTCATCAGCATGTGCCCTGTTGTACTCACTGTGGACCTTCTAAACCACTCCATCGGAACAATTTTCTGTCTAGCAGCAACTGCCCCAAAGAGGAGAGTGATTCTGTACTCTGGCACATGAAGATTAAAAAGCTTGCTCCAGCTAGAAGTCTTAGGCTTTCTGACCCAACCTGCAGCACAGCGGAACAAAGCACAAGTACAAAGACATTTTGACGTCTGAGTGCATGTAGCTTCTATATTAAATCAAAGGCGGGGGGTAAAGTATTCTGATAGCCAAAGCAGAAGTAGCAGGGTTAGGAGAGTGGGGAGAGAGTGTTTCTTCGCAAAGCTGATGTTGTTTGCAAAAATAGCAACTTAGATCCAGCCTGTTTCCTTCTTAAACCTAGAGATTTGAACAAATTTGCTGCTAATCAAATACAGTAAAACAGCAGGGTTATCTTAGTTTATGAGGATTGTGGGTTTGCTTCATTTATCAATACCTGAGGATAGTGCAAATAAGCATAACAAGAGGATGTCTATGACATTAAGTTGCATGTTTTACACAGATTAATTGCAAGTGGGAATCAGAAGAAAGAGATCTTATTTTATGAGGTAATATGAGGGCTCGTTCAGACAAGAACAATAAAGCACAAGTTTTTGGGATGATAATTAGAAGTATGTGGCAGCAATCACTGTGTCCTCATTGGATTTATAATACTTTTTGTTGTTCTTTACACCAAAGAAAGTACCAAATGATTCAATAAAACACTAGTACATATTCAGTTAATTGTATGTGTAAAAAAAAAAAAAATCCAAGGCATGATAAAATTTAGTGCTGGTTTACAGTAGAGTAAAAAATGCAGTGCTACCTGTTCCTGAAGGTAGCTGAATTTCTGAAGGTGACTGAAAACTTAAAAAGAATATTTAAAAAATGTATCCTATTTAATTAATTGTTTAAAAGGGATTTGAGAAACAGAAAGGCTTCAAAGAAAACGTAAATAAATAAACTCTGCTAAGGAAATCTGAAGGTACTACTTTATAAATGAAAATGAAGAGAAAGCATCCTGTCAG